>NW_027206757.1:0-300000 GCF_032191515.1 Phaenicophaeus curvirostris
TAATGCGATTTTGGCAAAGAGAGTATCTCCCGCAGGGAAGCTGCTACCATCAAATGTTTGCCCTCATTGGACTCCCCTCTGGAAGCGCTTTCACTGCAAGCTGCAGATTCCCTCCTAACAGCAAGCTTTAGGATAGGGTACTGAATTGTAACTTACTTTCGCCTAATAATGCGATTTTGGCAATGAGAGTATCTCCCGCAGGGAAGCTGCTGCCATCAAATGTTTGCCCTCATTAGACTCCCCTCTGGAAGCGCTTTCACTGCAAGCTGCAGATTCCCTCCTAACAGCAAGCTTTAGGATAGGGTACTGAATTGTAACTTACTTTCGCCTAATAATGCGATTTTGGCAAAGAGACTATCTCCCGCAGGGAAGCTGCTACCATCAAATGTTTGCCCTCATTAGACTCCCCTCTGGAAGCGCTTTCACTGCAAGCTGCAGATTCCCTCCTAACAGCAAGCTTTAGGATAGGGTACTGAATTGTAACTTACTTTCGCCTAATAATGCGATTTTGGCAAAGAGACTATCTCCCGCAGGGAAGCTGCTACCATCAAATGTTTGCCCTCATTAGACTCCCCTCTGGAAGCGCTTTCACTGCAAGCTGCAGATTCCCTCCTAACAGCAAGCTTTAGGATAGGGTACTGAATTGTAACTTAAATGCGGCTAATAATGCGATTTTGGCAAAGAGAGTATCTCCCGCAGGGAAGCTGCTACCATCAAATGTTTGTCCTCATTAGACTCCCCTCTGGAAGTGCTTTCACTGCAAGCTGCAGATTCCCTCCTAACAGCAAGCTTTAGGATAGGGTACTGAATTGTAACTTACTTTCGCCTAATAATGCGATTTTGGCAAAGAGACTATCTCCCGCAGGGAAGCTGCTACCATCAAATGTTTGCCCTCATTAGACTCCCCTCTGGAAGCGCTTTCACTGCAAGCTGCAGATTCCCTCCTAACAGCAAGCTTTAGGATAGGGTACTGAATTGTAACTTACTTTCGCCTAATAATGCAATTTTGGCAATGAGAGTATCTCCCGCAGGGAAGCTGCTACCATCAAATGTTTGCCCTCATTAGACTCCCCTCTGGAAGCGCTTTCACTGCAAGCTGCAGATTCCCTCCTAACAGCAAGCTTTAGGATAGGGTACTGAATTGTAACTTACTTTCGCCTAATAATGCGATTATGGCAAAGAGACTATCTCCCGCAGGGAAGCTGCTACCATCAATTGTTTGCCCTCATTAGACTCCCCTCTGGAAGCGCTTTCAATGCAAGCTGCAGATTCCCTCCTAACAGCAAGCTTTAGGATAGGGTACTGAATTGTAACTTACTTTCGCCTAATAATGCGATTTTGGCAAAGAGACTATCTCCCGCAGGGAAGCTGCTACCATCAAATGTTTGCCCTCATTAGACTCCCCTCTGGAAGCGCTTTCACTGCAAGCTGCAGATTCCCTCCTAACAGCAAGCTTTAGGATAGGGTACTGAATTGTAACTTACTTTCGCCTAATAATGCGATTTTGGCAAAGAGACTATCTCCCGCAGGGAAGCTGCTACCATCAAATGTTTGCCCTCATTAGACTCCCCTCTGGAAGCGCTTTCACTGCAAGCTGCAGATTCCCTCCTAACAGCAAGCTTTAGGATAGGGTACTGAATTGTAACTTAACTGCGACGAATAAGGCGATTTTGGCAAAGAGACTATCTCCCGCAGGGAAGCTGCTACCATCAAATGTTTGCCCTCATTAGACTCCCCTCTGGAAGCGCTTTCACTGCAAGCTGCAGATTCCCTCCTAACAGCAAGCTTTAGGATAGGGTACTGAATTGTAACTTACTTTCGCCTAATAATGCGATTTTGGCAATGAGAGTATCTCCCGCAGGGAAGCTGCTACCATCAAATGTTTGCCCTCATTAGACTCCCCTCTGGAAGCGCTTTCACTGCAAGCTGCAGATTCCCTCCTAACAGCAAGCTTTAGGATAGGGTACTGAATTGTAACTTACTTTCGCCTAATAATGCGATTTTGGCAAAGAGACTATCTCCCGCAGGGAAGCTGCTACCATCAAATGTTTGTCCTCATTAGACTCCCCTCTGGAAGCGCTTTCACTGCAAGCTGCAGATTCCCTCCTAACAGCAAGCTTTAGGATAGGGTACTGAATTGTAACTTAACTGAGGCTAATAATGCGATTTTGGCAAAGAGACTATCTCCCGCAGGGAAGCTGCTACCATCAAATGTTTGCCCTCATTGGACTCCCCTCTGGAAGCGCTTTCACTGCAAGCTGCAGATTCCCTCCTAACAGCAAGCTTTAGGATAGGGTACTGAATTGTAACTTACTTTCGCCTAATAATGCGATTTTGGCAATGAGAGTATCTCCCGCAGGGAAGCTGCTACCATCAAATGTTTGCCCTCATTAGACTCCCCTCTGGAAGCGCTTTCACTGCAAGCTGCAGATTCCCTCCTAACAGCAAGCTTTAGGATAGGGTACTGAATTGTAACTTACTTTCGCCTAATAATGCGATTTTGGCAAAGAGAGTATCTCCCGCAGGGAAGCTGCTACCATCAAATGTTTGCCCTCATTAGACGCCCCTCTGGAAGCGCTTTCACTGCAAGCTGCAGATTCCCTCCTAACAGCAAGCTTTAGGATAGGGTACTGAATTGTAACTTACTTTCGCCTAATAATGCGATTTTGGCAAAGAGAGTATCTCCCGCAGGGAAGCTGCTACCATCAAATGTTTGCCCTCATTAGACTCCCCTCTGGAAGCGCTTTCACTGCAAGCTGCAGATTCCCTCCTAACAGCAAGCTTTAGGATAGGGTACTGAATTGTAACTTACTTTCGCCTAATAATGCGATTTTGGAAAAGAGACTATCTCCCGCAGGGAAGCTGCTACCATCAAATGTTTGCCCTCATTAGACTCCCCTCTGGAAGCGCTTTCACTGCAAGCTGCAGATTCCCTCCTAACAGCAAGCTTTAGGATAGGGTACTGAATTGTAACTTAAATGCGGCTAATAATGCGATTTTGGCAAAGAGAGTATCTCCCGCAGGGAAGCTGCTACCATCAAATGTTTGTCCTCATTAGACTCCCCTCTGGAAGTGCTTTCACTGCAAGCTGCAGATTCCCTCCTAACAGCAAGCTTTAGGATAGGGTACTGAATTGTAACTTACTTTCGCCTAATAAAGCGATTTTGGCAAAGAGACTATCTCCCGCAGGGAAGCTGCTACCATCAAATGTTTGCCCTCATTAGACTCCCCTCTGGAAGCGCTTTCACTGCAAGCTGCAGATTCCCTCCTAACAGCAAGCTTTAGGATAGGGTACTGAATTGTAACTTACTTTCGCCTAATAATGCAATTTTGGCAATGAGAGTATCTCCCGCAGGGAAGCTGCTACCATCAAATGTTTGCCCTCATTAGACTCCCCTCTGGAAGCGCTTTCACTGCAAGCTGCAGATTCCCTCCTAACAGCAAGCTTTAGGATAGGGTACTGAATTGTAACTTAACTGCGGCTAATAATGCGATTTTGGCAAAGAGAGTATCTCCCGCAGGGAAGCTGCTACCATCAAATGTTTGCCCTCATTAGACTCCCCTCTGGAAGCGCTTTCAATGCAAGCTGCAGATTCCCTCCTAACAGCAAGCTTTAGGATAGGGTACTGAATTGTAACTTACTTTCGCCTAATAATGCGATTTTGGCAAAGAGAGTATCTCCCGCAGGGAAGCTGCTACCATCAAATGTTTGCCCTCATTAGACTCCCCTCTGGAAGCGCTTTCACTGCAAGCTGCAGATTCCCTCCTAACAGCAAGCTTTAGGATAGGGTACTGAATTGTAACTTACTTTCGCCTAATAATGCGATTTTGGCAAAGAGACTATCTCCCGCAGGGAAGCTGCTACCATCAAATGTTTGCCCTCATTAGACTCCCCTCTGGAAGCGCTTTCACTGCAAGCTGCAGATTCCCTCCTAACAGCAAGCTTTAGGATAGGGTACTGAATTGTAACTTACTTTCGCCTAATAATGCGATTTTGGCAAAGAGACTATCTCCCGCAGGGAAGCTGCTACCATCAAATGTTTGCCCTCATTAGACTCCCCTCTGGAAGCGCTTTCACTGCAAGCTGCAGATTCCCTCCTAACAGCAAGCTTTAGGATAGGGTACTGAATTGTAACTTACTTTCGCCTAATAATGCGATTTTGGAAAAGAGAGTATCTCCCGCAGGGAAGCTGCTACCATCAAATGTTTGCCCTCATTAGACTCCCCTCTGGAAGCGCTTTCACTGCAAGCTGCAGATTCCCTCCTAACAGCAAGCTTTAGGATAGGGTACTGAATTGTAACTTAACTGAGGCTAATAATGCGATTTTGGCAAAGAGAGTATCTCCCGCAGGGAAGCTGCTACCATCAAATCTTTGCCCTCGTTAGACTCCCCTCTGGAAGCGCTTTCACTGCAAGCTGCAGATTCCCTCCTAACAGCAAGCTTTAGGATAGGGTACTGAATTGTAACTTACTTTCGCCTAATAAAGCGATTTTGGCAAAGAGACTATCTCCCGCAGGGAAGCTGCTACCATCAAATGTTTGCCCTCATTGGACTCCCCTCTTGAAGCGCTTTCACTGCAAGCTGCAGATTCCCTCCTAACAGCAAGCTTTAGGATAGGGTACTGAATTGTAACTTACTTTCGCCTAATAATGCGATTTTGGCAAAGAGAGTATCTCCCGCAGGGAAGCTGCTACCATCAAATGTTTGCCCTCATTAAACTCCCCTCTGGAAGCGCTTTCACTGCAAGCTGCAGATTCCCTCCTAACAGCAAGCTTTAGGATAGGGTACTGAATTGTAACTTACTTTCGCCTAATAATGCGATTTTGGCAAAGAGACTATCTCCCGCAGGGAAGCTGCTACCATCAAATGTTTGCCCTCATTAGACTCCCCTCTGGAAGCGCTTTCACTGCAAGCTGCAGATTCCCTCCTAACAGCAAGCTTTAGGATAGGGTACTGAATTGTAACTTACTTTCGCCTAATAATGCGATTTTGGCAAAGAGAGTATCTCCCGCAGGGAAGCTGCTACCATCAAATGTTTGCTCTCGTTAGACTCCCCTCTGGAAGCGCTTTCACTGCAAGCTGCAGATTCCCTCCTAACAGCAAGCTTTAGGATAGGGTACTGAATTGTAACTTACTTTCGCCTAATAATGCGATTATGGCAAAGAGACTATCTCCCGCAGGGAAGCTGCTACCATCAAATGTTTGCCCTCATTAGACTCCCCTCTGGAAGCGCTTTCACTGCAAGCTGCAGATTCCCTCCTAACAGCAAGCTTTAGGATAGGGTACTGAATTGTAACTTACTTTCGCCTAATAATGCGATTTTGGCAATGAGAGTATCTCCCGCAGGGAAGCTGCTACCATCAAATGTTTGCCCTCATTAGACTCCCCTCTGGAAGCGCTTTCACTGCAAGCTGCAGATTCCCTCCTAACAGCAAGCTTTAGGATAGGGTACTGAATTGTAACTTAACTGAGGCTAATAATGCGATTTTGGCAAAGAGACTATCTCCCGCAGGGAAGCTGCTACCATCAAATCTTTGCCCTCATTAGACTCCCCTCTGGAAGCGCTTTCACTGCAAGCTGCAGATTCCCTCCTAACAGCAAGCTTTAGGATAGGGTACTGAATTGTAACTTACTTTCGCCTAATAATGCGATTTTGGAAAAGAGAGTATCTCCCGCAGGGAAGCTGCTACCATCAAATGTTTGCCCTCATTAGACTCCCCTCTGGAAGCGCTTTCACTGCAAGCTGCAGATTCCCTCCTAACAGCAAGCTTTAGGATAGGGTACTGAATTGTAACTTACTTTCGCCTAATAATGCGATTTTGGCAAAGAGACTATCTCCCGCAGGGAAGCTGCTACCATCAAATGTTTGCCCTCATTAGACTCCCCTCTGGAAGCGCTTTCACTGCAAGCTGCAGATTCCCTCCTAACAGCAAGCTTTAGGATAGGGTACTGAATTGTAACTTACTTTCGCCTAATAATGCGATTTTGGCAAAGAGAGTATCTCCCGCAGGGAAGCTGCTACCATCAAATCTTTGCTCTCGTTAGACTCCCCTCTGGAAGCGCTTTCACTGCAAGCTGCAGATTCCCTCCTAACAGCAAGCTTTAGGATAGGGTACTGAATTGTAACTTACTTTCGCCTAATAATGCGATTATGGCAAAGAGACTATCTCCCGCAGGGAAGCTGCTACCATCAAATGTTTGCCCTCATTAGACTCCCCTCTGGAAGCGCTTTCACTGCAAGCTGCAGATTCCCTCCTAACAGCAAGCTTTAGGATAGGGTACTGAATTGTAACTTACTTTCGCCTAATAATGCGATTTTGTCAATGAGAGTATCTCCCGCAGGGAAGCTGCTACCATCAAATGTTTGCCCTCATTAGACTCCCCTCTGGAAGCGCTTTCACTGCAAGCTGCAGATTCCCTCCTAACAGCAAGCTTTAGGATAGGGTACTGAATTGTAACTTAACTGAGGCTAATAATGCGATTTTGGCAAAGAGACTATCTCCCGCAGGGAAGCTGCTACCATCAAATCTTTGCCCTCATTAGACTCCCCTCTGGAAGCGCTTTCACTGCAAGCTGCAGATTCCCTCCTAACAGCAAGCTTTAGGATAGGGTACTGAATTGTAACTTACTTTCGCCTAATAATGCGATTTTGGCAAAGAGAGTATCTCCCGCAGGGAAGCTGCTACCATCAAATGTTTGCCCTCATTAGACTCCCCTCTGGAAGCGCTTTCACTGCAAGCTGGAGATTCCCTCCTAACAGCAAGCTTTAGGATAGGGTACTGAATTGTAACTTACTTTCGCCTAATAATGCGATTTTGGCAAAGAGACTATCTCCCGCAGGGAAGCTGCTACCATCAAATGTTTGCCCTCATTAGACTCCCCTCTGGAAGCGCTTTCACTGCAAGCTGCAGATTCCCTCCTAACAGCAAGCTTTAGGATAGGGTACTGAATTGTAACTTACTTTCGCCTAATAATGCAATTTTGGCAATGAGAGTATCTCCCGCAGGGAAGCTGCTACCATCAAATGTTTGCCCTCATTAGACTCCCCTCTGGAAGCGCTTTCACTGCAAGCTGCAGATTCCCTCCTAACAGCAAGCTTTAGGATAGGGTACTGAATTGTAACTTAACTGAGGCTAATAATGCGATTTTGGCAAAGAGACTATCTCCCGCAGGGAAGCTGCTACCATCAAATGTTTGCCCTCATTAGACTCCCCTCTGGAAGCGCTTTCACTGCAAGCTGCAGATTCCCTCCTAACAGCAAGCTTTAGGATAGGGTACTGAATTGTAACTTACTTTCGCCTAATAATGCGATTTTGGCAAAGAGACTATCTCCCGCAGGGAAGCTGCTACCATCAAATGTTTGCCCTCATTAGACTCCCCTCTGGAAGCGCTTTCACTGCAAGCTGCAGATTCCCTCCTAACAGCAAGCTTTAGGATAGGGTACTGAATTGTAACTTACTTTAGCCTAATAATGCGATTTTGGAAAAGAGAGTATCTCCCGCAGGGAAGCTGCTACCATCAAATGTTTGCCCTCATTAGACTCCCCTCTGGAAGCGCTTTCACTGCAAGCTGCAGATTCCCTCCTAACAGCAAGCTTTAGGATAGGGTACTGAATTGTAACTTACTTTCGCCTAATAATGCGATTTTGGCAAAGAGAGTATCTCCCGCAGGGAAGCTGCTACCATCAAATGTTTGCCCTCATTAGACTCCGCTCTGGAAGCGCTTTCACTGCAAGCTGCAGATTCCCTCCTAACAGCAAGCTTTAGGATAGGGTACTGAATTGTAACTTACTTTCGCCTAATAATGCGATTTTGTCAATGAGAGTATCTCCCGCAGGGAAGCTGCTACCATCAAATGTTTGCCCTCATTAGACTCCCCTCTGGAAGCGCTTTCACTGCAAGCTGCAGATTCCCTCCTAACAGCAAGCTTTAGGATAGGGTACTGAATTGTAACTTACTTTCGCCTAATAATGCGATTTTGGCAAAGAGACTATCTCCCGCAGGGAAGCTGCTACCATCAAATGTTTGCCCTCATTAGACTCCCCTCTGGAAGCGCTTTCACTGCAAGCTGCAGATTCCCTCCTAACAGCAAGCTTTAGGATAGGGTACTGAATTGTAACTTACTTTCGCCTAATAATGCGATTTTGGCAAAGAGACTATGTACCGCAGGGAAGCTGCTACCATCAAATGTTTGCCCTCATTAGACTCCCCTCTGGAAGCGCTTTCACTGCAAGCTGCAGATTCCCTCCTAACAGCAAGCTTTAGGATAGGGTACTGAATTGTAACTTACTTTCGCCTAATAATGCAATTTTGGCAATGAGAGTATCTCCCGCAGGGAAGCTGCTACCATCAAATGTTTGCCCTCATTAGACTCCCCTCTGGAAGCGCTTTCACTGCAAGCTGCAGATTCCCTCCTAACAGCAAGCTTTAGGATAGGGTACTGAATTGTAACTTAACTGAGGCTAATAATGCGATTTTGGCAAAGAGACTATCTCCCGCAGGGAAGCTGCTACCATCAAATCTTTGCTCTCGTTAGACTCCCCTCTGGAAGCGCTTTCACTGCAAGCTGCAGATTCCCTCCTAACAGCAAGCTTTAGGATAGGGTACTGAATTGTAACTTACTTTCGCCTAATAATGCGATTTTGGCAATGAGAGTATCTCCCGCAGGGAAGCTGCTACCATCAAATGTTTGCCCTCATTAGACTCCCCTCTGGAAGCGCTTTCACTGCAAGCTGCAGATTCCCTCCTAACAGCAAGCTTTAGGATAGGGTACTGAATTGTAACTTACTTTCGCCTAATAATGCGATTTTGGAAAAGAGACTATCTCCCGCAGGGAAGCTGCTACCATCAAATGTTTGCCCTCATTAGACTCCCCTCTGGAAGCGCTTTCACTGCAAGCTGCAGATTCCCTCCTAACAGCAAGCTTTAGGATAAGGTACTGAATTGTAACTTACTTTAGCCTAATAATGCGATTTTGGAAAAGAGACTATCTCCCGCAGGGAAGCTGCTACCATCAAATGTTTGCCCTCATTAGACTCCCCTCTGGAAGCGCTTTCACTGCAAGCTGCAGATTCCCTCCTAACAGCAAGCTTTAGGATAGGGTACTGAATTGTAACTTACTTTCGCCTAATAATGCGATTTTGGCAATGAGAGTATCTCCCGCAGGGAAGCTGCTACCATCAAATGTTTGCCCTCATTAGACTCCCCTCTGGAAGCGCTTTCACTGCAAGCTGCAGATTCCCTCCTAACAGCAAGCTTTAGGATAGGGTACTGAATTGTAACTTACTTTCGCCTAATAATGCGATTTTGGCAAAGAGACTATCTCCCGCAGGGAAGCTGCTACCATCAAATGTTTGCCCTCATTAGACTCCCCTCTGGAAGCGCTTTCACTGCAAGCTGCAGATTCCCTCCTAACAGCAAGCTTTAGGATAGGGTACTGAATTGTAACTTACTTTCGCCTAATAATGCAATTTTGGCAAAGAGAGTATCTCCCGCAGGGAAGCTGCTACCATCAAATGTTTGCCCTCATTAGACTCCCCTCTGGAAGCGCTTTCACTGCAAGCTGCAGATTCCCTCCTAACAGCAAGCTTTAGGATAGGGTACTGAATTGTAACTTAACTGAGGCTAATAATGCGATTTTGGCAAAGAGACTATCTCCCGCAGGGAAGCTGCTACCATCAAATCTTTGCTCTCGTTAGACTCCCCTCTGGAAGCGCTTTCACTGCAAGCTGCAGATTCCCTCCTAACAGCAAGCTTTAGGATAGGGTACTGAATTGTAACTTACTTTCGCCTAATAATGCGATTTTGGCAAAGAGACTATCTCCCGCAGGGAAGCTGCTACCATCAAATGTTTGCCCTCGTTAGACTCCCCTCTGGAAGCGCTTTCACTGCAAGCTGCAGATTCCCTCCTAACAGCAAGCTTTAGGATAGGGTACTGAATTGTAACTTACTTTCGCCTAATAATGCGATTTTGGCAAAGAGACTATCTCCCGCAGGGAAGCTGCTACCATCAAATGTTTGCCCTCGTTAGACTCCCCTCTGGAAGCGCTTTCACTGCAAGCTGCAGATTCCCTCCTAACAGCAAGCTTTAGGATAGTGTACTGAATTATAACTTACTTTCGCCTAATAAAGCGATTTTGGCAAAGAGACTATCTCCCGCAGGGAAGCTGCTACCATCAAATATTTGCCCTCGTTAGAATCCCGTCTGGAAGCGCTTTCACTGCAAGCTGCAGATTCCCTCCTAACAGCAAGCTTTAGGATAGGTTACTGAATTGTAACTTACTTTCGCCTAATAATGCGATTTTGGCAAAGAGAGTATCTCCCGCAGGGAAGCTGCTACCATCAAATGTTTGCCCTCATTAGACTCCCCTCTGGAAGCGCTTTCACTGCAAGCTGCAGATTCCCTCCTAACAGCAAGCTTTAGGATAGGGTACTGAATTGTAACTTACTTTCGCCTAATAATGCGATTATGGCAAAGAGACTATCTCCCGCAGGGAAGCTGCTACCATCAAATGTTTGCCCTCATTAGACTCCCCTCTGGAAGCGCTTTCAATGCAAGCTGCAGATTCCCTCCTAACAGCAAGCTTTAGGATAGGGTACTGAATTGTAACTTACTTTCGCCTAATAATGCGATTTTGGCAAAGAGAGTATCTCCCGCAGGGAAGCTGCTACCATCAAATGTTTGCCCTCATTAGACTCCCCTCTGGAAGCGCTTTCACTGCAAGCTGCAGATTCCCTCCTAACAGCAAGCTTTAGGATAGGGTACTGAATTGTAACTTAACTGAGGCTAATAATGCGATTTTGGCAAAGAGAGTATCTCCCGCAGGGAAGCTGCTACCATCAAATCTTTGCTCTCGTTAGACTCCCCTCTGGAAGCGCTTTCACTGCAAGCTGCAGATTCCCTCCTAACAGCAAGCTTTAGGATAGGGTACTGAATTGTAACTTACTTTCGCCTAATAAAGCGATTTTGGCAAAGAGACTATCTCCCGCAGGGAAGCTGCTACCATCAAATGTTTGCCCTCATTAGACTCCCCTCTGGAAGCGCTTTCACTGCAAGCTGCAGATTCCCTCCTAACAGCAAGCTTTAGGATAGGGTACTTAATTGTAACTTACTTTAGCCTAATAATGCGATTTTGGAAAAGAGAGTATCTCCCGCAGGGAAGCTGCTACCATCAAATGTTTGCCCTCATTAGACTCCCCTCTGGAAGCGCTTTCACTGCAAGCTGCAGATTCCCTCCTAACAGCAAGCTTTAGGATAGGGTACTGAATTGTAACTTACTTTCGCCTAATAATGCGATTTTGGCAAAGAGACTATCTCCCGCAGGGAAGCTGCTACCATCAAATGTTTGCCCTCATTAGACTCCCCTCTGGAAGCGCTTTCACTGCAAGCTGCAGATTCCCTCCTAACAGCAAGCTTTAGGATAGGGTACTGAATTGTAACTTACTTTCGCCTAATAATGCGATTTTGGCAATGAGAGTATCTCCCGCAGGGAAGCTGCTACCATCAAATGTTTGCCCTCATTAGACTCCCCTCTGGAAGCGCTTTCACTGCAAGCTGCAGATTCCCTCCTAACAGCAAGCTTTAGGATAGGGTACTGAATTGTAACTTACTTTCGCCTAATAATGCGATTTTGGCAAAGAGACTATCTCCCGCAGGGAAGCTGCTACCATCAAATGTTTGCCCTCATTAGACTCCCCTCTGGAAGCGCTTTCACTGCAAGCTGGAGATTCCCTCCTAACAGCAAGCTTTAGGATAAGGTACTGAATTGTAACTTACTTTAGCCTAATAATGCGATTTTGGAAAAGAGACTATCTCCCGCAGGGAAGCTGCTACCATCAAATGTTTGCCCTCATTAGACTCCCCTCTGGAAGCGCTTTCACTGCAAGCTGCAGATTCCCTCCTAACAGCAAGCTTTAGGATAGGGTACTGAATTGTAACTTACTTTCGCCTAATAATGCGATTTTGGCAATGAGAGTATCTCCCGCAGGGAAGCTGCTACCATCAAATGTTTGCCCTCATTAGACTCCCCTCTGGAAGCGCTTTCACTGCAAGCTGCAGATTCCCTCCTAACAGCAAGCTTTAGGATAGGGTACTGAATTGTAACTTACTTTCGCCTAATAATGCGATTTTGGCAAAGAGACTATCTCCCGCAGGGAAGCTGCTACCATCAAATGTTTGCCCTCATTAGACTCCCCTCTGGAAGCGCTTTCACTGCAAGCTGCAGATTCCCTCCTAACAGCAAGCTTTAGGATAGGGTACTGAATTGTAACTTACTTTCGCCTAATAATGCAATTTTGGCAATGAGAGTATCTCCCGCAGGGAAGCTGCTACCATCAAATGTTTGCCCTCATTAGACTCCCCTCTGGAAGCGCTTTCACTGCAAGCTGCAGATTCCCTCCTAACAGCAAGCTTTAGGATAGGGTACTGAATTGTAACTTAACTGAGGCTAATAATGCGATTTTGGCAAAGAGACTATCTCCCGCAGGGAAGCTGCTACCATCAAATCTTTGCTCTCGTTAGACTCCCCTCTGGAAGCGCTTTCACTGCAAGCTGCAGATTCCCTCCTAACAGCAAGCTTTAGGATAGGGTACTGAATTGTAACTTACTTTCGCCTAATAATGCGATTTTGGCAAAGAGACTATCTCCTGCAGGGAAGCTGCTACCATCAAATGTTTGCCCTCATTAGACTCCCCTCTGGAAGCGCTTTCACTGCAAGCTGGAGATTCCCTCCTAACAGCAAGCTTTAGGATAGGGTACTGAATTGTAACTTACTTTCGCCTAATAATGCGATTTTGGCAAAGAGAGTATCTCCCGCAGGGAAGCTGCTACCATCAAATGTTTGCCCTCATTAGACTCCCCTCTGGAAGCGCTTTCACTGCAAGCTGCAGATTCCCTCCTAACAGCAAGCTTTAGGATAGGGTACTGAATTGTAACTTACTTTCGCCTAATAATGCGATTTTGGCAAAGAGACTATCTCCCGCAGGGAAGCTGCTACCATCAAATGTTTGCCCTCATTAGACTCCCCTCTGGAAGCGCTTTCACTGCAAGCTGCAGATTCCCTCCTAACAGCAAGCTTTAGGATAGGGTACTGAATTGTAACTTAACTGAGGCTAATAATGCGATTTTGGCAAAGAGACTATCTCCCGCAGGGAAGCTGCTACCATCAAATCTTTGCCCTCATTAGACTCCCCTCTGGAAGCGCTTTCACTGCAAGCTGCAGATTCCCTCCTAACAGCAAGCTTTAGGATAGGGTACTGAATTGTAACTTACTTTCGCCTAATAATGCGATTTTGGCAAAGAGAGTATCTCCCGCAGGGAAGCTGCTACCATCAAATGTTTGCCCTCATTGGACTCCCCTCTGGAAGCGCTTTCACTGCAAGCTGGAGATTCCCTCCTAACAGCAAGCTTTAGGATAGGGTACTGAATTGTAACTTACTTTCGCCTAGTAATGCGATTTTGGCAATGAGAGTATCTCCCGCAGGGAAGCTGCTACCATCAAATGTTTGCCCTCATTAGACTCCCCTCTGGAAGCGCTTTCACTGCAAGCTGCAGATTCCCTCCTAACAGCAAGCTTTAGGATAGGGTACTGAATTGTAACTTACTTTCGCCTAATAAAGCGATTTTGGCAAAGAGACTATCTCCCGCAGGGAAGCTGCTACCATCAAATGTTTGCCCTCATTAGACTCCCCTCTGGAAGCGCTTTCACTGCAAGCTGCAGATTCCCTCCTAACAGCAAGCTTTAGGATAGGGTACTGAATTGTATCTTACTTTAGCCTAATAATGCGATTTTGGAAAAGAGAGTATCTCCCGCAGGGAAGCTGCTACCATCAAATGTTTGCCCTCATTAGACTCCCCTCTGGAAGCGCTTTCACTGCAAGCTGCAGATTCCCTCCTAACAGCAAGCTTTAGGATAGGGTACTGAATTGTATCTTAAATGCGGCTAATAATGCGATTTTGGCAAAGAGAGTATCTCCCGCAGGGAAGCTGCTACCATCAAATGTTTGTCCTCATTAGACTCCCCTCTGGAAGTGCTTTCACTGCAAGCTGCAGATTCCCTCCTAACAGCAAGCTTTAGGATAGGGTACTGAATTGTAACTTACTTTCGCCTAATAATGCGATTTTGGCAAAGAGACTATCTCCCGCAGGGAAGCTGCTACCATCAAATGTTTGCCCTCATTAGACTCCCCTCTGGAAGCGCTTTCACTGCAAGCTGCAGATTCCCTCCTAACAGCAAGCTTTAGGATAGGGTACTGAATTGTAACTTAACTGAGGCTAATAATGCGATTTTGGCAAAGAGAGTATCTCCCGCAGGGAAGCTGCTACCATCAAATCTTTGCTCTCGTTAGACTCCCCTCTGGAAGCGCTTTCACTGCAAGCTGCAGATTCCCTCCTAACAGCAAGCTTTAGGATAGGGTACTGAATTGTAACTTACTTTCGCCTAATAAAGCGATTTTGGCAAAGAGAATATCTCCCGCAGGGAAGCTGCTACCATCAAATGTTTGCCCTCATTAGACTCCCCTCTGGAAGCGCTTTCAATGCAAGCTGCAGATTCCCTCCTAACAGCAAGCTTTAGGATAGGGTACTGAATTGTAACTTACTTTCGCCTAATAATGCGATTTTGGCAAAGAGACTATCTCCCGCAGGGAAGCTGCTACCATCAAATGTTTGCCCTCATTAGACTCCCCTCTGGAAGCGCTTTCACTGCAAGCTGCAGATTCCCTCCTAACAGCAAGCTTTAGGATAGGGTACTGAATTGTAACTTAACTGCGACGAATAAGGCGATTTTGGCAAAGAGACTATCTCCCGCAGGGAAGCTGCTACCATCAAATGTTTGCCCTCATTAGACTCCCCTCTGGAAGCGCTTTCACTGCAAGCTGCAGATTCCCTCCTAACAGCAAGCTTTAGGATAGGGTACTGAATTGTAACTTACTTTCGCCTAATAATGCGATTTTGGCAATGAGAGTATCTCCCGCAGGGAAGCTGCTACCATCAAATGTTTGCCCTCATTAGACTCCCCTCTGGAAGCGCTTTCACTGCAAGCTGCAGATTCCCTCCTAACAGCAAGCTTTAGGATAGGGTACTGAATTGTAACTTAACTGCGACGAATAAGGCGATTTTGGCAAAGAGACTATCTCCCGCAGGGAAGCTGCTACCATCAAATGTTTGCCCTCATTAGACTCCCCTCTGGAAGCGCTTTCACTGCAAGCTGCAGATTCCCTCCTAACAGCAAGCTTTAGGATAGGGTACTGAATTGTAACTTACTTTCGCCTAATAATGCGATTTTGGCAAAGAGACTATCTCCCGCAGGGAAGCTGCTACCATCAAATGTTTGTCCTCATTAGACTCCCCTCTGGAAGCGCTTTCACTGCAAGCTGCAGATTCCCTCCTAACAGCAAGCTTTAGGATAGGGTACTGAATTGTAACTTAACTGAGGCTAATAATGCGATTTTGGCAAAGAGACTATCTCCCGCAGGGAAGCTGCTACCATCAAATCTTTGCCCTCATTAGACTCCCCTCTGGAAGCGCTTTCACTGCAAGCTGCAGATTCCCTCCTAACAGCAAGCTTTACGATAGGGTACTGAATTGTAACTTACTTTCGCCTAATAATGCGATTTTGGCAAAGAGACTATCTCCCGCAGGGAAGCTGCTACCATCAAATGTTTGCCCTCATTAGACTCCCCTCTGGAAGCGCTTTCACTGCAAGCTGCAGATTCCCTCCTAACAGCAAGCTTTAGGATAGGGTACTGAATTGTAACTTACTTTCGCCTAATAATGCGATTTTGGCAATGAGAGTATCTCCCGCAGGGAAGCTGCTACCATCAAATGTTTGCCCTCATTAGACTCCCCTCTGGAAGCGCTTTCACTGCAAGCTGCAGATTCCCTCCTAACAGCAAGCTTTAGGATAGGGTACTGAATTGTAACTTACTTTCGCCTAATAATGCGATTTTGGCAAAGAGACTATCTCCCGCAGGGAAGCTGCTACCATCAAATGTTTGCCCTCATTAGACGCCCCTCTGGAAGCGCTTTCACTGCAAGCTGCAGATTCCCTCCTAACAGCAAGCTTTAGGATAGGGTACTGAATTGTAACTTACTTTCGCCTAATAATGCGATTTTGGCAATGAGAGTATCTCCCGCAGGGAAGCTGCTACCATCAAATGTTTGCCCTCATTAGACTCCCCTCTGGAAGCGCTTTCACTGCAAGCTGCAGATTCCCTCCTAACAGCAAGCTTTAGGATAGGGTACTGAATTGTAACTTACTTTCGCCTAATAATGCGATTTTGGAAAAGAGACTATCTCCCGCAGGGAAGCTGCTACCATCAAATGTTTGCCCTCATTAGACTCCCCTCTGGAAGCGCTTTCACTGCAAGCTGCAGATTCCCTCCTAACAGCAAGCTTTAGGATAGTGTACTGAATTGTAACTTAAATGCGGCTAATAATGCGATTTTGGCAAAGAGAGTATCTCCCGCAGGGAAGCTGCTACCATCAAATGTTTGTCCTCATTAGACTCCCCTCTGGAAGTGCTTTCACTGCAAGCTGCAGATTCCCTCCTAACAGCAAGCTTTAGGATAGGGTACTGAATTGTAACTTACTTTCGCCTAATAATGCGATTTTGGCAAAGAGACTATCTCCCGCAGGGAAGCTGCTACCATCAAATGTTTGCCCTCATTAGACTCCCCTCTGGAAGCGCTTTCACTGCAAGCTGCAGATTCCCTCCTAACAGCAAGCTTTAGGATAGGGTACTGAATTGTAACTTACTTTCGCCTAATAATGCAATTTTGGCAATGAGAGTATCTCCCGCAGGGAAGCTGCTACCATCAAATGTTTGCCCTCATTAGACTCCCCTCTGGAAGCGCTTTCACTGCAAGCTGCAGATTCCCTCCTAACAGCAAGCTTTAGGATAGGGTACTGAATTGTAACTTAACTGAGGCTAATAATGCGATTTTGGCAAAGAGAGTATCTCCCGCAGGGAAGCTGCTACCATCAAATCTTTGCTCTCGTTAGACTCCCCTCTGGAAGCGCTTTCACTGCAAGCTGCAGATTCCCTCCTAACAGCAAGCTTTAGGATAGGGTACTGAATTGTAACTTAAATGCGGCTAATAATGCGATTTTGGCAAAGAGAGTATCTCCCGCAGGGAAGCTGCTACCATCAAATGTTTGTCCTCATTAGACTCCCCTCTGGAAGTGCTTTCACTGCAAGCTGCAGATTCCCTCCTAACAGCAAGCTTTAGGATAGGGTACTGAATTGTAACTTACTTTCGCCTAATAATGCGATTTTGGCAAAGAGACTATCTCCCGCAGGGAAGCTGCTACCATCAAATGTTTGCCCTCATTAGACTCCCCTCTGGAAGCGCTTTCACTGCAAGCTGCAGATTCCCTCCTAACAGCAAGCTTTAGGATAGGGTACTGAATTGTAACTTACTTTCGCCTAATAATGCAATTTTGGCAATGAGAGTATCTCCCGCAGGGAAGCTGCTACCATCAAATGTTTGCCCTCATTAGACTCCCCTCTGGAAGCGCTTTCACTGCAAGCTGCAGATTCCCTCCTAACAGCAAGCTTTAGGATAGGGTACTGAATTGTAACTTAACTGCGGCTAATAATGCGATTTTGGCAAAGAGAGTATCTCCCGCAGGGAAGCTGCTACCATCAAATGTTTGCCCTCATTAGACTCCCCTCTGGAAGCGCTTTCAATGCAAGCTGCAGATTCCCTCCTAACAGCAAGCTTTAGGATAGGGTACTGAATTGTAACTTACTTTCGCCTAATAATGCGATTTTGGCAAAGAGAGTATCTCCCGCAGGGAAGCTGCTACCATCAAATGTTTGCCCTCATTAGACTCCCCTCTGGAAGCGCTTTCACTGCAAGCTGCAGATTCCCTCCTAACAGCAAGCTTTAGGATAGGGTACTGAATTGTAACTTACTTTCGCCTAATAATGCGATTTTGGCAAAGAGACTATCTCCCGCAGGGAAGCTGCTACCATCAAATGTTTGCCCTCATTAGACTCCCCTCTGGAAGCGCTTTCACTGCAAGCTGCAGATTCCCTCCTAACAGCAAGCTTTAGGATAGGGTACTGAATTGTAACTTACTTTCGCCTAATAATGCGATTTTGGCAAAGAGACTATCTCCCGCAGGGAAGCTGCTACCATCAAATGTTTGCCCTCATTAGACTCCCCTCTGGAAGCGCTTTCACTGCAAGCTGCAGATTCCCTCCTAACAGCAAGCTTTAGGATAGGGTACTGAATTGTAACTTACTTTCGCCTAATAATGCGATTTTGGAAAAGAGAGTATCTCCCGCAGGGAAGCTGCTACCATCAAATGTTTGCCCTCATTAGACTCCCCTCTGGAAGCGCTTTCACTGCAAGCTGCAGACTCCCTCCTAACAGCAAGCTTTAGGATAGGGTACTGAATTGTAACTTAACTGAGGCTAATAATGCGATTTTGGCAAAGAGACTATCTCCCGCAGGGAAGCTGCTACCATCAAATCTTTGCCCTCGTTAGACTCCCCTCTGGAAGCGCTTTCACTGCAAGCTGCAGATTCCCTCCTAACAGCAAGCTTTAGGATAGGGTACTGAATTGTAACTTACTTTCGCCTAATAAAGCGATTTTGGCAAAGAGACTATCTCCCGCAGGGAAGCTGCTACCATCAAATGTTTGCCCTCATTGGACTCCCCTCTTGAAGCGCTTTCACTGCAAGCTGCAGATTCCCTCCTAACAGCAAGCTTTAGGATAGGGTACTGAATTGTAACTTACTTTCGCCTAATAATGCGATTTTGGCAAAGAGAGTATCTCCCGCAGGGAAGCTGCTACCATCAAATGTTTGCCCTCATTAAACTCCCCTCTGGAAGCGCTTTCACTGCAAGCTGCAGATTCCCTCCTAACAGCAAGCTTTAGGATAGGGTACTGAATTGTAACTTACTTTCGCCTAATAATGCGATTTTGGCAAAGAGACTATCTCCCGCAGGGAAGCTGCTACCATCAAATGTTTGCCCTCATTAGACTCCCCTCTGGAAGCGCTTTCACTGCAAGCTGCAGATTCCCTCCTAACAGCAAGCTTTAGGATAGGGTACTGAATTGTAACTTACTTTCGCCTAATAATGCGATTTTGGCAAAGAGAGTATCTCCCGCAGGGAAGCTGCTACCATCAAATCTTTGCTCTCGTTAGACTCCCCTCTGGAAGCGCTTTCACTGCAAGCTGCAGATTCCCTCCTAACAGCAAGCTTTAGGATAGGGTACTGAATTGTAACTTACTTTCGCCTAATAATGCGATTATGGCAAAGAGACTATCTCCCGCAGGGAAGCTGCTACCATCAAATGTTTGCCCTCATTAGACTCCCCTCTGGAAGCGCTTTCACTGCAAGCTGCAGATTCCCTCCTAACAGCAAGCTTTAGGATAGGGTACTGAATTGTAACTTACTTTCGCCTAATAATGCGATTTTGTCAATGAGAGTATCTCCCGCAGGGAAGCTGCTACCATCAAATGTTTGCCCTCATTAGACTCCCCTCTGGAAGCGCTTTCACTGCAAGCTGCAGATTCCCTCCTAACAGCAAGCTTTAGGATAGGGTACTGAATTGTAACTTAACTGAGGCTAATAATGCGATTTTGGCAAAGAGACTATCTCCCGCAGGGAAGCTGCTACCATCAAATGTTTGCCCTCATTAGACTCCCCTCTGGAAGCGCTTTCACTGCAAGCTGCAGATTCCCTCCTAACAGCAAGCTTTAGGATAGGGTACTGAATTGTAACTTACTTTCGCCTAATAATGCGATTTTGGAAAAGAGAGTATCTCCCGCAGGGAAGCTGCTACCATCAAATGTTTGCCCTCATTAGACTCCCCTCTGGAAGCGCTTTCACTGCAAGCTGCAGATTCCCTCCTAACAGCAAGCTTTAGGATAGGGTACTGAATTGTAACTTAACTGAGGCTAATAATGCGATTTTGGCAAAGAGAGTATCTCCCGCAGGGAAGCTGCTACCATCAAATGTTTGCCCTCATTAGACTCCCCTCTGGAAGCGCTTTCACTGCAAGCTGCAGATTCCCTCCTAACAGCAAGCTTTAGGATAGGGTACTGAATTGTAACTTACTTTCGCCTAATAATGCGATTTTGGCAAAGAGACTATCTCCCGCAGGGAAGCTGCTACCATCAAATGTTTGCCCTCATTAGACTCCCCTCTGGAAGCGCTTTCACTGCAAGCTGCAGATTCCCTCCTAACAGCAAGCTTTAGGATAGGGTACTGAATTGTAACTTACTTTCGCCTAATAATGCGATTTTGGCAAAGAGAGTATCTCCCGCAGGGAAGCTGCTACCATCAAATCTTTGCTCTCGTTATACTCCCCTCTGGAAGCGCTTTCACTGCAAGCTGCAGATTCCCTCCTAACAGCAAGCTTTAGGATAGGGTACTGAATTGTAACTTACTTTCGCCTAATAATGCGATTATGGCAAAGAGACTATCTCCCGCAGGGAAGCTGCTACCATCAAATGTTTGCCCTCATTAGACTCCCCTCTGGAAGCGCTTTCACTGCAAGCTGCAGATTCCCTCCTAACAGCAAGCTTTAGGATAGGGTACTGAATTGTAACTTACTTTCGCCTAATAATGCGATTTTGGCAAAGAGACTATCTCCCGCAGGGAAGCTGCTACCATCAAATGTTTGCCCTCATTAGACTCCCCTCTGGAAGCGCTTTCACTGCAAGCTGCAGATTCCCTCCTAACAGCAAGCTTTAGGATAGGGTACTGAATTGTAACTTAACTGAGGCTAATAATGCGATTTTGGCAAAGAGACTATCTCCCGCAGGGAAGCTGCTACCATCAAATGTTTGCCCTCATTAGACTCCCCTCTGGAAGCGCTTTCACTGCAAGCTGCAGATTCCCTCCTAACAGCAAGCTTTAGGATAGGGTACTGAATTGTAACTTACTTTCGCCTAATAATGCGATTTTGGCAAAGAGAGTATCTCCCGCAGGGAAGCTGCTACCATCAAATGTTTGCCCTCATTAGACTCCCCTCTGGAAGCGCTTTCACTGCAAGCTGGAGATTCCCTCCTAACAGCAAGCTTTAGGATAGGGTACTGAATTGTAACTTACTTTCGCCTAATAATGCGATTTTGGCAAAGAGACTATCTCCCGCAGGGAAGCTGCTACCATCAAATGTTTGCCCTCATTAGACTCCCCTCTGGAAGCGCTTTCACTGCAAGCTGCAGATTCCCTCCTAACAGCAAGCTTTAGGATAGGGTACTGAATTGTAACTTACTTTCGCCTAATAATGCGATTTTGGCAAAGAGAGTATCTCCCGCAGGGAAGCTGCTACCATCAAATGTTTGCCCTCATTAGACTCCGCTCTGGAAGCGCTTTCACTGCAAGCTGCAGATTCCCTCCTAACAGCAAGCTTTAGGATAGGGTACTGAATTGTAACTTACTTTCGCCTAATAATGCGATTTTGGCAATGAGAGTATCTCCCGCAGGGAAGCTGCTACCATCAAATGTTTGCCCTCATTAGACTCCCCTCTGGAAGCGCTTTCACTGCAAGCTGCAGATTCCCTCCTAACAGCAAGCTTTAGGATAGGGTACTGAATTGTAACTTACTTTCGCCTAGTAATGCGATTTTGGCAATGAGAGTATCTCCCGCAGGGAAGCTGCTACCATCAAATGTTTGCCCTCATTAGACTCCCCTCTGGAAGCGCTTTCACTGCAAGCTGCAGATTCCCTCCTAACAGCAAGCTTTAGGATAGGGTACTGAATTGTAACTTACTTTCGCCTAATAATGCGATTTTGGCAAAGAGACTCTGTCCCGCAGGGAAGCTGCTACCATCAAATGTTTGCCCTCATTAGACTCCCCTCTGGAAGCGCTTTCACTGCAAGCTGCAGATTCCCTCCTAACAGCAAGCTTTAGGATAGGGTACTGAATTGTAACTTACTTTCGCCTAATAATGCAATTTTG
Source organism: Phaenicophaeus curvirostris (assembly GCF_032191515.1). Lineage (NCBI taxonomy): Eukaryota > Metazoa > Chordata > Aves > Cuculiformes > Cuculidae > Phaenicophaeus > Phaenicophaeus curvirostris. The sequence goes on from NW_027206757.1 coordinate 21,926, forward strand.
GCAATGAGAGTATCTCCCGCAGGGAAGCTGCTACCATCAAATGTTTGCCCTCATTAGACTCCCCTCTGGAAGCGCTTTCACTGCAAGCTGCAGATTCCCTCCTAACAGCAAGCTTTAGGATAGGGTACTGAATTGTAACTTAACTGAGGCTAATAATGCGATTTTGGCAAAGAGACTATCTCCCGCAGGGAAGCTGCTACCATCAAATGTTTGCCCTCATTAGACTCCCCTCTGGAAGCGCTTTCACTGCAAGCTGCAGATTCCCTCCTAACAGCAAGCTTTAGGATAGGGTACTGAATTGTAACTTACTTTAGCCTAATAATGCGATTTTGGAAAAGAGAGTATCTCCCGCAGGGAAGCTGCTACCATCAAATGTTTGCCCTCATTAGACTCCCCTCTGGAAGCGCTTTCACTGCAAGCTGCAGATTCCCTCCTAACAGCAAGCTTTAGGATAGGGTACTGAATTGTAACTTACTTTCGCCTAATAATGCGATTTTGGCAATGAGAGTATCTCCCGCAGGGAAGCTGCTACCATCAAATGTTTGCCCTCATTAGACTCCCCTCTGGAAGCGCTTTCACTGCAAGCTGCAGATTCCCTCCTAACAGCAAGCTTTAGGATAGGGTACTGAATTGTAACTTACTTTCGCCTAATAATGCGATTTTGGCAAAGAGAGTATCTCCCGCAGGGAAGCTGCTACCATCAAATCTTTGCTCTCGTTAGACTCCCCTCTGGAAGCGCTTTCACTGCAAGCTGCAGATTCCCTCCTAACAGCAAGCTTTAGGATAGGGTACTGAATTGTAACTTACTTTCGCCTAATAATGCGATTATGGCAAAGAGACTATCTCCCGCAGGGAAGCTGCTACCATCAAATGTTTGCCCTCATTAGACTCCCCTCTGGAAGCGCTTTCACTGCAAGCTGCAGATTCCCTCCTAACAGCAAGCTTTAGGATAGGGTACTGAATTGTAACTTACTTTCGCCTAATAATGCGATTTTGTCAATGAGAGTATCTCCCGCAGGGAAGCTGCTACCATCAAATGTTTGCCCTCATTAGACTCCCCTCTGGAAGCGCTTTCACTGCAAGCTGCAGATTCCCTCCTAACAGCAAGCTTTAGGATAGGGTACTGAATTGTAACTTACTTTCGCCTAATAATGCGATTTTGGCAAAGAGACTATCTCCCGCAGGGAAGCTGCTACCATCAAATCTTTGCCCTCATTAGACTCCCCTCTGGAAGCGCTTTCACTGCAAGCTGCAGATTCCCTCCTAACAGCAAGCTTTAGGATAGGGTACTGAATTGTAACTTACTTTCGCCTAATAATGCGATTTTGGCAAAGAGAGTATCTCCCGCAGGGAAGCTGCTACCATCAAATGTTTGCCCTCATTAGACTCCCCTCTGGAAGCGCTTTCACTGCAAGCTGCAGATTCCCTCCTAACAGCAAGCTTTAGGATAGGGTACTGAATTGTAACTTACTTTCGCCTAATAATGCGATTTTGGCAAAGAGACTATCTCCCGCAGGGAAGCTGCTACCATCAAATGTTTGCCCTCATTAGACTCCCCTCTGGAAGCGCTTTCACTGCAAGCTGCAGATTCCCTCCTAACAGCAAGCTTTAGGATAGGGTACTGAATTGTAACTTACTTTAGCCTAATAAAGCGATTTTGGCAAAGAGACTATCTCCCGCAGGGAAGCTGCTACCATCAAATGTTTGCCCTCATTAGACTCCCCTCTGGAAGCGCTTTCACTGCAAGCTGCAGATTCCCTCCTAACAGCAAGCTTTAGGATAGGGTACTGAATTGTAACTTACTTTCGCCTAATAATGCGATTTTGGCAAAGAGAGTATCTCCCGCAGGGAAGCTGCTACCATCAAATGTTTGCCCTCATTAGACTCCCCTCTGGAAGCGCTTTCACTGCAAGCTGCAGATTCCCTCCTAACAGCAAGCTTTAGGATAGGGTACTGAATTGTAACTTACTTTCGCCTAATAATGCGATTTTGGCAATGAGAGTATCTCCCGCAGGGAAGCTGCTACCATCAAATGTTTGCCCTCATTAGACTCCCCTCTGGAAGCGCTTTCACTGCAAGCTGCAGATTCCCTCCTAACAGCAAGCTTTAGGATAGGGTACTGAATTGTAACTTACTTTCGCCTAATAATGCGATTTTGGCAAAGAGACTATCTCCCGCAGGGAAGCTGCTACCATCAAATGTTTGCCCTCATTAGACTCCCCTCTGGAAGCGCTTTCACTGCAAGCTGCAGATTCCCTCCTAACAGCAAGCTTTAGGATAAGGTACTGAATTGTAACTTACTTTCGCCTAATAATGCGATTTTGGCAAAGAGACTATCTCCCGCAGGGAAGCTGCTACCATCAAATGTTTGCCCTCATTAGACTCCCCTCTGGAAGCGCTTTCACTGCAAGCTGCAGATTCCCTCCTAACAGCAAGCTTTAGGATAAGGTACTGAATTGTAACTTACTTTCGCCTAATAATGCGATTTTGGCAATGAGAGTATCTCCCGCAGGGAAGCTGCTACCATCAAATGTTTGCCCTCATTAGACTCCCCTCTGGAAGCGCTTTCACTGCAAGCTGCAGATTCCCTCCTAACAGCAAGCTTTAGGATAGGGTACTGAATTGTAACTTACTTTCGCCTAGTAATGCGATTTTGGCAATGAGAGTATCTCCCGCAGGGAAGCTGCTACCATCAAATGTTTGCCCTCATTAGACTCCCCTCTGGAAGCGCTTTCACTGCAAGCTGCAGATTCCCTCCTAACAGCAAGCTTTAGGATAGGGTACTGAATTGTAACTTACTTTCGCCTAATAATGCGATTTTGGCAAAGAGACTCTGTCCCGCAGGGAAGCTGCTACCATCAAATGTTTGCCCTCATTAGACTCCCCTCTGGAAGCGCTTTCACTGCAAGCTGCAGATTCCCTCCTAACAGCAAGCTTTAGGATAGGGTACTGAATTGTAACTTACTTTCGCCTAATAATGCAATTTTGGCAATGAGAGTATCTCCCGCAGGGAAGCTGCTACCATCAAATGTTTGCCCTCATTAGACTCCCCTCTGGAAGCGCTTTCACTGCAAGCTGCAGATTCCCTCCTAACAGCAAGCTTTAGGATAGGGTACTGAATTGTAACTTAACTGAGGCTAATAATGCGATTTTGGCAAAGAGACTATCTCCCGCAGGGAAGCTGCTACCATCAAATGTTTGCCCTCATTAGACTCCCCTCTGGAAGCGCTTTCACTGCAAGCTGCAGATTCCCTCCTAACAGCAAGCTTTAGGATAGGGTACTGAATTGTAACTTACTTTAGCCTAATAATGCGATTTTGGAAAAGAGAGTATCTCCCGCAGGGAAGCTGCTACCATCAAATGTTTGCCCTCATTAGACTCCCCTCTGGAAGCGCTTTCACTGCAAGCTGCAGATTCCCTCCTAACAGCAAGCTTTAGGATAGGGTACTGAATTGTAACTTACTTTCGCCTAATAATGCGATTTTGGCAATGAGAGTATCTCCCGCAGGGAAGCTGCTACCATCAAATGTTTGCCCTCATTAGACTCCCCTCTGGAAGCGCTTTCACTGCAAGCTGCAGATTCCCTCCTAACAGCAAGCTTTAGGATAGGGTACTGAATTGTAACTTACTTTCGCCTAATAATGCGATTTTGGCAAAGAGACTATGTCCCGCAGGGAAGCTGCTACCATCAAATGTTTGCCCTCATTAGACTCCCCTCTGGAAGCGCTTTCACTGCAAGCTGCAGATTCCCTCCTAACAGCAAGCTTTAGGATAGGGTACTGAATTGTAACTTACTTTCGCCTAATAATGCAATTTTGGCAATGAGAGTATCTCCCGCAGGGAAGCTGCTACCATCAAATGTTTGCCCTCATTAGACTCCCCTCTGGAAGCGCTTTCACTGCAAGCTGCAGATTCCCTCCTAACAGCAAGCTTTAGGATAGGGTACTGAATTGTAACTTAACTGAGGCTAATAATGCGATTTTGGCAAAGAGACTATCTCCCGCAGGGAAGCTGCTACCATCAAATCTTTGCTCTCGTTAGACTCCCCTCTGGAAGCGCTTTCACTGCAAGCTGCAGATTCCCTCCTAACAGCAAGCTTTAGGATAGGGTACTGAATTGTAACTTACTTTCGCCTAATAAAGCGATTTTGGCAAAGAGACTATCTCCCGCAGGGAAGCTGCTACCATCAAATGTTTGCCCTCATTAGACTCCCCTCTGGAAGCGCTTTCACTGCAAGCTGCAGATTCCCTCCTAACAGCAAGCTTTAGGATAGGGTACTGAATTGTAACTTACTTTAGCCTAATAATGCGATTTTGGAAAAGAGAGTATCTCCCGCAGGGAAGCTGCTACCATCAAATCTTTGCCCTCATTAGACTCCCCTCTGGAAGCGCTTTCACTGCAAGCTGCAGATTCCCTCCTAACAGCAAGCTTTAGGATAGGGTACTGAATTGTATCTTACTTTCGCCTAATAATGCGATTTTGGCAAAGAGACTATCTCCCGCAGGGAAGCTGCTACCATCAAATGTTTGCCCTCATTTGACTCCCCTCTGGAAGCGCTTTCACTGCAAGCTGCAGATTCCCTCCTAACAGCAAGCTTTAGGATAGGGTACTGAATTGTAACTTACTTTCGCCTAATAATGCGATTTTGGCAATGAGAGTATCTCCCGCAGGGAAGCTGCTACCATCAAATGTTTGCCCTCATTAGACTCCCCTCTGGAAGCGCTTTCACTGCAAGCTGCAGATTCCCTCCTAACAGCAAGCTTTAGGATAGGGTACTGAATTGTAACTTACTTTCGCCTAATAATGCGATTTTGGCAAAGAGACTATCTCCCGCAGGGAAGCTGCTACCATCAAATGTTTGCCCTCATTAGACTCCCCTCTGGAAGCGCTTTCACTGCAAGCTGCAGATTCCCTCCTAACAGCAAGCTTTAGGATAGGGTACTGAATTGTAACTTAACTGAGGCTAATAATGCGATTTTGGCAAAGAGACTATCTCCCGCAGGGAAGCTGCTACCATCAAATGTTTGCCCTCATTTGACTCCCCTCTGGAAGCGCTTTCACTGCAAGCTGCAGATTCCCTCCTAACAGCAAGCTTTAGGATAGGGTACTGAATTGTAACTTACTTTCGCCTAATAATGCGATTTTGGCAATGAGAGTATCTCCCGCAGGGAAGCTGCTACCATCAAATGTTTGCCCTCATTAGACTCCCCTCTGGAAGCGCTTTCACTGCAAGCTGCAGATTCCCTCCTAACAGCAAGCTTTAGGATAGGGTACTGAATTGTAACTTACTTTCGCCTAATAATGCGATTTTGGCAAAGAGACTATCTCCCGCAGGGAAGCTGCTACCATCAAATGTTTGCCCTCATTAGACTCCCCTCTGGAAGCGCTTTCACTGCAAGCTGCAGATTCCCTCCTAACAGCAAGCTTTAGGATAGGGTACTGAATTGTAACTTAACTGAGGCTAATAATGCGATTTTGGCAAAGAGACTATCTCCCGCAGGGAAGCTGCTACCATCAAATCTTTGCTCTCGTTAGACTCCCCTCTGGAAGCGCTTTCACTGCAAGCTGCAGATTCCCTCCTAACAGCAAGCTTTAGGATAGGGTACTGAATTGTATCTTACTTTCGCCTAATAATGCGATTTTGGCAAAGAGACTATCTCCCGCAGGGAAGCTGCTACCATCAAATGTTTGCCCTCATTAGACTCCCCTCTGGAAGCGCTTTCACTGCAAGCTGCAGATTCCCTCCTAACAGCAAGCTTTAGGATAGGGTACTGAATTGTAACTTACTTTCGCCTAATAATGCGATTTTGGCAAAGAGACTATCTCCCGCAGGGAAGCTGCTACCATCAAATGTTTGCCCTCATTAGACTCCCCTCTGGAAGCGCTTTCACTGCAAGCTGCAGATTCCCTCCTAACAGCAAGCTTTAGGATAGGGTACTGAATTGTAACTTACTTTCGCCTAATAATGCGATTTTGGCAAAGAGACTATCTCCCGCAGGGAAGCTGCTACCATCAAATGTTTGCCCTCATTAGACTCCCCTCTGGAAGCGCTTTCACTGCAAGCTGCAGATTCCCTCCTAACAGCAAGCTTTAGGATAGGGTACTGAATTGTAACTTACTTTCGCCTAATAATGCAATTTTGGCAATGAGAGTATCTCCCGCAGGGAAGCTGCTACCATCAAATGTTTGCCCTCATTAGACTCCCCTCTGGAAGCGCTTTCACTCAAGCTGCAGATTCCCTCCTAACAGCAAGCTTTAGGATAGGGTACTGAATTGTAACTTAACTGAGGCTAATAATGCGATTTTGGCAAAGAGACTATCTCCCGCAGGGAAGCTGCTACCATCAAATCTTTGCTCTCGTTAGACTCCCCTCTGGAAGCGCTTTCACTGCAAGCTGCAGATTCCCTCCTAACAGCAAGCTTTAGGATAGGGTACTGAATTGTAACTTACTTTCGCCTAATAATGCGATTTTGGCAAAGAGACTATCTCCCGCAGGGAAGCTGCTACCATCAAATGTTTGCCCTCATTAGACTCCCCTCTGGAAGCGCTTTCACTGCAAGCTGCAGATTCCCTCCTAACAGCAAGCTTTAGGATAGGGTACTGAATTGTAACTTACTTTAGCCTAATAATGCGATTTTGGAAAAGAGAGTATCTCCCGCAGGGAAGCTGCTACCATCAAATGTTTGCCCTCATTAGACTCCCCTCTGGAAGCGCTTTCACTGCAAGCTGCAGATTCCCTCCTAACAGCAAGCTTTAGGATAGGGTACTGAATTGTAACTTACTTTCGCCTAATAATGCGATTTTGGCAAAGAGACTATCTCCCGCAGGGAAGCTGCTACCATCAAATGTTTGCCCTCATTAGACTCCCCTCTGGAAGCGCTTTCACTGCAAGCTGCAGATTCCCTCCTAACAGCAAGCTTTAGGATAGGGTACTGAATTGTAACTTACTTTCGCCTAATAATGCGATTTTGGCAATGAGAGTATCTCCCGCAGGGAAGCTGCTACCATCAAATGTTTGCCTTCATTAGACTCCCCTCTGGAAGCGCTTTCACTGCAAGCTGCAGATTCCCTCCTAACAGCAAGCTTTAGGATAGGGTACTGAATTGTAACTTACTTTCGCCTAATAATGCGATTTTGGCAAAGAGACTATCTCCCGCAGGGAAGCTGCTACCATCAAATGTTTGCCCTCATTAGACTCCCCTCTGGAAGCGCTTTCACTGCAAGCTGGAGATTCCCTCCTAACAGCAAGCTTTAGGATAAGGTACTGAATTGTAACTTACTTTAGCCTAATAATGCGATTTTGGAAAAGAGACTATCTCCCGCAGGGAAGCTGCTACCATCAAATGTTTGCCCTCATTAGACTCCCCTCTGGAAGCGCTTTCACTGCAAGCTGCAGATTCCCTCCTAACAGCAAGCTTTAGGATAGGGTACTGAATTGTAACTTACTTTCGCCTAATAATGCGATTTTGGCAATGAGAGTATCTCCCGCAGGGAAGCTGCTACCATCAAATGTTTGCCCTCATTAGACTCCCCTCTGGAAGCGCTTTCACTGCAAGCTGCAGATTCCCTCCTAACAGCAAGCTTTAGGATAGGGTACTGAATTGTAACTTACTTTCGCCTAATAATGCAATTTTGGCAATGAGAGTATCTCCCGCAGGGAAGCTGCTACCATCAAATGTTTGCCCTCATTAGACTCCCCTCTGGAAGCGCTTTCACTGCAAGCTGCAGATTCCCTCCTAACAGCAAGCTTTAGGATAGGGTACTGAATTGTAACTTAACTGAGGCTAATAATGCGATTTTGGCAAAGAGACTATCTCCCGCAGGGAAGCTGCTACCATCAAATCTTTGCTCTCGTTAGACTCCCCTCTGGAAGCGCTTTCACTGCAAGCTGCAGATTCCCTCCTAACAGCAAGCTTTAGGATAGGGTACTGAATTGTAACTTACTTTCGCCTAATAATGCGATTTTGGCAAAGAGACTATCTCCCGCAGGGAAGCTGCTACCATCAAATGTTTGCCCTCATTAGACTCCCCTCTGGAAGCGCTTTCACTGCAAGCTGGAGATTCCCTCCTAACAGCAAGCTTTAGGATAGGGTACTGAATTGTAACTTACTTTCGCCTAATAATGCGATTTTGGCAAAGAGACTATCTCCCGCAGGGAAGCTGCTACCATCAAATGTTTGCCCTCATTAGACTCCCCTCTGGAAGCGCTTTCACTGCAAGCTGCAGATTCCCTCCTAACAGCAAGCTTTAGGATAGGGTACTGAATTGTAACTTACTTTCGCCTAATAATGCGATTTTGGCAAAGAGACTATCTCCCGCAGGGAAGCTGCTACCATCAAATGTTTGCCCTCATTAGACTCCCCTCTGGAAGCGCTTTCACTGCAAGCTGCAGATTCCCTCCTAACAGCAAGCTTTAGGATAGGGTACTGAATTGTAACTTAACTGAGGATAATAATGCGATTTTGGCAAAGAGACTATCTCCCGCAGGGAAGCTGCTACCATCAAATCTTTGCCCTCGTTAGACTCCCCTCTGGAAGCGCTTTCACTGCAAGCTGCAGATTCCCTCCTAACAGCAAGCTTTAGGATAGGGTACTGAATTGTAACTTACTTTCGCCTAATAAAGCGATTTTGGCAAAGAGACTATCTCCCGCAGGGAAGCTGCTACCATCAAATATTTGCCCTCGTTAGAATCCCGTCTGGAAGCGCTTTCACTGCAAGCTGCAGATTCCCTCCTAACAGCAAGCTTTAGGATAGGGTACTGAATTGTAACTTACTTTCGCCTAATAATGCGATTTTGGCAAAGAGAGTATCTCCCGCAGGGAAGCTGCTACCATCAAATGTTTGCCCTCATTAGACTCCCCTCTGGAAGCGCTTTCACTGCAAGCTGCAGATTCCCTCCTAACAGCAAGCTTTAGGATAGGGTACTGAATTGTAACTTACTTTCGCCTAATAATGCGATTTTGGCAATGAGAGTATCTCCCGCAGGGAAGCTGCTACCATCAAATGTTTGCCCTCATTAGACTCCCCTCTGGAAGCGCTTTCACTGCAAGCTGCAGATTCCCTCCTAACAGCAAGCTTTAGGATAGGGTACTGAATTGTAACTTAACTGAGGCTAATAATGCGATTTTGGCAAAGAGACTATCTCCCGCAGGGAAGCTGCTACCATCAAATCTTTGCCCTCATTAGACTCCCCTCTGGAAGCGCTTTCACTGCAAGCTGCAGATTCCCTCCTAACAGCAAGCTTTAGGATAGGGTACTGAATTGTAACTTACTTTCGCCTAATAAAGCGATTTTGGCAAAGAGAGTATCTCCCGCAGGGAAGCTGCTACCATCAAATGTTTGCCCTCATTGGACTCCCCTCTGGAAGCGCTTTCACTGCAAGCTGGAGATTCCCTCCTAACAGCAAGCTTTAGGATAGGGTACTGAATTGTAACTTACTTTCGCCTAGTAATGCGATTTTGGCAATGAGAATATCTCCCGCAGGGAAGCTGCTACCATCAAATGTTTGCCCTCATTAGACTCCCCTCTGGAAGCGCTTTCACTGCAAGCTGCAGATTCCCTCCTAACAGCAAGCTTTAGGATAGGGTACTGAATTGTAACTTACTTTCGCCTATTAAAGCGATTATGGCAAAGAGACTATCTCCCGCAGGGAAGCTGCTACCATCAAATGTTTGCCCTCATTAGACTCCCCTCTGGAAGCGCTTTCACTGCAAGCTGCAGATTCCCTCCTAACAGCAAGCTTTAGGATAGGGTACTGAATTGTAACTTACTTTAGCCTAATAATGCGATTTTGGAAAAGAGAGTATCTCCCGCAGGGAAGCTGCTACCATCAAATGTTTGCCCTCATTAGACTCCCCTCTGGAAGCGCTTTCACTGCAAGCTGCAGATTCCCTCCTAACAGCAAGCTTTAGGATAGGGTACTGAATTGTAACTTACTTTCGCCTAATAATGCGATTTTGGCAAAGAGACTATCTCCCGCAGGGAAGCTGCTACCATCAAATGTTTGCCCTCATTAGACTCCCCTCTGGAAGCGCTTTCACTGCAAGCTGCAGATTCCCTCCTAACAGCAAGCTTTAGGATAGGGTACTGAATTGTAACTTAACTGAGGCTAATAATGCGATTTTGGCAAAGAGACTATCTCCCGCAGGGAAGCTGCTACCATCAAATGTTTGCCCTCATTAGACTCCCCTCTGGAAGCGCTTTCACTGCAAGCTGCAGATTCCCTCCTAACAGCAAGCTTTAGGATAGGGTACTGAATTGTAACTTACTTTCGCCTAATAATGCGATTTTGGCAAAGAGACTATCTCCCGCAGGGAAGCTGCTACCATCAAATGTTTGCCCTCATTAGACTCCCCTCTGGAAGCGCTTTCACTGCAAGCTGCAGATTCCCTCCTAACAGCAAGCTTTAGGATAGGGTACTGAATTGTAACTTACTTTCGCCTAATAATGCGATTTTGGCAATGAGAGTATCTCCCGCAGGGAAGCTGCTACCATCAAATGTTTGCCCTCATTAGACTCCCCTCTGGAAGCGCTTTCACTGCAAGCTGCAGATTCCCTCCTAACAGCAAGCTTTAGGATAGGGTACTGAATTGTAACTTACTTTCGCCTAATAAAGCGATTTTGGAAAAGAGACTATCTCCCGCAGGGAAGCTGCTACCATCAAATGTTTGCCCTCATTGGACTCCCCTCTGGAAGCGCTTTCACTGCAAGCTGCAGATTCCCTCCTAACAGCAAGCTTTAGGATAGTGTACTGAATTGTAACTTACTTTCGCCTAATAATGCGATTTTGGCAAAGAGACTATCTCCCGCAGGGAAGCTGCTACCATCAAATGTTTGCCCTCATTAGACTCCCCTCTGGAAGCGCTTTCACTGCAAGCTGCAGATTCCCTCCTAACAGCAAGCTTTAGGATAGGGTACTGAATTGTAACTTACTTTCGCCTAATAATGCGATTTTGGCAATGAGAGTATCTCCCGCAGGGAAGCTGCTACCATCAAATGTTTGCCCTCATTAGACTCCCCTCTGGAAGCGCTTTCACTGCAAGCTGCAGATTCCCTCCTAACAGCAAGCTTTAGGATAGGGTACTGAATTGTAACTTACTTTCGCCTAATAATGCGATTTTGGCAATGAGAGTATCTCCCGCAGGGAAGCTGCTACCATCAAATGTTTGCCCTCATTAGACTCCCCTCTGGAAGCGCTTTCACTGCAAGCTGCAGATTCCCTCCTAACAGCAAGCTTTAGGATAGGGTACTGAATTGTAACTTACTTTAGCCTAATAATGCGATTTTGGCAAAGAGACTATCTCCCGCAGGGAAGCTGCTACCATCAAATGTTTGCCCTCATTAGACTCCCCTCTGGAAGCGCTTTCACTGCAAGCTGCAGATTCCCTCCTAACAGCAAGCTTTAGGATAGGGTACTGAATTGTAACTTACTTTCGCCTAATAATGCGATTTTGGCAATGAGTGTATCTCCCGCAGGGAAGCTGCTACCATGAAATCTTTGCCCTCATTAGACTCCCCTCTGGAAGCGCTTTCACTGCAAGCTGCAGATTCCCTCCTAACAGCAAGCTTTAGGATAGGGTACTGAATTGTAACTTACTTTAGCCTAATAATGCGATTTTGGCAAAGAGACTATCTCCCGCAGGGAAGCTGCTACCATCAAATGTTTGCCCTCATTAGACTCCCCTCTGGAAGCGCTTTCACTGCAAGCTGCAGATTCCCTCCTAACAGCAAGCTTTAGGATAGGGTACTGAATTGTAACTTAACTGAGGCTAATAATGCGATTTTGGCAAAGAGAGTATCTCCCGCAGGGAAGCTTCTACCATCAAATCTTTGCCCTCATTAGACTCCCCTCTGGAAGCGCTTTCACTGCAAGCTGCAGATTCCCTCCTAACAGCAAGCTTTAGGATAGGGTACTGAATTGTAACTTACTTTCGCCTAATAATGCGATTTTGGCAAAGAGACTATCTCCCGCAGGGAAGCTGCTACCATCAAATGTTTGCCCTCATTAGACTCCCCTCTGGAAGCGCTTTCACTGCAAGCTGCAGATTCCCTCCTAACAGCAAGCTTTAGGATAGGGTACTGAATTGTAACTTACTTTCGCCTAATAATGCGATTTTGGCAAAGAGAGTATCTCCCGCAGGGAAGCTGCTACCATCAAATGTTTGCCCTCATTAGACTCCCCTCTGGAAGCGCTTTCACTGCAAGCTGCAGATTCCCTCCTAACAGCAAGCTTTAGGATAGGGTACTGAATTGTAACTTACTTTCGCATAATAATGCGATTTTGGCAAAGAGACTATCTCCCGCAGGGAAGCTGCTACCATCAAATGTTTGCCCTCATTGGACTCCCCTCTGGAAGCGCTTTCACTGCAAGCTGCAGATTCCCTCCTAACAGCAAGCTTTAGGATAGGGTACTGAATTGTAACTTACTTTCGCCTAATAATGCGATTTTGGCAATGAGAGTATCTCCCGCAGGGAAGCTGCTACCATCAAATGTTTGCCCTCATTAGACTCCCCTCTGGAAGCGCTTTCACTGCAAGCTGCAGATTCCCTCCTAACAGCAAGCTTTAGGATAGGGTACTGAATTGTAACTTACTTTCGCCTAATAATGCGATTTTGGCAAAGAGACTATCTCCCGCAGGGAAGCTGCTACCATCAAATCTTTGCCCTCATTAGACTCCCCTCTGGAAGCGCTTTCACTGCAAGCTGCAGATTCCCTCCTAACAGCAAGCTTTAGGATAGGGTACTGAATTGTAACTTACTTTCGCCTAATAATGCGATTTTGGCAAAGAGACTATCTCCCGCAGGGAAGCTGCTACCATCAAATGTTTGCCCTCATTAGACTCCGCTCTGGAAGCGCTTTCACTGCAAGCTGCAGATTCCCTCCTAACAGCAAGCTTTAGGATAGGGTACTGAATTGTAACTTACTTTCGCCTAATAATGCAATTTTGGCAATGAGAGTATCTCCCGCAGGGAAGCTGCTACCATCAAATGTTTGCCCTCATTAGACTCCCCTCTGGAAGCGCTTTCACTGCAAGCTGCAGATTCCCTCCTAACAGCAAGCTTTAGGATAGGGTACTGAATTGTAACTTACTTTCGCCTAATAAAGCGATTTTGGCAAAGAGACTATCTCCCGCAGGGAAGCTGCTACCATCAAATGTTTGCCCTCATTGGACTCCCCTCTGGAAGCGCTTTCACTGCAAGCTGCAGATTCCCTCCTAACAGCAAGCTTTAGGATAGGGTACTGAATTGTAACTTAACTGAGGCTAATAATGCGATTTTGGCAAAGAGAGTATCTCCCGCAGGGAAGCTGCTACCATCAAATGTTTGCCCTCATTAGACTCCCCTCTGAAGCGCTTTCACTGCAAGCTGCAGATTCCCTCCTAACAGCAAGCTTTAGGATAGGGTACTGAATTGTAACTTACTTTCGCCTAATAATGCGATTTTGGCAAAGAGACTATCTCCCGCAGGGAAGCTGCTACCATCAAATGTTTGCCCTCATTAGACTCCCCTCTGGAAGCGCTTTCACTGCAAGCTGCAGATTCCCTCCTAACAGCAAGCTTTAGGATAGGGTACTGAATTGTAACTTACTTTCGCCTAATAATGCGATTTTGGCAATGAGAGTATCTCCCGCAGGGAAGCTGCTACCATCAAATGTTTGCCCTCATTAGACTCCCCTCTGGAAGCGCTTTCACTGCAAGCTGCAGATTCCCTCCTAACAGCAAGCTTTAGGATAGGGTACTGAATTGTAACTTACTTTCGCCTAATAATGCGATTTTGGCAAAGAGACTATCTCCCGCAGGGAAGCTGCTACCATCAAATCTTTGCCCTCATTAGACTCCCCTCTGGAAGCGCTTTCACTGCAAGCTGCAGATTCCCTCCTAACAGCAAGCTTTAGGATAGGGTACTGAATTGTAACTTACTTTCGCCTAATAATGCGATTTTGGCAAAGAGACTATCTCCCGCAGGGAAGCTGCTACCATCAAATGTTTGCCCTCATTAGACTCCCCTCTGGAAGCGCTTTCACTGCAAGCTGCAGATTCCCTCCTAACAGCAAGCTTTAGGATAGGGTACTGAATTGTAACTTACTTTCGCCTAATAAAGCGATTTTGGCAAAGAGACTATCTCCCGCAGGGAAGCTGCTACCATCAAATGTTTGCCCTCATTGGACTCCCCTCTGGAAGCGCTTTCACTGCAAGCTGCAGATTCCCTCCTAACAGCAAGCTTTAGGATAGGGTACTGAATTGTAACTTACTTTCGCCTAATAATGCGATTTTGGCAAAGAGAGTATCTCCCGCAGGGAAGCTGCTACCATCAAATGTTTGCCCTCATTAGACTCCCCTCTGGAAGCGCTTTCACTGCAAGCTGCAGATTCCCTCCTAACAGCAAGCTTTAGGATAGGGTACTGAATTGTAACTTACTTTCGCCTAATAATGCGATTTTGGCAATGAGAGTATCTCCCGCAGGGAAGCTGCTACCATCAAATGTTTGCCCTCATTAGACTCCCCTCTGGAAGCGCTTTCACTGCAAGCTGCAGATTCCCTCCTAACAGCAAGCTTTAGGATAGGGTACTGAATTGTAACTTACTTTCGCCTAATAATGCGATTTTGGCAAAGAGACTATCTCCCGCAGGGAAGCTGCTACCATCAAATCTTTGCCCTCATTAGACTCCCCTCTGGAAGCGCTTTCACTGCAAGCTGCAGATTCCCTCCTAACAGCAAGCTTTAGGATAGGGTACTGAATTGTAACTTACTTTCGCCTAATAATGCGATTTTGGCAAAGAGACTATCTCCCGCAGGGAAGCTGCTACCATCAAATGTTTGCCCTCATTAGACTCCCCTCTGGAAGCGCTTTCACTGCAAGCTGCAGATTCCCTCCTAACAGCAAGCTTTAGGATAGGGTACTGAATTGTAACTTACTTTCGCCTAATAAAGCGATTTTGGCAAAGAGACTATCTCCCGCAGGGAAGCTGCTACCATCAAATGTTTGCCCTCATTGGACTCCCCTCTGGAAGCGCTTTCACTGCAAGCTGCAGATTCCCTCCTAACAGCAAGCTTTAGGATAGGGTACTGAATTGTAACTTACTTTCGCCTAATAATGCGATTTTGGCAAAGAGAGTATCTCCCGCAGGGAAGCTGCTACCATCAAATGTTTGCCCTCATTAGACTCCCCTCTGGAAGCGCTTTCACTGCAAGCTGCAGATTCCCTCCTAACAGCAAGCTTTAGGATAGGGTACTGAATTGTAACTTACTTTCGCCTAATAATGCGATTTTGGCAAAGAGACTATCTCCCGCAGGGAAGCTGCTACCATCAAATGTTTGCCCTCATTAGACTCCCCTCTGGAAGCGCTTTCACTGCAAGCTGCAGATTCCCTCCTAACAGCAAGCTTTAGGATAGGGTACTGAATTGTAACTTACTTTCGCCTAATAATGCGATTTTGGCAATGAGAGTATCTCCCGCAGGGAAGCTGCTACCATCAAATGTTTGCCCTCATTAGACTCCCCTCTGGAAGCGCTTTCACTGCAAGCTGCAGATTCCCTCCTAACAGCAAGCTTTAGGATAGGGTACTGAATTGTAACTTAACTGAGGCTAATAATGCGATTTTGGCAAAGAGAGTATCTCCCGCAGGGAAGCTGCTACCATCAAATGTTTGCCCTCATTAGACTCCCCTCTGGAAGCGCTTTCACTGCAAGCTGCAGATTCCCTCCTAACAGCAAGCTTTAGGATAGGGTACTGAATTGTAACTTACTTTCGCCTAATAATGCGATTTTGGCAATGAGAGTATCTCCCGCAGGGAAGCTGCTACCATCAAATGTTTGCCCTCATTAGACTCCCCTCTGGAAGCGCTTTCACTGCAAGCTGCAGATTCCCTCCTAACAGCAAGCTTTAGGATAGGGTACTGAATTGTAACTTACTTTCGCCTAATAATGCGATTTTGGCAATGAGAGTATCTCCCGCAGGGAAGCTGCTACCATCAAATGTTTGCCCTCATTAGACTCCCCTCTGGAAGCGCTTTCACTGCAAGCTGCAGATTCCCTCCTAACAGCAAGCTTTAGGATAGGGTACTGAATTGTAACTTACTTTCGCCTAATAAAGCGATTTTGGCAAAGAGACTATCTCCCGCAGGGAAGCTGCTACCATCAAATGTTTGCCCTCATTAGACTCCCCTCTGGAAGCGCTTTCACTGCAAGCTGCAGATTCCCTCCTAACAGCAAGCTTTAGGATAGGGTACTGAATTGTAACTTACTTTCGCCTAATTATGCGATTTCGGCAATGAGAGTATCTCCCGCAGGGAAGCTGCTACCATCAAATGTTTGCCCTCATTAGACTCCCCTCTGGAAGCGCTTTCACTGCAAGCTGCAGATTCCCTCCTAACAGCAAGCTTTAGGATAGGGTACTGAATTGTATCTTAACTCAGGCTAATAATGCGATTTTAGCAAAGAGAGTATCTCTTGCAGGGAAGCTGCTACCATCAAATGTTTGCCCTCATTAGACTCCCCTCTGGAAGCGCTTTCACTGCAAGCTGCAGATTCCCTCCTAACAGCAAGCTTTAGGATAGGGTACTGAATTGTAACTTACTTTCGCCTAATAAAGCGATTATGGCAAAGAGACTATCTCCCGCAGGGAAGCTGCTACCATCAAATGTTTGCCCTCATTGGACTCCCCTCTGGAAGCGCTTTCACTGCAAGCTGCAGATTCCCTCCTAACAGCAAGCTTTAGGATAGGGTACTGAATTGTAACTTACTTTCGCCTAATAATGCGATTTTGGCAAAGAGAGTATCTCCCGCAGGGAAGGTGCTACCATCAAATGTTTGCCCTCATTAGACTCCCCTCTGGAAGCGCTTTCACTGCAAGCTGCAGATTCCCTCCTAACAGCAAGCTTTAGGATAGGGTACTGAATTGTAACTTAACTGAGGATAATAATGCGATTATGGCAAAGAGACTATCTCCCGCAGGGAAGCTGCTACCATCAAATCTTTGCCCTCATTAGACTCCCCTCTGGAAGCGCTTTCACTGCAAGCTGCAGATTCCCTCCTAACAGCAAGCTTTAGGATAGGGTACTGAATTGTAACTTAACTGAGGCTAATAATGCGATTTTGGCAAAGAGACTATCTCCCGCAGGGAAGCTGCTACCATCAAATATTTGCCCTCGTTAGAATCCCGTCTGGAAGCGCTTTCACTGCAAGCTGCAGATTCCCTCCTAACAGCAAGCTTTAGGATAGGGTACTGAATTGTAACTTACTTTCGCCTAATAATGCGATTTTGGCAAAGAGAGTATCTCCCGCAGGGAAGCTGCTACCATCAAATGTTTGCCCTCATTAGACTCCCCTCTGGAAGCGCTTTCACTGCAAGCTGCAGATTCCCTCCTAACAGCAAGCTTTAGGATAGGGTACTGAATTGTAACTTACTTTCGCCTAATAATGCGATTTTGGCAATGAGAGTATCTCCCGCAGGGAAGCTGCTACCATCAAATGTTTGCCCTCATTAGACTCCCCTCTGGAAGCGCTTTCACTGCAAGCTGCAGATTCCCTCCTAACAGCAAGCTTTAGGATAGGGTACTGAATTGTAACTTAACCGAGGCTAATAATGCGATTTTGGCAAAGAGACTATCTCCCGCAGGGAAGCTGCTACCATCAAATCTTTGCCCTCATTAGACTCCCCTCTGGAAGCGCTTTCACTGCAAGCTGCAGATTCCCTCCTAACAGCAAGCTTTAGGATAGGGTACTGAATTGTAACTTACTTTCGCATAATAATGCGATTTTGGCAAAGAGACTATCTCCCGCAGGGAAGCTGCTACCATCAAATGTTTGCCCTCATTGGACTCCCCTCTGGAAGCGCTTTCACTGCAAGCTGCAGATTCCCTCCTAACAGCAAGCTTTAGGATAGGGTACTGAATTGTAACTTACTTTCGCATAATAATGCGATTTTGGCAAAGAGACTATCTCCCGCAGGGAAGCTGCTACCATCAAATGTTTGCCCTCATTGGACTCCCCTCTGGAAGCGCTTTCACTGCAAGCTGCAGATTCCCTCCTAACAGCAAGCTTTAGGATAGGGTACTGAATTGTAACTTACTTTCGCCTAATAATGCGATTTTGGCAATGAGAGTATCTCCCGCAGGGAAGCTGCTACCATCAAATGTTTGCCCTCATTAGACTCCCCTCTGGAAGCGCTTTCACTGCAAGCTGCAGATTCCCTCCTAACAGCAAGCTTTAGGATAGGGTACTGAATTGTAACTTACTTTCGCCTAATAATGCGATTTTGGCAAAGAGACTATCTCCCGCAGGGAAGCTGCTACCATCAAATGTTTGCCCTCATTAGACTCCCCTCTGGAAGCGCTTTCACTGCAAGCTGCAGATTCCCTCCTAACAGCAAGCTTTAGGATAGGGTACTGAATTGTAACTTACTTTCGCCTAATAATGCGATTATGGCAAAGAGAGTATCTCCCGCAGGGAAGCTGCTACCATCAAATGTTTGCCCTCATTAGACTCCGCTCTGGAAGCGCTTTCACTGCAAGCTGCAGATTCCCTCCTAACAGCAAGCTTTAGGATAGGGTACTGAATTGTAACTTACTTTCGCCTAATAATGCGATTTTGGCAATGAGAGTATCTCCCGCAGGGAAGCTGCTACCATCAAATGTTTGCCCTCATTAGACTCCCCTCTGGAAGCGCTTTCACTGCAAGCTGCAGATTCCCTCCTAACAGCAAGCTTTAGGATAGGGTACTGAATTGTAACTTACTTTCGCCTAATAATGCAATTTTGGCAATGAGAGTATCTCCCGCAGGGAAGCTGCTACCATCAAATGTTTGCCCTCATTAGACTCCCCTCTGGAAGCGCTTTCACTGCAAGCTGCAGATTCCCTCCTAACAGCAAGCTTTAGGATAGGGTACTGAATTGTAACTTACTTTCGCCTAATAATGCGATTTTGGCAAAGAGACTATCTCCCGCAGGGAAGCTGCTACCATCAAATCTTTGCCCTCATTAGACTCCCCTCTGGAAGCGCTTTCACTGCAAGCTGCAGATTCCCTCCTAACAGCAAGCTTTAGGATAGGGTACTGAATTGTAACTTACTTTCGCCTAATAATGCGATTTTGGCAAAGAGACTATCTCCCGCAGGGAAGCTGCTACCATCAAATGTTTGCCCTCATTAGACTCCCCTCTGGAAGCGCTTTCACTGCAAGCTGCAGATTCCCTCCTAACAGCAAGCTTTAGGATAGGGTACTGAATTGTAACTTACTTTCGCCTAATAAAGCGATTTTGGCAAAGAGACTATCTCCCGCAGGGAAGCTGCTACCATCAAATGTTTGCCCTCATTGGACTCCCCTCTGGAAGCGCTTTCACTGCAAGCTGCAGATTCCCTCCTAACAGCAAGCTTTAGGATAGGGTACTGAATTGTAACTTACTTTCGCCTAATAATGCGATTTTGGCAAAGAGACTATCTCCCGCAGGGAAGCTGCTACCATCAAATGTTTGCCCTCATTAGACTCCCCTCTGGAAGCGCTTTCACTGCAAGCTGCAGATTCCCTCCTAACAGCAAGCTTTAGGATAGGGTACTGAATTGTAACTTAACTGAGGCTAATAATGCGATTTTGGCAAAGAGAGTATCTCCCGCAGGGAAGCTGCTACCATCAAATCTTTGCTCTCGTTAGACTCCCCTCTGGAAGCGCTTTCACTGCAAGCTGCAGATTCCCTCCTAACAGCAAGCTTTAGGATAGGGTACTGAATTGTAACTTACTTTCGCCTAATAATGCGATTATGGCAAAGAGACTATCTCCCGCAGGGAAGCTGCTACCATCAAATGTTTGCCCTCATTAGACTCCCCTCTGGAAGCGCTTTCACTGCAAGCTGCAGATTCCCTCCTAACAGCAAGCTTTAGGATAGGGTACTGAATTGTAACTTAACTGAGGCTAATAATGCGATTTTGGCAAAGAGAGTATCTCCCGCAGGGAAGCTGCTACCATCAAATGTTTGCCCTCATTAGACTCCCCTCTGGAAGCGCTTTCACTGCAAGCTGCAGATTCCCTCCTAACAGCAAGCTTTAGGATAGGGTACTGAATTGTAACTTACTTTCGCCTAATAATGCGATTTTGGCAAAGAGACTATCTCCCGCAGGGAAGCTGCTACCATCAAATGTTTGCCCTCATTAGACTCCCCTCTGGAAGCGCTTTCACTGCAAGCTGCAGATTCCCTCCTAACAGCAAGCTTTAGGATAGGGTACTGAATTGTAACTTACTTTAGCCTAATAAAGCGATTTTGGCAAAGAGACTATCTCCCGCAGGGAAGCTGCTACCATCAAATGTTTGCCCTCATTAGACTCCCCTCTGGAAGCGCTTTCACTGCAAGCTGCAGATTCCCTCCTAACAGCAAGCTTTAGGATAGGGTACTGAATTGTAACTTACTTTCGCCTAATAATGCGATTTTGGCAATGAGAGTATCTCCCGCAGGGAAGCTGCTACCATCAAATGTTTGCCCTCATTAGACTCCCCTCTGGAAGCGCTTTCACTGCAAGCTGCAGATTCCCTCCTAACAGCAAGCTTTAGGATAGGGTACTGAATTGTAACTTACTTTCGCCTAATAAAGCGATTTTGGCAAAGAGACTATCTCCCGCAGGGAAGCTGCTACCATCAAATGTTTGCCCTCATTAGACTCCCCTCTGGAAGCGCTTTCACTGCAAGCTGCAGATTCCCTCCTAACAGCAAGCTTTAGGATAGGGTACTGAATTGTAACTTACTTTCGCCTAATTATGCGATTTCGGCAATGAGAGTATCTCCCGCAGGGAAGCTGCTACCATCAAATGTTTGCCCTCATTAGACTCCCCTCTGGAAGCGCTTTCACTGCAAGCTGCAGATTCCCTCCTAACAGCAAGCTTTAGGATAGGGTACTGAATTGTATCTTAACTCAGGCTAATAATGCGATTTTGGCAAAGAGAGTATCTCTTGCAGGGAAGCTGCTACCATCAAATGTTTGCCCTCATTAGACTCCCCTCTGGAAGCGCTTTCACTGCAAGCTGCAGATTCCCTCCTAACAGCAAGCTTTAGGATAGGGTACTGAATTGTAACTTACTTTCGCCTAATAAAGCGATTTTGGCAAAGAGACTATCTCCCGCAGGGAAGCTGCTACCATCAAATGTTTGCCCTCATTGGACTCCCCTCTGGAAGCGCTTTCACTGCAAGCTGCAGATTCCCTCCTAACAGCAAGCTTTAGGATAGGGTACTGAATTGTAACTTACTTTCGCCTAATAATGCGATTTTGGCAAAGAGAGTATCTCCCGCAGGGAAGGTGCTACCATCAAATGTTTGCCCTCATTAGACTCCCCTCTGGAAGCGCTTTCACTGCAAGCTGCAGATTCCCTCCTAACAGCAAGCTTTAGGATAGGGTACTGAATTGTAACTTAACTGAGGATAATAATGCGATTATGGCAAAGAGACTATCTCCCGCAGGGAAGCTGCTACCATCAAATCTTTGCCCTCATTAGACTCCCCTCTGGAAGCGCTTTCACTGCAAGCTGCAGATTCCCTCCTAACAGCAAGCTTTAGGATAGGGTACTGAATTGTAACTTAACTGAGGCTAATAATGCGATTTTGGCAAAGAGACTATCTCCCGCAGGGAAGCTGCTACCATCAAATATTTGCCCTCGTTAGAATCCCGTCTGGAAGCGCTTTCACTGCAAGCTGCAGATTCCCTCCTAACAGCAAGCTTTAGGATAGGGTACTGAATTGTAACTTACTTTCGCCTAATAATGCGATTTTGGCAAAGAGAGTATCTCCCGCAGGGAAGCTGCTACCATCAAATGTTTGCCCTCATTAGACTCCCCTCTGGAAGCGCTTTCACTGCAAGCTGCAGATTCCCTCCTAACAGCAAGCTTTAGGATAGGGTACTGAATTGTAACTTACTTTCGCCTAATAATGCGATTTTGGCAATGAGAGTATCTCCCGCAGGGAAGCTGCTACCATCAAATGTTTGCCCTCATTAGACTCCCCTCTGGAAGCGCTTTCACTGCAAGCTGCAGATTCCCTCCTAACAGCAAGCTTTAGGATAGGGTACTGAATTGTAACTTAACCGAGGCTAATAATGCGATTTTGGCAAAGAGACTATCTCCCGCAGGGAAGCTGCTACCATCAAATCTTTGCCCTCATTAGACTCCCCTCTGGAAGCGCTTTCACTGCAAGCTGCAGATTCCCTCCTAACAGCAAGCTTTAGGATAGGGTACTGAATTGTAACTTACTTTCGCATAATAATGCGATTTTGGCAAAGAGACTATCTCCCGCAGGAAGCTGCTACCATCAAATGTTTGCCCTCATTGGACTCCCCTCTGGAAGCGCTTTCACTGCAAGCTGCAGATTCCCTCCTAACAGCAAGCTTTAGGATAGGGTACTGAATTGTAACTTACTTTCGCCTAATAATGCGATTTTGGCAAAGAGACTATCTCCCGCAGGGAAGCTGCTACCATCAAATGTTTGCCCTCATTGGACTCCCCTCTGGAAGCGCTTTCACTGCAAGCTGCAGATTCCCTCCTAACAGCAAGCTTTAGGATAGGGTACTGAATTGTAACTTACTTTCGCCTAATAATGCGATTTTGGCAATGAGAGTATCTCCCGCAGGGAAGCTGCTACCATCAAATGTTTGCCCTCATTAGACTCCCCTCTGGAAGCGCTTTCACTGCAAGCTGCAGATTCCCTCCTAACAGCAAGCTTTAGGATAGGGTACTGAATTGTAACTTACTTTCGCCTAATAATGCGATTTTGGCAAAGAGACTATCTCCCGCAGGGAAGCTGCTACCATCAAATGTTTGCCCTCATTAGACTCCGCTCTGGAAGCGCTTTCACTGCAAGCTGCAGATTCCCTCCTAACAGCAAGCTTTAGGATAGGGTACTGAATTGTAACTTACTTTCGCCTAATAATGCGATTTTGGCAAAGAGACTATCTCCCGCAGGGAAGCTGCTACCATCAAATGTTTGCCCTCATTAGACTCCCCTCTGGAAGCGCTTTCACTGCAAGCTGCAGATTCCCTCCTAACAGCAAGCTTTAGGATAGGGTACTGAATTGTAACTTACTTTCGCCTAATAATGCAATTTTGGCAATGAGAGTATCTCCCGCAGGGAAGCTGCTACCATCAAATGTTTGCCCTCATTAGACTCCCCTCTGGAAGCGCTTTCACTGCAAGCTGCAGATTCCCTCCTAACAGCAAGCTTTAGGATAGGGTACTGAATTGTAACTTAACTGCGACGAATAATGCGATTTTGGCAAAGAGACTATCTCCCGCAGGGAAGCTGCTACCATCAAATGTTTGCCCTCATTAGACTCCCCTCTGGAAGCGCTTTCACTGCAAGCTGCAGATTCCCTCCTAACAGCAAGCTTTAGGATAGGGTACTGAATTGTAACTTACTTTCGCCTAATAATGCGATTTTGGCAAAGAGAGTATCTCCCGCAGGGAAGGTGCTACCATCAAATGTTTGCCCTCATTAGACTCCCCTCTGGAAGCGCTTTCACTGCAAGCTGCAGATTCCCTCCTAACAGCAAGCTTTAGGATAGGGTACTGAATTGTAACTTACTTTCGCCTAATAAAGCGATTTTGGCAAAGAGACTATCTCCCGCAGGGAAGCTGCTACCATCAAATGTTTGCCCTCATTGGACTCCCCTCTGGAAGCGCTTTCACTGCAAGCTGCAGATTCCCTCCTAACAGCAAGCTTTAGGATAGGGTACTGAATTGTAACTTACTTTCGCCTAATAAAGCGATTTTGGCAAAGAGACTATCTCCCGCAGGGAAGCTGCTACCATCAAATGTTTGCCCTCATTAGACTCCCCTCTGGAAGCGCTTTCACTGCAAGCTGCAGATTCCCTCCTAACAGCAAGCTTTAGGATAGGGTACTGAATTGTAACTTACTTTCGCCTAATTATGCGATTTCGGCAATGAGAGTATCTCCCGCAGGGAAGCTGCTACCATCAAATGTTTGCCCTCATTAGACTCCCCTCTGGAAGCGCTTTCACTGCAAGCTGCAGATTCCCTCCTAACAGCAAGCTTTAGGATAGGGTACTGAATTGTAACTTACTTTCGCCTAATAATGCGATTTTGGCAATGAGAGTATCTCCCGCAGGGAAGCTGCTACCATCAAATGTTTGCCCTCATTAGACTCCCCTCTGGAAGCGCTTTCACTGCAAGCTGCAGATTCCCTCCTAACAGCAAGCTTTAGGATAGGGTACTGAATTGTAACTTACTTTCGCCTAATAATGCGATTTTGGCAAAGAGACTATCTCCCGCAGGGAAGCTGCTACCATCAAATGTTTGCCCTCATTAGACTCCCCTCTGGAAGCGCTTTCACTGCAAGCTGCAGATTCCCTCCTAACAGCAAGCTTTAGGATAGGGTACTGAATTGTAACTTACTTTCGCCTAATAATGCGATTTTGGCAAAGAGAATATCTCCCGCAGGGAAGCTGCTACCATCAAATGTTTGCCCTCATTAGACTCCCCTCTGGAAGCGCTTTCACTGCAAGCTGCAGATTCCCTCCTAACAGCAAGCTTTAGGATAGGGTACTGAATTGTAACTTAACTGAGGCTAATAATGCGATTTTGGCAAAGAGAGTATCTCCCGCAGGGAAGCTGCTACCATCAAATGTTTGCCCTCATTAGACTCCCCTCTGGAAGCGCTTTCACTGCAAGCTGCAGATTCCCTCCTAACAGCAAGCTTTAGGATAGGGTACTGAATTGTAACTTACTTTCGCCTAATAAAGCGATTTTGGCAAAGAGACTATCTCCCGCAGGGAAGCTGCTACCATCAAATGTTTGCCCTCATTAGACTCCCCTCTGGAAGCGCTTTCACTGCAAGCTGCAGATTCCCTCCTAACAGCAAGCTTTAGGATAGGGTACTGAATTGTAACTTACTTTCGCCTAATTATGCGATTTCGGCAATGAGAGTATCTCCCGCAGGGAAGCTGCTACCATCAAATGTTTGCCCTCATTAGACTCCCCTCTGGAAGCGCTTTCACTGCAAGCTGCAGATTCCCTCCTAACAGCAAGCTTTAGGATAGGGTACTTAATTGTATCTTAACTCAGGCTAATAATGCGATTTTGGCAAAGAGAGTATCTCTTGCAGGGAAGCTGCTACCATCAAATG
Source organism: Phaenicophaeus curvirostris (assembly GCF_032191515.1). Lineage (NCBI taxonomy): Eukaryota > Metazoa > Chordata > Aves > Cuculiformes > Cuculidae > Phaenicophaeus > Phaenicophaeus curvirostris. Next base: position 47,032 of record NW_027206757.1, read on the forward strand.
TTTGCCCTCATTAGACTCCCCTCTGGAAGCGCTTTCACTGCAAGCTGCAGATTCCCTCCTAACAGCAAGCTTTAGGATAGGGTACTGAATTGTAACTTACTTTCGCCTAATAAAGCGATTTTGGCAAAGAGACTATCTCCCGCAGGGAAGCTGCTACCATCAAATGTTTGCCCTCATTGGACTCCCCTCTGGAAGCGCTTTCACTGCAAGCTGCAGATTCCCTCCTAACAGCAAGCTTTAGGATAGGGTACTGAATTGTAACTTACTTTCGCCTAATAATGCGATTTTGGCAAAGAGAGTATCTCCCGCAGGGAAGGTGCTACCATCAAATGTTTGCCCTCATTAGACTCCCCTCTGGAAGCGCTTTCACTGCAAGCTGCAGATTCCCTCCTAACAGCAAGCTTTAGGATAGGGTACTGAATTGTAACTTACTTTCGCCTAATAATGCGATTTTGGCAAAGAGACTATCTCCCGCAGGGAAGCTGCTACCATCAAATGTTTGCCCTCATTAGACTCCCCTCTGGAAGCGCTTTCACTGCAAGCTGCAGATTCCCTCCTAACAGCAAGCTTTAGGATAGGGTACTGAATTGTAACTTAACTGAGGATAATAATGCGATTATGGCAAAGAGACTATCTCCCGCAGGGAAGCTGCTACCATCAAATGTTTGCCCTCATTAGAGTCCCCTCTGGAAGCGCTTTCACTGCAAGCTGCAGATTCCCTCCTAACAGCAAGCTTTAGGATAGGGTACTGAATTGTAACTTAACTGAGGCTAATAATGCGATTTTGGCAAAGAGACTATCTCCCGCAGGGAAGCTGCTACCATCAAATATTTGCCCTCGTTAGAATCCCGTCTGGAAGCGCTTTCACTGCAAGCTGCAGATTCCCTCCTAACAGCAAGCTTTAGGATAGGGTACTGAATTGTAACTTACTTTCGCCTAATAATGCGATTTTGGCAAAGAGAGTATCTCCCGCAGGGAAGCTGCTACCATCAAATGTTTGCCCTCATTAGACTCCCCTCTGGAAGCGCTTTCACTGCAAGCTGCAGATTCCCTCCTAACAGCAAGCTTTAGGATAGGGTACTGAATTGTAACTTACTTTCGCCTAATAATGCGATTTTGGCAATGAGAGTATCTCCCGCAGGGAAGCTGCTACCATCAAATGTTTGCCCTCATTAGACTCCCCTCTGGAAGCGCTTTCACTGCAAGCTGCAGATTCCCTCCTAACAGCAAGCTTTAGGATAGGGTACTGAATTGTAACTTAACCGAGGCTAATAATGCGATTTTGGCAAAGAGACTATCTCCCGCAGGGAAGCTGCTACCATCAAATCTTTGCCCTCATTAGACTCCCCTCTGGAAGCGCTTTCACTGCAAGCTGCAGATTCCCTCCTAACAGCAAGCTTTAGGATAGGGTACTGAATTGTAACTTACTTTCGCCTAATAATGCGATTTTGGCAAAGAGAGTATCTCCCGCAGGGAAGCTGCTACCATCAAATGTTTGCCCTCATTAGACTCCCCTCTGGAAGCGCTTTCACTGCAAGCTGCAGATTCCCTCCTAACAGCAAGCTTTAGGATAGGGTACTGAATTGTAACTTACTTTAGCCTAATAATGCGATTTTGGAAAAGAGAGTATCTCCCGCAGGGAAGCTGCTACCATCAAATGTTTGCCCTCATTAGACTCCCCTCTGGAAGCGCTTTCACTGCAAGCTGCAGATTCCCTCCTAACAGCAAGCTTTAGGATAGGGTACTGAATTGTAACTTACTTTCGCCTAATAATGCGATTTTGGCAAAGAGAGTATCTCCCGCAGGGAAGCTGCTACCATCAAATGTTTGCCCTCATTAGACTCCCCTCTGGAAGCGCTTTCACTGCAAGCTGCAGATTCCCTCCTAACAGCAAGCTTTAGGATAGGGTACTGAATTGTAACTTAACTGAGGATAATAAGGCGATTTTGGCAAAGAGAATATCTCCCGCAGGGAAGCTGCTACCATCAAATATTTGCCCTCGTTAGACTCCCCTCTGGAAGCGCTTTCACTGCAAGCTGCAGATTCCCTCCAAACAGCAAGCTTTAGGATAGGGTACTGAATTGTAACTTACTTTCGCCTAATAATGCGATTTTGGCAAAGAGAGTATCTCCCGCAGGGAAGGTGCTACCATCAAATGTTTGCCCTCATTAGACTCCCCTCTGGAAGCGCTTTCACTGCAAGCTGCAGATTCCCTCCTAACAGCAAGCTTTAGGATAGGGTACTGAATTGTAACTTAACTGAGGATAATAAGGCGATTTTGGCAAAGAGACTATCTCCCGCAGGGAAGCTGCTACCATCAAATGTTTGCCCTCATTAGACTCCCCTCTGGAAGCGCTTTCACTGCAAGCTGCAGATTCCCTCCTAACATCAAGCTTTAGGATAGGGTACTGAATTGTAACTTACTTTCGCCTAATAATGCGATTTTGGCAAAGAGAGTATCTCCCGCAGGGAAGGTGCTACCATCAAATGTTTGCCCTCATTAGACTCCCCTCTGGAAGCGCTTTCACTGCAAGCTGCAGATTCCCTCCTAACAGCAAGCTTTAGGATAGGGTACTGAATTGTAACTTACTTTCGCCTAATAATGCGATTTTGGCAAAGAGACTATCTCCCGCAGGGAAGCTGCTACCATCAAATGTTTGCCCTCATTAGACTCCCCTCTGGAAGCGCTTTCACTGCAAGCTGCAGATTCCCTCCTAACAGCAAGCTTTAGGATAGGGTACTGAATTGTAACTTAACTGAGGATAATAATGCGATTTTGGCAAAGAGACTATCTCCCGCAGGGAAGCTGCTACCATCAAATGTTTGCCCTCATTAGACTCCCCTCTGGAAGCGCTTTCACTGCAAGCTGCAGATTCCCTCCTAACAGCAAGCTTTAGGATAGGGTACTGAATTGTAACTTACTTTCGCCTAATAATGCGATTTTGGCAAAGAGACTATCTCCCGCAGGGAAGCTGCTACCATCAAATGTTTGCCCTCGTTAGACTCCCCTCTGGAAGCGCTTTCACTGCAAGCTGCAGATTCCCTCCTAACAGCAAGCTTTAGGATAGGGTACTGAATTGTAACTTACTTTCGCCTAATAATGCGATTTTGGCAAAGAGAGTATCTCCCGCAGGGAAGCTGCTACCATCAAATGTTTGCTCTCGTTAGACTCCCCTCTGGAAGCGCTTTCACTGCAAGCTGCAGATTCCCTCCTAACAGCAAGCTTTAGGATAGGGTACTGAATTGTAACTTACTTTCGCCTAATAATGCGATTTTGGCAAAGAGACTATCTCCCGCAGGGAAGCTGCTACCATCAAATCCTTGCCCTCATTAGACTCCCCTTTGGAAGCGCTTTCACTGCAAGCTGCAGATTCCCTCCTAACAGCAAGCTTTAGGATAGGGTACTGAATTGTAACTTAACTGAGGCTAATAAAGCGATTTTGGCAAAGAGACTATCTCCCGCAGGGAAGCTGCTACCATCAAATCTTTGCTCTCGTTAGACTCCCCTCTGGAAGCGCTTTCACTGCAAGCTGCAGATTCCCTCCTAACAGCAAGCGTTAGGATAGGGTACTGAATTGTAACTTACTTTCGCCTAATAATGCGATTTTGGCAATGAGAGTATCTCCCGCAGGGAAGCTGCTACCATCAAATGTTTGCCCTCATTAGACTCCCCTCTGGAAGCGCTTTCACTGCAAGCTGCAGATTCCCTCCTAACAGCAAGCTTTAGGATAGGGGACTGAATTGTAACTTAACTGAGGCTAATAATGCGATTTTGGCAAAGAGACTATCTCCCGCAGGGAAGCTGCTACCATCAAATCTTTGCCCTCATTAGACTCCCCTCTGGAAGCGCTTTCACTGCAAGCTGCAGATTCCCTCCTAACAGCAAGCTTTAGGATAGGGTACTGAATTGTAACTTACTTTCGCCTAATAATGCGATTTTGGCAATGAGAGTATCTCCCGCAGGGAAGCTGCTACCATCAAATGTTTGCCCTCATTAGACTCCCCTCTGGAAGCGCTTTCACTGCAAGCTGCAGATTCCCTCCTAACAGCAAGCTTTAGGATAGGGTACTGAATTGTAACTTACTTTCGCCTAATAATGCGATTTTGGCAAAGAGAGTATCTCCCGCAGGGAAGCTGCTACCATCAAATGTTTGCCCTCATTAGACTCCCCTCTGGAAGCGCTTTCACTGCAAGCTGCAGATTCCCTCCTAACAGCAAGCTTTAGGATAGGGTACTGAATTGTAACTTACTTTCGCCTAATAATGCGATTTTGGCAAAGAGACTATCTCCCGCAGGGAAGCTGCTACCATCAAATGTTTGCCCTCATTGGACTCCCCTCTGGAAGCGCTTTCACTGCAAGCTGCAGATTCCCTCCTAACAGCAAGCTTTAGGATAGTGTACTGAATTGTAACTTACTTTCGCCTAATAATGCGATTTTGGCAAAGAGACTATCTCCCGCAGGGAAGCTGCTACCATCAAATCTTTGCCCTCATTAGACTCCCCTCTGGAAGCGCTTTCACTGCAAGCTGCAGATTCCCTCCTAACAGCAAGCTTTAGGATAGGGTACTGAATTGTAACTTACTTTCGCCTAATAAAGCGATTTTGTCAAAGAGACTATCTCCCGCAGGGAAGCTGCTACCATCAAATGTTTGCCCTCATTGGACTTCCCTCTGGAAGCGCTTTCACTGCAAGCTGCAGATTCCCTCCTAACATCAAGCTTTAGGATAGGGTACTGAATTGTAACTTACTTTCGCCTAATAATGCGATTTTGGCAAAGAGACTATCTCCCGCAGGGAAGCTGCTACCATCAAATGTTTGCCCTCATTAGACTCCCCTCTGGAAGCGCTTTCACTGCAAGCTGCAGATTCCCTCCTAACAGCAAGCTTTAGGATAGGGTACTGAATTGTAACTTACTTTCGCCTAATAATGCGATTTTGGCAATGAGAGTATCTCCCGCAGGGAAGCTGCTACCATCAAATGTTTGCCCTCATTAGACTCCCCTCTGGAAGCGCTTTCACTGCAAGCTGCAGATTCCCTCCTAACAGCAAGCTTTAGGATAGGGTACTGAATTGTAACTTACTTTCGCCTAATAATGCAATTTTGGCAATGAGAGTATCTCCCGCAGGGAAGCTGCTACCATCAAATGTTTGCCCTCATTAGACTCCCCTCTGGAAGCGCTTTCACTGCAAGCTGCAGATTCCCTCCTAACAGCAAGCTTTAGGATAGGGTACTGAATTGTAACTTAACTGAGGCTAATAATGCGATTTTGGCAAAGAGACTATCTCCCGCAGGGAAGCTGCTACCATCAAATGTTTGCCCTCATTAGACTCCCCTCTGGAAGCGCTTTCACTGCAAGCTGCAGATTCCCTCCTAACAGCAAGCTTTAGGATAGGGTACTGAATTGTAACTTACTTTCGCCTAATAATGCGATTTTGGCAAAGAGAGTATCTCCCGCAGGGAAGCTGCTACCATCAAATGTTTGCCCTCATTAGACTCCCCTCTGGAAGCGCTTTCACTGCAAGCTGCAGATTCCCTCCTAACAGCAAGCTTTAGGATAGGGTACTGAATTGTAACTTACTTTCGCCTAATAATGCGATTTTGGCAAAGAGACTATCTCCCGCAGGGAAGCTGCTACCATCAAATGTTTGCCCTCATTAGACTCCCCTCTGGAAGCGCTTTCACTGCAAGCTGCAGATTCCCTCCTAACAGCAAGCTTTAGGATAGGGTACTGAATTGTAACTTACTTTCGCCTAATAATGCGATTATGGCAAAGAGAGTATCTCCCGCAGGGAAGCTGCTACCATCAAATGTTTGCCCTCATTAGACTCCCCTCTGGAAGCGCTTTCAATGCAAGCTGCAGATTCCCTCCTAACAGCAAGCTTTAGGATAGGGTACTGAATTGTAACTTACTTTCGCCTAATAATGCGATTTTGGCAAAGAGAGTATCTCCCGCAGGGAAGCTGCTACCATCAAATGTTTGCCCTCATTAGACTCCCCTCTGGAAGCGCTTTCACTGCAAGCTGCAGATTCCCTCCTAACAGCAAGCTTTAGGATAGGGTACTGAATTGTAACTTACTTTCGCCTAATAATGCGATTTTGTCAAAGAGACTATCTCCCGCAGGGAAGCTGCTACCATCAAATGTTTGCCCTCATTGGACTTCCCTCTGGAAGCGCTTTCACTGCAAGCTGCAGATTCCCTCCTAACATCAAGCTTTAGGATAGGGTACTGAATTGTAACTTACTTTCGCCTAATAAAGCGATTTTGGCAAAGAGACTATCTCCCGCAGGGAAGCTGCTACCATCAAATGTTTGCCCTCATTAGACTCCCCTCTGGAAGCGCTTTCACTGCAAGCTGCAGATTCCCTCCTAACAGCAAGCTTTAGGATAGGGTACTGAATTGTAACTTACTTTAGCCTAATAATGCGATTTTGGTAAAGAGACTATCTCCCGCAGGGAAGCTGCTACCATCAAATGTTTGCCCTCATTAGACTCCCCTCTGGAAGCGCTTTCACTGCAAGCTGCAGATTCCCTCCTAACAGCAAGCTTTAGGATAGGGTACTGAATTGTAACTTAACTGAGGCTAATAATGCGATTTTGGCAAAGAGAGTATCTCCCGCAGGGAAGCTGCTACCATCAAATCTTTGCCCTCATTAGACTCCCCTCTGGAAGCGCTTTCACTGCAAGCTGCAGATTCCCTCCTAACAGCAAGCTTTAGGATAGGGTACTGAATTGTAACTTACTTTCGCCTAATAATGCGATTTTGGCAAAGAGACTATCTCCCGCAGGGAAGCTGCTACCATCAAATGTTTGCCCTCATTAGACTCCCCTCTGGAAGCGCTTTCACTGCAAGCTGCAGATTCCCTCCTAACAGCAAGCTTTAGGATAGGGTACTGAATTGTAACTTACTTTCGCCTAATAATGCGATTTTGGAAAAGAGAGTATCTCCCGCAGGGAAGCTGCTACCATCAAATGTTTGCCCTCATTAGACTCCCCTCTGGAAGCGCTTTCACTGCAAGCTGCAGATTCCCTCCTAACAGCAAGCTTTAGGATAGGGTACTGAATTGTAACTTACTTTCGCCTAATAATGCGATTTTGGCAAAGAGAGTATCTCCCGCAGGGAAGCTGCTACCATCAAATGTTTGCCCTCATTAGACTCCCCTCTGGAAGCGCTTTCACTGCAAGCTGCAGATTCCCTCCTAACAGCAAGCTTTAGGATAGGGTACTGAATTGTAACTTACTTTCGCATAATAATGCGATTTTGGCAAAGAGACTATCTCCCGCAGGGAAGCTGCTACCATCAAATGTTTGCCCTCATTGGACTCCCCTCTGGAAGCGCTTTCACTGCAAGCTGCAGATTCCCTCCTAACAGCAAGCTTTAGGATAGGGTACTGAATTGTAACTTACTTTCGCCTAATAATGCGATTTTGGCAATGAGAGTATCTCCCGCAGGGAAGCTGCTACCATCAAATGTTTGCCCTCATTAGACTCCCCTCTGGAAGCGCTTTCACTGCAAGCTGCAGATTCCCTCCTAACAGCAAGCTTTAGGATAGGGTACTGAATTGTAACTTACTTTCGCCTAATAATGCGATTTTGGCAAAGAGAGTATCTCCCGCAGGGAAGCTGCTACCATCAAATGTTTGCCCTCATTAGACTCCCCTCTGGAAGCGCTTTCACTGCAAGCTGCAGATTCCCTCCTAACAGCAAGCTTTAGGATAGGGTACTGAATTGTAACTTACTTTCGCCTAATAATGCGATTTTGGCAAAGAGACTATCTCCCGCAGGGAAGCTGCTACCATCAAATGTTTGCCCTCATTAGACTCCCCTCTGGAAGCGCTTTCACTTCAAGCTGCAGATTCCCTCCTAACAGCAAGCTTTAGGATAGGGTACTGAATTGTAACTTACTTTCGCCTAATAATGCAATTTTGGCAATGAGAGTATCTCCCGCAGGGAAGCTGCTACCATCAAATGTTTGGCCTCATTAGACTCCCCTCTGGAAGCGCTTTCACTGCAAGCTGCAGATTCCCTCCTAACAGCAAGCTTTAGGATAGGGTACTGAATTGTAACTTAACTGCGACGAATAATGCGATTTTGGCAAAGAGACTATCTCCCGCAGGGAAGCTGCTACCATCAAATCTTTGCCCTCATTAGACTCCCCTCTGGAAGCGCTTTCACTGCAAGCTGCAGATTCCCTCCTAACAGCAAGCTTTAGGATAGGGTACTGAATTGTAACTTACTTTCGCCTAATAATGCGATTTTGGCAAAGAGAGTATCTCCCGCAGGGAAGCTGCTACCATCAAATGTTTGCCCTCATTAGACTCCCCTCTGGAAGCGCTTTCACTGCAAGCTGCAGATTCCCTCCTAACAGCAAGCTTTAGGATAGGGTACTGAATTGTAACTTACTTTCGCCTAATAAAGCGATTTTGGCAAAGAGACTATCTCCCGCAGGGAAGCTGCTACCATCAAATGTTTGCCCTCATTGGACTCCCCTCTGGAAGCGCTTTCACTGCAAGCTGCAGATTCCCTCCTAACAGCAAGCTTTAGGATAGGGTACTGAATTGTAACTTACTTTCGCCTAATAATGCGATTTTGGCAAAGAGACTATCTCCCGCAGGGAAGCTGCTACCATCAAATGTTTGCCCTCATTAGACTCCCCTCTGGAAGCGCTTTCACTGCAAGCTGCAGATTCCCTCCTAACAGCAAGCTTTAGGATAGGGTACTGAATTGTAACTTACTTTCGCCTAATAATGCGATTTTGGCAAAGAGAGTATCTCCCGCAGGGAAGCTGCTACCATCAAATGTTTGCCCTCATTAGACTCCCCTCTGGAAGCGCTTTCACTGCAAGCTGCAGATTCCCTCCTAACAGCAAGCTTTAGGATAGGGTACTGAATTGTAACTTACTTTCGCCTAATAATGCGATTTTGGCAAAGAGACTATCTCCCGCAGGGAAGCTGCTACCATCAAATGTTTGCCCTCATTAGACTCCCCTCTGGAAGCGCTTTCACTGCAAGCTGCAGATTCCCTCCTAACAGCAAGCTTTAGGATAGGGTACTGAATTGTAACTTACTTTCGCCTAATAATGCGATTTTGGAAAAGAGACTATCTCCCGCAGGGAAGCTGCTACCATCAAATGTTTGCCCTCATTAGACTCCCCTCTGGAAGCGCTTTCACTGCAAGCTGCAGATTCCCTCCTAACAGCAAGCTTTAGGATAGGGTACTGAATTGTAACTTACTTTCGCCTAATAATGCGATTTTGGCAAAGAGAATATCTCCCGCAGGGAAGCTGCTACCATCAAATGTTTGCCCTCATTACACTCCCCTCTGGAAGCGCTTTCACTGCAAGCTGCAGATTCCCTCCTAACAGCAAGCTTTAGGATAGGGTACTGAATTGTAACTTAACTGAGGCTAATAATGCGATTTTGGCAAAGAGAGTATCTCCCGCAGGGAAGCTGCTACCATCAAATCTTTGCTCTCGTAAGACTCCCCTCTGGAAGCGCTTTCACTGCAAGCTGCAGATTCCCTCCTAACAGCAAGCTTTAGGATAGGGTACTGAATTGTAACTTACTTTCGCCTAATAATGCGATTATGGCAAAGAGACTATCTCCCGCAGGGAAGCTGCTACCATCAAATGTTTGCCCTCATTAGACTCCCCTCTGGAAGCGCTTTCACTGCAAGCTGCAGATTCCCTCCTAACAGCAAGCTTTAGGATAGGGTACTGAATTGTAACTTACTTTCGCCTAATAATGCGATTTTGGCAATGAGAATATCTCCCGCAGGGAAGCTGCTACCATCAAATGTTTGCCCTCATTAGACTCCCCTCTGGAAGCGCTTTCACTGCAAGCTGCAGATTCCCTCCTAACAGCAAGCTTTAGGATAGGGTACTGAATTGTAACTTAACTGAGGCTAATAATGCGATTTTGGCAAAGAGAGTATCTCCCGCAGGGAAGCTGCTACCATCAAATCTTTGCTCTCGTTAGACTCCCCTCTGGAAGCGCTTTCACTGCAAGCTGCAGATTCCCTCCTAACAGCAAGCTTTAGGATAGGGTACTGAATTGTAACTTACTTTCGCCTAATAATGCGATTATGGCAAAGAGACTATCTCCCGCAGGGAAGCTGCTACCATCAAATGTTTGCCCTCATTAGACTCCCCTCTGGAAGCGCTTTCACTGCAAGCTGCAGATTCCCTCCTAACAGCAAGCTTTAGGATAGGGTACTGAATTGTAACTTACTTTCGCCTAATAATGCGATTTTGGCAATGAGAGTATCTCCCGCAGGGAAGCTGCTACCATCAAATGTTTGCCCTCATTAGACTCCCCTCTGGAAGCGCTTTCACTGCAAGCTGCAGATTCCCTCCTAACAGCAAGCTTTAGGATAGGGTACTGAATTGTAACTTAACTGAGGCTAATAATGCGATTTTGGCAAAGAGAGTATCTCCCGCAGGGAAGCTGCTACCATCAAATGTTTGCCCTCATTAGACTCCCCTCTGGAAGCGCTTTCACTGCAAGCTGCAGATTCCCTCCTAACAGCAAGCTTTAGGATAGGGTACTGAATTGTAACTTACTTTCGCCTAATAATGCGATTTTGGCAAAGAGCGTATCTCCCGCAGGGAAGCTGCTACCATCAAATGTTTGCCCTCATTAGACTCCCCTCTGGAAGCGCTTTCACTGCAAGCTGCAGATTCCCTCCTAACAGCAAGCTTTAGGATAGAGTACTGAATTGTAACTTACTTTCGCCTAATAATGCGATTTTGGCAAAGAGACTATCTCCCGCAGGGAAGCTGCTACCATCAAATGTTTGCCCTCATTAGACTCCCCTCTGGAAGCGCTTTCACTGCAAGCTGCAGATTCCCTCCTAACAGCAAGCTTTAGGATAGGGTACTGAATTGTAACTTACTTTCGCCTAATAATGCGATTTTGGCAATGAGAGTATCTCCCGCAGGGAAGCTGCTACCATCAAATGTTTGCCCTCATTAGACTCCCCTCTGGAAGCGCTTTCACTGCAAGCTGCAGATTCCCTCCTAACAGCAAGCTTTAGGATAGGGTACTGAATTGTAACTTACTTTCGCCTAATAAAGCGATTTTGGCAAAGAGACTATCTCCCGCAGGGAAGCTGCTACCATCAAATGTTTGCCCTCATTAGACTCCCCTCTGGAAGCGCTTTCACTGCAAGCTGCAGATTCCCTCCTAACAGCAAGCTTTAGGATAGGGTACTGAATTGTAACTTACTTTCGCCTAATTATGCGATTTCGGCAATGAGAGTATCTCCCGCAGGGAAGCTGCTACCATCAAATGTTTGCCCTCATTAGACTCCCCTCTGGAAGCGCTTTCACTGCAAGCTGCAGATTCCCTCCTAACAGCAAGCTTTAGGATAGGGTACTGAATTGTATCTTAACTCAGGCTAATAATGCGATTTTGGCAAAGAGAGTATCTCTTGCAGGGAAGCTGCTACCATCAAATGTTTGCCCTCATTAGACTCCCCTCTGGAAGCGCTTTCACTGCAAGCTGCAGATTCCCTCCTAACAGCAAGCTTTAGGATAGGGTACTGAATTGTAACTTACTTTCGCCTAATAAAGCGATTTTGGCAAAGAGACTATCTCCCGCAGGGAAGCTGCTACCATCAAATGTTTGCCCTCATTGGACTCCCCTCTGGAAGCGCTTTCACTGCAAGCTGCAGATTCCCTCCTAACAGCAAGCTTTAGGATAGGGTACTGAATTGTAACTTACTTTCGCCTAATAATGCGATTTTGGCAAAGAGAGTATCTCCCGCAGGGAAGGTGCTACCATCAAATGTTTGCCCTCATTAGACTCCCCTCTGGAAGCGCTTTCACTGCAAGCTGCAGATTCCCTCCTAACAGCAAGCTTTAGGATAGGGTACTGAATTGTATCTTACTTTCGCCTAATAATGCGATTTTGGCAAAGAGACTATCTCCCGCAGGGAAGCTGCTACCATCAAATGTTTGCCCTCATTAGACTCCCCTCTGGAAGCGCTTTCACTGCAAGCTGCAGATTCCCTCCTAACAGCAAGCTTTAGGATAGGGTACTGAATTGTAACTTAACTGAGGATAATAATGCGATTATGGCAAAGAGACTATCTCCCGCAGGGAAGCTGCTACCATCAAATCTTTGCCCTCATTAGACTCCCCTCTGGAAGCGCTTTCACTGCAAGCTGCAGATTCCCTCCTAACAGCAAGCTTTAGGATAGGGTACTGAATTGTAACTTAACTGAGGCTAATAATGCGATTTTGGCAAAGAGACTATCTCCCGCAGGGAAGCTGCTACCATCAAATATTTGCCCTCGTTAGAATCCCGTCTGGAAGCGCTTTCACTGCAAGCTGCAGATTCCCTCCTAACAGCAAGCTTTAGGATAGGGTACTGAATTGTAACTTACTTTCGCCTAATAATGCGATTTTGGCAAAGAGAGTATCTCCCGCAGGGAAGCTGCTACCATCAAATGTTTGCCCTCCTTAGACTCCCCTCTGGAAGCGCTTTCACTGCAAGCTGCAGATTCCCTCCTAACAGCAAGCTTTAGGATAGGGTACTGAATTGTAACTTACTTTCGCCTAATAATGCGATTTTGGCAATGAGAGTATCTCCCGCAGGGAAGCTGCTACCATCAAATGTTTGCCCTCATTAGACTCCCCTCTGGAAGCGCTTTCACTGCAAGCTGCAGATTCCCTCCTAACAGCAAGCTTTAGGATAGGGTACTGAATTGTAACTTAACCGAGGCTAATAATGCGATTTTGGCAAAGAGACTATCTCCCGCAGGGAAGCTGCTACCATCAAATCTTTGCCCTCATTAGACTCCCCTCTGGAAGCGCTTTCACTGCAAGCTGCAGATTCCCTCCTAACAGCAAGCTTTAGGATAGGGTACTGAATTGTAACTTACTTTCGCCTAATAAAGCGATTTTGGCAAAGAGACTATCTCCCGCAGGGAAGCTGCTACCATCAAATGTTTGCCCTCATTGGACTCCCCTCTGGAAGCGCTTTCACTGCAAGCTGCAGATTCCCTCCTAACAGCAAGCTTTAGGATAGGGTACTGAATTGTAACTTACTTTCGCCTAATAATGCGATTTTGGCAAAGAGACTATCTCCCGCAGGGAAGCTGCTACCATCAAATGTTTGCCCTCATTAGACTCCCCTCTGGAAGCGCTTTCACTGCAAGCTGCAGATTCCCTCCTAACAGCAAGCTTTAGGATAGGGTACTGAATTGTAACTTACTTTCGCCTAATAATGCGATTTTGGCAATGAGAGTATCTCCCGCAGGGAAGCTGCTACCATCAAATGTTTGCCCTCATTAGACTCCCCTCTGGAAGCGCTTTCACTGCAAGCTGCAGATTCCCTCCTAACAGCAAGCTTTAGGATAGGGTACTGAATTGTAACTTAACTGAGGCTAATAATGCGATTTTGGCAAAGAGAGTATCTCCCGCAGGGAAGCTGCTACCATCAAATGTTTGCCCTCATTAGACTCCCCTCTGGAAGCGCTTTCACTGCAAGCTGCAGATTCCCTCCTAACAGCAAGCTTTAGGATAGGGTACTGAATTGTAACTTACTTTCGCCTAATAATGCGATTTTGGCAAAGAGCGTATCTCCCGCAGGGAAGCTGCTACCATCAAATGTTTGCCCTCATTAGACTCCCCTCTGGAAGCGCTTTCACTGCAAGCTGCAGATTCCCTCCTAACAGCAAGCTTTAGGATAGAGTACTGAATTGTAACTTACTTTCGCCTAATAATGCGATTTTGGCAAAGAGACTATCTCCCGCAGGGAAGCTGCTACCATCAAATGTTTGCCCTCATTAGACTCCCCTCTGGAAGCGCTTTCACTGCAAGCTGCAGATTCCCTCCTAACAGCAAGCTTTAGGATAGGGTACTGAATTGTAACTTACTTTCGCCTAATAATGCGATTTTGGCAATGAGAGTATCTCCCGCAGGGAAGCTGCTACCATCAAATGTTTGCCCTCATTAGACTCCCCTCTGGAAGCGCTTTCACTGCAAGCTGCAGATTCCCTCCTAACAGCAAGCTTTAGGATAGGGTACTGAATTGTAACTTACTTTCGCCTAATAAAGCGATTTTGGCAAAGAGACTATCTCCCGCAGGGAAGCTGCTACCATCAAATGTTTGCCCTCATTAGACTCCCCTCTGGAAGCGCTTTCACTGCAAGCTGCAGATTCCCTCCTAACAGCAAGCTTTAGGATAGGGTACTGAATTGTAACTTACTTTCGCCTAATTATGCGATTTCGGCAATGAGAGTATCTCCCGCAGGGAAGCTGCTACCATCAAATGTTTGCCCTCATTAGACTCCCCTCTGGAAGCGCTTTCACTGCAAGCTGCAGATTCCCTCCTAACAGCAAGCTTTAGGATAGGGTACTGAATTGTATCTTAACTCAGGCTAATAATGCGATTTTGGCAAAGAGAGTATCTCTTGCAGGGAAGCTGCTACCATCAAATGTTTGCCCTCATTAGACTCCCCTCTGGAAGCGCTTTCACTGCAAGCTGCAGATTCCTTCCTAACAGCAAGCTTTAGGATAGGGTACTGAATTGTAACTTACTTTCGCCTAATAAAGCGATTTTGGCAAAGAGACTATCTCCCGCAGGGAAGCTGCTACCATCAAATGTTTGCCCTCATTGGACTCCCCTCTGGAAGCGCTTTCACTGCAAGCTGCAGATTCCCTCCTAACAGCAAGCTTTAGGATAGGGTACTGAATTGTAACTTACTTTCGCCTAATAATGCGATTTTGGCAAAGAGACTATCTCCCGCAGGGAAGCTGCTACCATCAAATGTTTGCCCTCATTAGACTCCCCTCTGGAAGCGCTTTCACTGCAAGCTGCAGATTCCCTCCTAACAGCAAGCTTTAGGATAGGGTACTGAATTGTAACTTAACTGAGGATAATAATGCGATTATGGCAAAGAGACTATCTCCCGCAGGGAAGCTGCTACCATCAAATCTTTGCCCTCATTAGACTCCCCTCTGGAAGCGCTTTCACTGCAAGCTGCAGATTCCCTCCTAACAGCAAGCTTTAGGATAGGGTACTGAATTGTAACTTAACTGAGGCTAATAATGCGATTTTGGCAAAGAGACTATCTCCCGCAGGGAAGCTGCTACCATCAAATATTTGCCCTCGTTAGAATCCCGTCTGGAAGCGCTTTCACTGCAAGCTGCAGATTCCCTCCTAACAGCAAGCTTTAGGATAGGGTACTGAATTGTAACTTACTTTCGCCTAATAATGCGATTTTGGCAAAGAGAGTATCTCCCGCAGGGAAGCTGCTACCATCAAATGTTTGCCCTCCTTAGACTCCCCTCTGGAAGCGCTTTCACTGCAAGCTGCAGATTCCCTCCTAACAGCAAGCTTTAGGATAGGGTACTGAATTGTAACTTACTTTCGCCTAATAATGCGATTTTGGCAATGAGAGTATCTCCCGCAGGGAAGCTGCTACCATCAAATGTTTGCCCTCATTAGACTCCCCTCTGGAAGCGCTTTCACTGCAAGCTGCAGATTCCCTCCTAACAGCAAGCTTTAGGATAGGGTACTGAATTGTAACTTAACCGAGGCTAATAATGCGATTTTGGCAAAGAGACTATCTCCCGCAGGGAAGCTGCTACCATCAAATCTTTGCCCTCATTAGACTCCCCTCTGGAAGCGCTTTCACTGCAAGCTGCAGATTCCCTCCTAACAGCAAGCTTTAGGATAGGGTACTGAATTGTAACTTACTTTCGCCTAATAAAGCGATTTTGGCAAAGAGACTATCTCCCGCAGGGAAGCTGCTACCATCAAATGTTTGCCCTCATTGGACTCCCCTCTGGAAGCGCTTTCACTGCAAGCTGCAGATTCCCTCCTAACAGCAAGCTTTAGGATAGGGTACTGAATTGTAACTTACTTTCGCCTAATAATGCGATTTTGGCAAAGAGACTATCTCCCGCAGGGAAGCTGCTACCATCAAATGTTTGCCCTCATTAGACTCCCCTCTGGAAGCGCTTTCACTGCAAGCTGCAGATTCCCTCCTAACAGCAAGCTTTAGGATAGGGTACTGAATTGTAACTTAACTGAGGCTAATAAGGCGATTTTGGCAAAGAGACTATCTCCCGCAGGGAAGCTGCTACCATCAAATCTTTGCCCTCGATAGACTCCCCTCTGGAAGCGCTTTCACTGCAAGCTGCAGATTCCCTCCTAACAGCAAGCTTTAGGATAGGGTACTGAATTGTAACTTACTTTCGCCTAATAATGCGATTTTGGCAAAGAGAGTATCTCCCGCAGGGAAGCTGCTACCATCAAATGTTTGCCCTCATTAGACTCCCCTCTGGAAGCGCTTTCACTGCAAGCTGCAGATTCCCTCCTAACAGCAAGCTTTAGGATAGGGTACTGAATTGTAACTTACTTTCGCCTAATAATGCGATTTTGGCAAAGAGACTATCTCCCGCAGGGAAGCTGCTACCATCAAATGTTTGCCCTCATTAGACTCCCCTCTGGAAGCGCTTTCACTGCAAGCTGCAGATTCCCTCCTAACAGCAAGCTTTAGGATAGGGTACTGAATTGTAACTTAACTGAGGCTAATAAGGCGATTTTGGCAAAGAGACTATCTCCCGCAGGGAAGCTGCTACCATCAAATCTTTGCCCTCGTTAGACTCCCCTCTGGAAGCGCTTTCACTGCAAGCTGCAGATTCCCTCCTAACAGCAAGCTTTAGGATAGGGTACTGAATTGTAACTTACTTTCGCCTAATAAAGCGATTTTGGCAAAGAGACTATCTCCCGCAGGGAAGCTGCTACCATCAAATGTTTGCCCTCATTGGACTCCCCTCTGGAAGCGCTTTCACTGCAAGCTGCAGATTCCCTCCTAACAGCAAGCTTTAGGATAGGGTACTGAATTGTAACTTACTTTCGCCTAATAATGCGATTTTGGCAAAGAGAGTATCTCCCGCAGGGAAGCTGCTACCATCAAATGTTTGCCCTCATTAGACTCCCCTCTGGAAGCGCTTTCACTGCAAGCTGCAGATTCCCTCCTAACAGCAAGCTTTAGGATAGGGTACTGAATTGTAACTTAACTGAGGCTAATAAGGCGATTATGGCAAAGAGACTATCTCCCGCAGGGAAGCTGCTACCATCAAATCTTTGCCCTCGATAGACTCCCCTCTGGAAGCGCTTTCACTGCAAGCTGCAGATTCCCTCCTAACAGCAAGCTTTAGGATAGGGTACTGAATTGTAACTTACTTTCGCCTAATAATGCGATTTTGGCAAAGAGACTATCTCCCGCAGGGAAGCTGCTACCATCAAATGTTTGCCCTCATTAGACTCCCCTCTGGAAGCGCTTTCACTGCAAGCTGCAGATTCCCTCCTAACAGCAAGCTTTAGGATAGGGTACTGAATTGTAACTTAACTGAGGCTAATAAGGCGATTTTGGCAAAGAGACTATCTCCCGCAGGGAAGCTGCTACCATCAAATCTTTGCCCTCGTTAGACTCCCCTCTGGAAGCGCTTTCACTGCAAGCTGCAGATTCCCTCCTAACAGCAAGCTTTAGGATAGGGTACTGAATTGTAACTTACTTTCGCCTAATAATGCGATTTTGGCAAAGAGAGTATCTCCCGCAGGGAAGCTGCTACCATCAAATCTTTGCCCTCGTTAGACTCCCCTCTGGAAGCGCTTTCACTGCAAGCTGCAGATTCCCTCCTAACAGCAAGCGTAGGGAGAGGGTACTGAATTATAACTTACTTTCGCCTAATAATGCGATTATGGCAAAGAGAGTATCTCCCGCAGGGAAGCTGCTACCATCAAATGTTTGCCCTCATTAGACTCCCCTCTGGAAGCGCTTTCACTGCAAGCTGCAGATTCCCTCCTAACAGCAAGCTTTAGGATAGGGTACTGAATTGTAACTTAACTGAGGCTAATAATGCGATTTTGGCAAAGAGAGTATCTCCCGCAGGGAAGCTGCTACCATCAAATGTTTGCCCTCATTAGACTCCCCTCTGGAAGCGCTTTCACTGCAAGCTGCAGATTCCCTCCTAACAGCAAGCTTTAGGATAGGGTACTGAATTGTATCTTAACTGAGGCTAATAATGCGATTTTGGCAAAGAGACTATCTCCCGCAGGGAAGCTGCTATCATCAAATCTTTGCTCTCGTTATACTCCCCTCTGGAAGCGCTTTCACTGCAAGCTGCAGATTCCCTCCTAACAGCAATCTTTAGGATAGGGTACTGAATTGTAACTTACTTTCGCCTAATAATGCGATTTTGGCAATGAGAGTATCTCCCGCAGGGAAGCTGCTACCATCAAATGTTTGCCCTCATTAGACTCCCCTCTGGAAGCGCTTTCACTGCAAGCTGCAGATTCCCTCCTAACAGCAAGCTTTAGGATAGGGTACTGAATTGTAACTTACTTTCGCCTAATAAAGCGATTTTGGCAAAGAGACTATCTCCCGCAGGGAAGCTGCTACCATCAAATGTTTGCCCTCATTAGACTCCCCTCTGGAAGCGCTTTCACTGCAAGCTGCAGATTCCCTCCTAACAGCAAGCTTTAGGATAGGGTACTGAATTGTAACTTACTTTCGCCTAATTATGCGATTTCGGCAATGAGAGTATCTCCCGCAGGGAAGCTGCTACCATCAAATGTTTGCCCTCATTAGACTCCCCTCTGGAAGCGCTTTCACTGCAAGCTGCAGATTCCCTCCTAACAGCAAGCTTTAGGATAGGGTACTGAATTGTATCTTAACTCAGGCTAATAATGCGATTTTGGCAAAGAGAGTATCTCTTGCAGGGAAGCTGCTACCATCAAATGTTTGCCCTCATTAGACTCCCCTCTGGAAGCGCTTTCACTGCAAGCTGCAGATTCCCTCCTAACAGCAAGCTTTAGGATAGGGTACTGAATTGTAACTTACTTTCGCCTAATAAAGCGATTTTGGCAAAGAGACTATCTCCCGCAGGGAAGCTGCTACCATCAAATGTTTGCCCTCATTGGACTCCCCTCTGGAAGCGCTTTCACTGCAAGCTGCAGATTCCCTCCTAACAGCAAGCTTTAGGATAGGGTACTGAATTGTAACTTACTTTCGCCTAATAATGCGCTTTTGGCAAAGAGACTATCTCCCGCAGGGAAGCTGCTACCATCAAATGTTTGCCCTCATTAGACTCCCCTCTGGAAGCGCTTTCACTGCAAGCTGCAGATTCCCTCCTAACAGCAAGCTTTAGGATAGTGTACTGAATTGTAACTTACTTTCGCCTAATAATGCGATTTTGGCAAAGAGACTATATCCCGCAGGGAATCTGCTACCATCAAATGTTTGCCCTCATTAGACTCCCCTCTGGAAGCGCTTTCACTGCAAGCTGCAGATTCCCTCCTAACAGCAAGCTTTAGGATAGGGTACTGAATTGTAACTTAACTGAGGATAATAATGCGATTTTGGCAAAGAGACTATCTCCCGCAGGGAAGCTGCTACCATCAAATGTTTGCCCTCATTAGACTCCCCTCTGGAAGCGCTTTCACTGCAAGCTGCAGATTCCCTCCTAACAGCAAGCTTTAGGATAGGGTACTGAATTGTAACTTAACTGAGGATAATAATGCGATTTTGGCAAAGAGACTATCTCCCGCAGGGAAGCTGCTACCATCAAATATTTGCCCTCGTTAGAATCCCGTCTGGAAGCGCTTTCACTGCAAGCTGCAGATTCCCTCCTAACAGCAAGCTTTAGGATAGGGTACTGAATTGTAACTTACTTTCGCCTAATAATGCGATTTTGGCAAAGAGAGTATCTCCCGCAGGGAAGCTGCTACCATCAAATGTTTGCCCTCATTAGACTCCCCTCTGGAAGCGCTTTCACTGCAAGCTGCAGATTCCCTCCTAACAGCAAGCTTTAGGATAGGGTACTGAATTGTAACTTACTTTCGCCTAATAATGCGATTTTGGCAAAGAGACTATCTCCCGCAGGGAAGCTGCTACCATCAAATGTTTGCCCTCATTAGACTCCCCTCTGGAAGCGCTTTCACTGCAAGCTGCAGATTCCCTCCTAACAGCAAGCTTTAGGATAGGGTACTGAATTGTAACTTAACCGAGGCTAATAATGCGATTTTGGCAAAGAGACTATCTCCCGCAGGGAAGCTGCTACCATCAAATCTTTGCCCTCATTAGACTCCCCTCTGGAAGCGCTTTCACTGCAAGCTGCAGATTCCCTCCTAACAGCAAGCTTTAGGATAGGGTACTGAATTGTAACTTACTTTCGCCTAATAAAGCGATTTTGGCAAAGAGACTATCTCCCGCAGGGAAGCTGCTACCATCAAATGTTTGCCCTCATTGGACTCCCCTCTGGAAGCGCTTTCACTGCAAGCTGCAGATTCCCTCCTAACAGCAAGCTTTAGGATAGGGTACTGAATTGTAACTTACTTTAGCCTAATAATGCGATTTTGGCAAAGAGAGTATCTCCCGCAGGGAAGCTGCTACCATCAAATGTTTGCCCTCATTAGACTCCCCTCTGGAAGCGCTTTCACTGCAAGCTGCAGATTCCCTCCTAACAGCAAGCTTTAGGATAGGGTACTGAATTGTAACTTAACTGAGGCTAATAAGGCGATTTTGGCAAAGAGACTATCTCCCGCAGGGAAGCTGCTACCATCAAATGTTTGCCCTCATTAGACTCCCCTCTGGAAGCGCTTTCACTGCAAGCTGCAGATTCCCTCCTAACAGCAAGCTTTAGGATAGGGTACTGAATTGTAACTTACTTTCGCCTAATAATGCGATTTTGGCAAAGAGAGTATCTCCCGCAGGGAAGCTGCTACCATCAAATGTTTGCCCTCATTAGACTCCCCTCTGGAAGCGCTTTCACTGCAAGCTGCAGATTCCCTCCTAACAGCAAGCTTTAGGATAGGGTACTGAATTGTAACTTACTTTCGCCTAATAATGCGATTTTGGCAAAGAGCGTATCTCCCGCAGGGAAGCTGCTACCATCAAATGTTTGCCCTCATTAGACTCCCCTCTGGAAGCGCTTTCACTGCAAGCTGCAGATTCCCTCCTAACAGCAAGCTTTAGGATAGGGTACTGAATTGTAACTTAACTGAGGCTAATAATGCGATTTTGGCAAAGAGACTATCTCCCGCAGGGAAGCTGCTACCATCAAATCTTTGCCCTCGTTAGACTCCCCTCTGGAAGCGCTTTCACTGCAAGCTGCAGATTCCCTCCTAACAGCAAGCTTTAGGATAGGGTACTGAATTGTAACTTACTTTCGCCTAATAATGCGATTTTGGCAAAGAGAGTATCTCCCGCAGGGAAGCTGCTACCATCAAATCTTTGCCCTCGTTAGACTCCCCTCTGGAAGCGCTTTCACTGCAAGCTGCAGATTCCCTCCTAACAGCAAGCGTAGGGAGAGGGTACTGAATTATAACTTACTTTCGCCTAATAATGCGATTATGGCAAAGAGAGTATCTCCCGCAGGGAAGCTGCTACCTTCAAATGATTGCCCTCATTAGACTCCCCTCTGGAAGCGCTTTCACTGCAAGCTGCAGATTCCCTCCTAACAGCAAGCTTTAGGATAGGGTACTGAATTGTAACTTAACTGAGGCTAATAATGCGATTTTGGCAAAGAGAGTATCTCCCGCAGGGAAGCTGCTACCATCAAATGTTTGCCCTCATTAGACTCCCCTCTGGAAGCGCTTTCACTGCAAGCTGCAGATTCCCTCCTAACAGCAAGCTTTAGGATAGGGTACTGAATTGTATCTTAACTGAGGCTAATAATGCGATTTTGGCAAAGAGACTATCTCCCGCAGGGAAGCTGCTATCATCAAATCTTTGCTCTCGTTATACTCCCCTCTGGAAGCGCTTTCACTGCAAGCTGCAGATTCCCTCCTAACAGCAAGCTTTAGGATAGGGTACTGAATTGTAACTTACTTTCGCCTAATAATGCGATTATGGCAAAGAGAGTATGTCCCGCAGGGAAGCTGCTACCATCAAATGTTTGCCCTCATTAGACTCCCCTCTGGAAGCGCTTTCACTGCAAGCTGCAGATTCCCTCCTAACAGCAAGCTTTAGGATAGGGTACTGAATTGTAACTTACTTTCGCCTAATAATGCGCTTTTGGCAAAGAGACTATCTCCCGCAGGGAAGCTGCTACCATCAAATGTTTGCCCTCGTTAGACTCCCCTCTGGAAGCGCTTTCACTGCAAGCTGCAGATTCCCTCCTAACAGCAAGCTTTAGGATAGGGTACTGAATTGTAACTTACTTTCGCCTAATAATGCGATTTTGGCAAAGAGAGTATCTCCCGCAGGGAAGCTGCTACCATCAAATCTTTGCTCTCGTTAGACTCCCCTCTGGAAGCGCTTTCACTGCAAGCTGCAGATTCCCTCCTAACAGCAAGCTTTAGGATAGGGTACTGAATTGTAACTTACTTTCGCCTAATAATGCGATTTTGGCAAAGAGAGTATCTCCCGCAGGGAAGCTGCTACCATCAAATGTTTGCCCTCATTAGACTCCCCTCTGGAAGCGCTTTCACTGCAAGCTGCAGATTCCCTCCTAACAGCAAGCTTTAGGATAGGGTACTGAATTGTAACTTACTTTCGCCTAATAATGCGATTTTGGCAATGAGAGTATCTCCCGCAGGGAAGCTGCTACCATCAAATGTTTGCCCTCATTAGACTCCCCTCTGGAAGCGCTTTCACTGCAAGCTGCAGATTCCCTCCTAACAGCAAGCTTTAGGATAGGGTACTGAATTGTAACTTACTTTCGCCTAATAATGCGATTTTGGCAAAGAGACTATCTCCCGCAGGGAAGCTGCTACCATCAAATGTTTGCCCTCATTAGACTCCCCTCTGGAAGCGCTTTCACTGCAAGCTGCAGATTCCCTCCTAACAGCAAGCTTTAGGATAGGGTACTGAATTGTAACTTACTTTCGCCTAATAATGCGATTTTGGCAAAGAGACTATCTCCCGCAGGGAAGCTGCTACCATCAAATCTTTGCCCTCATTAGACTCCCCTCTGGAAGCGCTTTCACTGCAAGCTGCAGATTCCCTCCTAACAGCAAGCTTTAGGATAGGGTACTGAATTGTAACTTACTTTAGCCTAATAATGCGATTTTGGCAAAGAGAGTATCTCCCGCAGGGAAGCTGCTACCATCAAATGTTTGCCCTCATTAGACTCCCCTCTGGAAGCGCTTTCACTGCAAGCTGCAGATTCCCTCCTAACAGCAAGCTTTAGGATAGGGTACTGAATTGTAACTTACTTTCGCCTAATAATGCGATTTTGGCAAAGAGACTATCTCCCGCAGGGAAGCTGCTACCATCAAATCTTTGCCCTCATTAGACTCCCCTCTGGAAGCGCTTTCACTGCAAGCTGCAGATTCCCTCCTAACAGCAAGCTTTAAGATAGGGTACAGAATTGTAACTTACTTTCGCCTAATAATGCGATTTTGGCAAAGAGACTATCTCCCGCAGGGAAGCTGCTACCATCAAATCTTTGCCCTCATTAGACTCCCCTCTGGAAGCGCTTTCACTGCAAGCTGCAGATTCCCTCCTAACAGCAAGCTTTAGGATAGGGTACTGAATTGTAACTTACTTTCGCCTAATAATGCGATTTTGGCAAAGAGAGTATCTCCCGCAGGGAAGCTGCTACCATCAAATGTTTGACCTCATTAGACTCCCCTCTGGAAGCGCTTTCACTGCAAGCTGCAGATTCCCTCCTAACAGCAAGCTTTAGGATAGGGTACTGAATTGTAACTTAACTGAGGATAATAATGCGATTTTGGCAAAGAGACTATCTCCCGCAGGGAAGCTGCTACCATCAAATCTTTGCCCTCGTTAGACTCCCCTCTGGAAGCGCTTTCACTGCAAGCTGCAGATTCCCTCCTAACAGCAAGCTTTAGGATAGGGTACTGAATTGTAACTTACTTTCGCCTAATAATGCGATTTTGGCAAAGAGACTATCTCCCGCAGGGAAGCTGCTACCATCAAATCTTTGCCCTCGTTAGACTCCCCTCTGGAAGCGCTTTCACTGCAAGCTGCAGATTCCCTCCTAACAGCAAGCTTTAGGATAGGGTACTGAATTGTAGCTTACTTTCGCCTAATAATGCGATTTTGGCAATGAGAGTATCTCCCGCAGGGAAGCTGTTACCATCAAATCTTTGCTCTCGTTAGACTCCCCTCTGGAAGCGCTTTCACTGCAAGCTGCAGATTCCCTCCTAACAGCAAGCTTTAGGATAGGGTACTGAATTGTAACTTACTTTCGCCTAATAATGCGATTTTGGCAAAGAGACTATCTCCCGCAGGGAAGCTGCTACCATCAAATGTTTGCCCTCATTAGACTCCCCTCTGGAAGCGCTTTCACTGCAAGCTGCAGATTCCCTCCTAACAGCAAGCTTTAGGATAGGGTACTGAATTGTAACTTACTTTCGCCTAATAATGCGATTATGGCAAAGAGACTATCTCCCGCAGGGAAGCTGCTACCATCAAATGTTTGCCCTCATTAGACTCCCCTCTGGAAGCGCTTTCACTGCAAGCTGCAGATTCCCTCCTAACAGCAAGCTTTAGGATAGGGTACTGAATTGTAACTTAACTGAGGCTAATAATGCGATTTTGGCAAAGAGACTATCTCCCGCAGGGAAGCTGCTACCATCAAATCTTTGCCCTCGTTAGACTCCCCTCTGGAAGCGCATTCACTGCAAGCTGCAGATTCCCTCCTAACAGCAAGCTTTAGGATAGGGTACTGAATTGTAACTTACTTTCGCCTAATAAAGCGATTTTGGCAAAGAGACTATCTCCCGCAGGGAAGCTGCTACCATCAAATCTTTGCCCTCATTAGACTCCCCTCTGGAAGCGCTTTCACTGGAAGCTGCAGATTCCCTCCTAACAGCAAGCTTTAGGATAGGGTACTGAATTGTAACTTACTTTCGCCTAATAATGCGATTTTGGCAAAGAGACTATCTCCCGCAGGGAAGCTGCTACCATCAAATGTTTGCCCTCATTAGACTCCCCTCTGGAAGCGCTTTCACTGCAAGCTGCAGATTCCCTCCTAACAGCAAGCTTTAGGATAGGGTACTGAATTGTAACTTAACCGAGGCTAATAATGCGATTTTGGCAAAGAGACTATCTCCCGCAGGGAAGCTGCTACCATCAAATCTTTGCCCTCATTAGACTCCCCTCTGGAAGCGCTT
Source organism: Phaenicophaeus curvirostris (assembly GCF_032191515.1). Classification (NCBI taxonomy): domain Eukaryota; kingdom Metazoa; phylum Chordata; class Aves; order Cuculiformes; family Cuculidae; genus Phaenicophaeus; species Phaenicophaeus curvirostris. Next base: position 72,132 of record NW_027206757.1, read on the forward strand.
TCACTGCAAGCTGCAGATTCCCTCCTAACAGCAAGCTTTAGGATAGGGTACTGAATTGTAACTTACTTTCGCCTAATAAAGCGATTTTGGCAAAGAGACTATCTCCCGCAGGGAAGCTGCTACCATCAAATGTTTGCCCTCATTGGACTCCCCTCTGGAAGCGCTTTCACTGCAAGCTGCAGATTCCCTCCTAACAGCAAGCTTTAGGATAGGGTACTGAATTGTAACTTACTTTCGCCTAATAAAGCGATTTTGGCAAAGAGACTATCTCCCGCAGGGAAGCTGCTACCATCAAATCTTTGCCCTCATTAGACTCCCCTCTGGAAGCGCTTTCACTGCAAGCTGCAGATTCCCTCCTAACAGCAAGCTTTAGGATAGGGTACTGAATTGTAACTTACTTTCGCCTAATAATGCGATTTTGGCAAAGAGAGTATCTCCCGCAGGGAAGCTGCTACCATCAAATCTTTGCCCTCATTAGACTCCCCTCTGGAAGCGCTTTCACTGCAAGCTGCAGATTCCCTCCTAACAGCAAGCTTTAGGATAGGGTACTGAATTGTAACTTAACTGAGGCTAATAAGGCGATTTTGGCAAAGAGAGTATCTCTTGCAGGGAAGCTGCTACCATCAAATCTTTGCCCTCATTAGACTCCCCTCTGGAAGCGCTTTCACTGCAAGCTGCAGATTCCCTCCTAACAGCAAGCTTTAGGATAGGGTACTGAATTGTTACTTACTTTCGCCTAATAATGCGATTTTGGCAATGAGAGTATCTCCCGCAGGGAAGCTGCTACCATCAAATGTTTGCCCTCATTAGACTCCCCTCTGGAAGCGCTTTCACTGCAAGCTGCAGATTCCCTCCTAACAGCAAGCTTTAGGATAGGGTACTGAATTGTAACTTACTTTCGCCTAATAATGCGATTTTGGCAAAGAGCGTATCTCCCGCAGGGAAGCTGCTACCATCAAATGTTTGCCCTCATTAGACTCCCCTCTGGAAGCGCTTTCACTGCAAGCTGCAGATTCCCTCCTAACAGCAAGCTTTAGGATAGGGTACTGAATTGTAACTTAACTGAGGCTAATAATGCGATTTTGGCAAAGAGACTATCTCCCGCAGGGAAGCTGCTACCATCAAATCTTTGCCCTCGTTAGACTCCCCTCTGGAAGCGCTTTCACTGCAATCTGCAGATTCCCTCCTAACAGCAAGCTTTAGGATAGGGTACTGAATTGTAACTTACTTTCGCCTAATAATGCGATTTTGGCAAAGAGACTATCTCCCGCAGGGAAGCTGCTACCATCAAATCTTTGCCCTCGATAGACTCCCCTCTGGAAGCGCTTTCACTGCAAGCTGCAGATTCCCTCCTAACAGCAAGCTTTAGGATAGGGTACTGAATTGTAACTTACTTTCGCCTAATAATGCGATTTTGGCAATGAGAGTATCTCCCGCAGGGAAGCTGCTACCATCAAATGTTTGCCCTCATTAGACTCCCCTCTGGAAGCGCTTTCACTGCAAGCTGCAGATTCCCTCCTAACAGCAAGCTTTAGGATAGGGTACTGAATTGTAACTTACTTTCGCCTAATAATGCGATTTTGGCAATGAGAGTATCTCCCGCAGGGAAGCTGCTACCATCAAATGTTTGCCCTCCTTAGACTCCCCTCTGGAAGCGCTTTCACTGCAAGCTGCAGATTCCCTCCTAACAGCAAGCTTTAGGATAGGGTACTGAATTGTAACTTAACTGAGGCTAATAAGGCGATTTTGGCAAAGAGACTATCTCCCGCAGGGAAGCTGCTACCATCAAATCTTTGCTCTCGTTACACTCCCCTCTGGAAGCGCTTTCACTGCAAGCTGCAGATTCCCTCCTAACAGCAAGCTTTAGGATAGGGTACTGAATTGTAACTTACTTTCGCCTAATAATGCGATTTTGGCAATGAGAGTATCTCCCGCAGGGAAGCTGTTACCATCAAATCTTTGCTCTCGTTAGACTCCCCTCTGGAAGCGCTTTCACTGCAAGCTGCAGATTCCCTCCTAACAGCAAGCTTTAGGATAGGGTACTGAATTGTAACTTACTTTCGCCTAATAATGCGATTTTGGCAAAGAGAGTATCTCCCGCAGGGAAGCTGCTACCATCAAATCTTTGCCCTCATTAGACTCCCCTCTGGAAGCGCTTTCACTGCAAGCTGCAGATTCCCTCCTAACAGCAAGCTTTAGGATAGGGTACTGAATTGTAACTTACTTTCGCCTAATAATGCGATTTTGGCAAAGGGACTATCTCCCGCAGGGAAGATGCTACCATCAAATCTTTGCCCTCGTTAGACTCCCCTCTGGAAGCGCATTCACTGCAAGCTGCAGATTCCCTCCTAACAGCAAGCTTTAGGATAGGGTACTGAATTGTAACTTACTTTCGCCTAATAAAGCGATTTTGGCAAAGAGACTATCTCCCGCAGGGAAGCTGCTACCATCAAATGTTTGCCCTCATTAGACTCCCCTCTGGAAGCGCTTTCACTGCAAGCTGCAGATTCCCTCCTAAGAGCAAGCTTTAGGATAGGGTACTGAATTGTAACTTACTTTCGCCTAATAATGTGATTTTGGCAAAGAGACTATCTCCCGCAGGGAAGCTGCTACCATCAAATGTTTGCCCTCATTAGACTCCCCTCTGGAAGCGCTTTCACTGCAAGCTGCAGATTCCCTCCTAACAGCAAGCTTTAGGATAGGGTACTGAATTGTAACTTACTTTCGCCTAATAATGCGATTTTGGCAAAGAGAGTATCTCCCGCAGGGAAGCTGCTACCATCAAATCTTTGCCCTCATTAGACTCCCCTCTGGAAGCGCTTTCACTGCAAGCTGCAGATTCCCTCCTAACAGCAAGCTTTAGGATAGGGTACTGAATTGTAACTTACTTTCGCCTAATAATGCGATTTTGGCAAAGAGACTATCTCCCGCAGGGAAGCTGCTACCATCAAATGTTTGCCCTCATTAGACTCCCCTCTGGAAGCGCTTTCACTGCAAGCTGCAGATTCCCTCCTAACAGCAAGCTTTAGGATAGGGTACTGAATTGTAACTTAACTGAGGCTAATAATGCGATTTTGGCAAAGAGACTATCTCCCGCAGGGAAGCTGCTACCATCAAATATTTGCCCTCGTTAGAATCCCGTCTGGAAGCGCTTTCACTGCAAGCTGCAGATTCCCTCCTAACAGCAAGCTTTAGGATAGGGTACTGAATTGTAACTTACTTTCGCCTAATAATGCGATTTTGGCAAAGAGAGTATCTCCCGCAGGGAAGCTGCTACCATCAAATGTTTGCCCTCATTAGACTCCCCTCTGGAAGCGCTTTCACTGCAAGCTGCAGATTCCCTCCTAACAGCAAGCTTTAGGATAGGGTACTGAATTGTAACTTACTTTCGCCTAATAATGCGATTTTGGCAATGAGAGTATCTCCCGCAGGGAAGCTGCTACCATCAAATGTTTGCCCTCATTAGACTCCCCTCTGGAAGCGCTTTCACTGCAAGCTGCAGATTCCCTCCTAACAGCAAGCTTTAGGATAGGGTACTGAATTGTAACTTAACCGAGGCTAATAATGCGATTTTGGCAAAGAGACTATCTCCCGCAGGGAAGCTGCTACCATCAAATGTTTGCCCTCATTAGACTCCCCTCTGGAAGCGCTTTCACTGCAAGCTGCAGATTCCCTCCTAACAGCAAGCTTTAGGATAGGGTACTGAATTGTAACTTACTTTCGCCTAATAAAGCGATTTTGACAAAGAGACTATCTCCCGCAGGGAAGCTGCTACCATCAAATCTTTGCCCTCATTAGACTCCCCTCTGGAAGCGCTTTCACTGCAAGCTGCAGATTCCCTCCTAACAGCAAGCTTTAGGATAGGGTACTGAATTGTAACTTACTTTCGCCTAATAAAGCGATTTTGGCAAAGAGACTATCTCCCGCAGGGAAGCTGCTACCATCAAATCTTTGCCCTCATTAGACTCCCCTCTGGAAGCGCTTTCACTGCAAGCTGCAGATTCCCTCCTAACAGCAAGCTTTAGGATAGGGTACTGAATTGTAACTTACTTTAGCCTAATAATGCGATTTTGGAAAAGAGAGTATCTCCCGCAGGGAAGCTGCTACCATCAAATGTTTGCCCTCATTAGACTCCCCTCTGGAAGCGCTTTCACTGCAAGCTGCAGATTCCCTCCTAACAGCAAGCTTTAGGATAGGGTACTGAATTGTAACTTACTTTCGCCTAATAATGCGCTTTTGGCAAAGAGAGTATCTCCCGCAGGGAAGCTGCTACCATCAAATGTTTGCCCTCATTAGACTCCCCTCTGGAAGCGCTTTCACTGCAAGCTGCAGATTCCCTCCTAACAGCAAGCTTTAGGATAGGGTACTGAATTGTAACTTAACTGAGGCTAATAATTCGATTTTGGCAAAGAGACTATCTCCCGCAGGGAAGCTGCTACCATCAAATGTTTGCCCTCATTAGACTCCCCTCTGGAAGCGCTTTCACTGCAAGCTGCAGATTCCCTCCTAACAGCAAGCTTTAGGATAGGGTACTGAATTGTAACTTACTTTCGCCTAATAATGCGATTTTGGCAATGAGAGTATCTCCCGCAGGGAAGCTGCTACCATCAAATGTTAGCCCTCATTAGACTCCCCTCTGGAAGCGCTTTCACTGCAAGCTGCAGATTCCCTCCTAACAGCAAGCTTTAGGATAGGGTACTGAATTGTAACTTAACCGAGGCTAATAATGCGATTTTGGCAAAGAGACTATCTCCCGCAGGGAAGCTGCTACCATCAAATCTTTGCCCTCATTAGACTCCCCTCTGGAAGCGCTTTCACTGCAAGCTGCAGATTCCCTCCTAACAGCAAGCTTTAGGATAGGGTACTGAATTGTAACTTACTTTCGCCTAATAAAGCGATTTTGGCAAAGAGACTATCTCCCGCAGGGAAGCTGCTACCATCAAATGTTTGCCCTCATTGGACTCCCCTCTGGAAGCGCTTTCACTGCAAGCTGCAGATTCCCTCCTAACAGCAAGCTTTAGGATAGGGTACTGAATTGTAACTTACTTTCGCCTAATAATGCGATTTTGGCAATGAGACTATCTCCCGCAGGGAAGCTGCTACCATCAAATATTTGCCCTCGTTAGAATCCCGTCTGGAAGCGCTTTCACTGCAAGCTGCAGATTCCCTCCTAACAGCAAGCTTTAGGATAGGGTACTGAATTGTAACTTACTTTCGCCTAATAATGCGATTTTGGCAAAGAGACTATCTCCCGCAGGGAAGCTGCTACCATCAAATGTTTGCCCTCATTAGACTCCCCTCTGGAAGCGCTTTCACTGCAAGCTGCAGATTCCCTCCTAACAGCAAGCTTTAGGATAGTGTACTGAATTGTAACTTACTTTCGCCTAATAATGCGATTATGGCAAAGAGACTATCTCCCGCAGGGAAGCTGCTACCATCAAATGTTTGCCCTCATTAGACTCCCCTCTGGAAGCGCTTTCACTGCAAGCTGCAGATTCCCTCCTAACAGCAAGCTTTAGGATAGGGTACTGAATTATAACTTACTTTCGCCTAATAATGCGATTTTGGCAAAGAGACTATCTCCCGCAGGGAAGCTGCTACCATCAAATCTTTGCCCTCATTAGACTCCCCTCTGGAAGCGCTTTCACTGCAAGCTGCAGATTCCCTCCTAACAGCAAGCTTTAGGATAGGGTACTGAATTGTAACTTACTTTCGCCTAATAATGCGATTTTGGCAAAGGGACTATCTCCCGCAGGGAAGATGCTACCATCAAATCTTTGCCCTCGTTAGACTCCCCTCTGGAAGCGCATTCACTGCAAGCTGCAGATTCCCTCCTAACAGCAAGCTTTAGGATAGGGTACTGAATTGTAACTTACTTTCGCCTAATAAAGCGATTTTGGCAAAGAGACTATCTCCCGCAGGGAAGCTGCTACCATCAAATATTTGCCCTCATTAGACTCCCCTCTGGAAGCGCTTTCACTGCAAGCTGCAGATTCCCTCCTAAGAGCAAGCTTTAGGATAGGGTACTGAATTGTAACTTACTTTCGCCTAATAATGTGATTTTGGCAAAGAGACTATCTCCCGCAGGGAAGCTGCTACCATCAAATGTTTGCCCTCATTAGACTCCCCTCTGGAAGCGCTTTCACTGCAAGCTGCAGATTCCCTCCTAACAGCAAGCTTTAGGATAGGGTACTGAATTGTAACTTACTTTCGCCTAATAATGCGATTTTGGCAAAGAGAGTATCTCCCGCAGGGAAGCTGCTACCATCAAATCTTTGCTCTCGTTAGACTCCCCTCTGGAAGCGCTTTCACTGCAAGCTGCAGATTCCCTCCTAACAGCAAGCTTTAGGATAGGGTACTGAATTGTAACTTACTTTCGCCTAATAATGCGATTTTGGCAAAGAGAGTATCTCCCGCAGGGAAGCTGCTACCATCAAATGTTTGCCCTCATTAGACTCCCCTCTGGAAGCGCTTTCACTGCAAGCTGCAGATTCCCTCCTAACAGCAAGCTTTAGGATAGGGTACTGAATTGTAACTTACTTTCGCCTAATAATGCGATTTTGGCAATGAGAGTATCTCCCGCAGGGAAGCTGCTACCATCAAATGTTTGCCCTCATTAGACTCCCCTCTGGAAGCGCTTTCACTGCAAGCTGCAGATTCCCTCCTAACAGCAAGCTTTAGGATAGGGTACTGAATTGTAACTTAACCGAGGCTAATAATGCGATTTTGGCAAAGAGACTATCTCCCGCAGGGAAGCTGCTACCATCAAATCTTTGCCCTCATTAGACTCCCCTCTGGAAGCGCTTTCACTGCAAGCTGCAGATTCCCTCCTAACAGCAAGCTTTAGGATAGGGTACTGAATTGTAACTTACTTTCGCCTAATAAAGCGATTTTGGCAAAGAGACTATCTCCCGCAGGGAAGCTGCTACCATCAAATGTTTGCCCTCATTGGACTCCCCTCTGGAAGCGCTTTCACTGCAAGCTGCAGATTCCCTCCTAACAGCAAGCTTTAGGATAGGGTACTGAATTGTAACTTAACTGAGGCTAATAATGCGATTTTGGCAAAGAGAGTATCTCCCGCAGGGAAGCTGCTACCATCAAATGTTTGCCCTCATTAGACTCCCCTCTGGAAGCGCTTTCACTGCAAGCTGCAGATTCCCTCCTAACAGCAAGCTTTAGGATAGGGTACTGAATTGTAACTTACTATCGCCTAATAATGCGATTTTGGCAATGAGAGTATCTCCCGCAGGGAAGCTGCTACCATCAAATCTTTGCCCTCCTTAGACTCCCCTCTGGAAGCGCTTTCACTGCAAGCTGCAGATTCCCTCCTAACAGCAAGCTTTAGGATAGGGTACTGAATTGTAACTTACTTTCGCCTAATAATGCGATTTTGGCAATGAGAGTATCTCCCGCAGGGAAGCTGCTACCATCAAATGTTTGCCCTCATTAGACTCCCCTCTGGAAGCGCTTTCACTGCAAGCTGCAGATTCCCTCCTAACAGCAAGCTTTAGGATAGGGTACTGAATTGTAACTTAACTGAGGCTAATAATGCGATTTTGGCAAAGAGACTATCTCCCGCAGGGAAGCTGCTACCATCAAATGTTTGCCCTCATTAGACTCCCCTCTGGAAGCGCTTTCACTGCAAGCTGCAGATTCCCTCCTAACAGCAAGCTTTAGGATAGGGTACTGAATTGTAACTTACTTTCGCCTAATAATGCGATTTTGGCAATGAGAGTATCTCCCGCAGGGAAGCTGCTACCATCAAATGTTTGCCCTCATTAGACTCCCCTCTGGAAGCGCTTTCACTGCAAGCTGCAGATTCCCTCCTAACAGCAAGCTTTAGGATAGGGTACTGAATTGTAACTTACTTTCGCCTAATAATGCGCTTTTGGCAAAGAGACTATCTCCCGCAGGGAAGCTGCTACCATCAAATGTTTGCCCTCATTAGACTCCCCTCTGGAAGCGCTTTCACTGCAAGCTGCAGATTCCCTCCTAACAGCAAGCTTTAGGATAGGGTACTGAATTGTAACTTACTTTCGCCTAATAATGCGATTTTGGCAAAGAGAGTATCTTCCGCAGGGAAGCTGCTACCATCAAATGTTTGCCCTCATTAGACTCCCCTCTGGAAGCGCTTTCACTGCAAGCTGCAGATTCCCTCCTAACAGCAAGCTTTAGGATAGGGTACTGAATTGTAACTTAACTGAGGCTAATAATGCGATTTTGGCAAAGAGACTATCTCCCGCAGGGAAGGTGCTACCATCAAATATTTGCCCTCATTAGACTTCCCTCTGGAAGCGCTTTCACTGCAAGCTGCAGATTCCCTCCTAACAGCAAGCTTTAGGATAGGGTACTGAATTGTAACTTACTTTCGCCTAATAATGCGATTTTGGCAAAGAGACTATCTCCCGCAGGGAAGCTGCTACCATCAAATGTTTGCCCTCATTGGACTCCCCTCTGGAAGCGCTTTCACTGCAAGCTGCAGATTCCCTCCTAACAGCAAGCTTTAGGATAGGGTACTGAATTGTAACTTACTTTCGCCTAATAAAGCGATTTTGGCAAAGAGACTATCTCCCGCAGGGAAGCTGCTACCATCAAATCTTTGCCCTCATTAGACTCCCCTCTGGAAGCGCTTTCACTGCAAGCTGCAGATTCCCTCCTAACAGCAAGCTTTAGGATAGGGTACTGAATTGTAACTTACTTTAGCCTAATAATGCGATTTTGGAAAAGAGACTATCTCCCGCAGGGAAGCTGCTACCATCAAATGTTTGCCCTCATTTGACTCCCCTCTGGAAGCGCTTTCACTGCAAGCTGCAGATTCCCTCCTATCAGCAAGCTTTAGGATAGGGTACTGAATTGTAACTTACTTTCGCCTAATAATGCGATTTTGGCAATGAGAGTATCTCCCGCAGGGAAGCTGCTACCATCAAATGTTTGCCCTCATTAGACTCCCCTCTGGAAGCGCTTTCACTGCAAGCTGCAGATTCCCTCCTAACAGCAAGCTTTAGGATAGGGTACTGAATTGTAACTTAACTGAGGCTAATAATGCGATTTTGGCAAAGAGACTATCTCCCGCAGGGAAGCTGCTACCATCAAATGTTTGCCCTCATTAGACTCCCCTCTGGAAGCGCTTTCACTGCAAGCTGCAGATTCCCTCCTAACAGCAAGCTTTAAGATAGGGTACTGAATTGTAACTTACTTTCGCCTAATAATGCGATTTTGGCAAAGAGAGTATCTCCCGCAGGGAAGCTGCTACCATCAAATGTTTGCCCTCATTAGACTCCCCTCTGGAAGCGCTTTCACTGCAAGCTGCAGATTCCCTCCTAACAGCAAGCTTTAGGATAGGGTACTGAATTGTAACTTACTTTCGCCTAATAATGCGATTTTGGCAATGAGAGTATCTCCCGCAGGGAAGCTGTTACCATCAAATCTTTGCTCTCGTTAGACTCCCCTCTGGAAGCGCTTTCACTGCAAGCTGCAGATTCCCTCCTAACAGCAAGCTTTAGGATAGGGTACTGAATTGTAACTTAACTGAGGCTAATAATGCGATTTTGGCAAAGAGACTATCTCCCGCAGGGAAGCTGCTACCATCAAATCTTTGCCCTCATTAGACTCCCCTCTGGAAGCGCTTTCACTGCAAGCTGCAGATTCCCTCCTAACAGCAAGCTTTAGGATAGGGTACTGAATTGTAACTTACTTTCGCCTAATAATGCGATTTTGGCAAAGAGACTATCTCCCGCAGGGAAGCTGCTACCATCAAATGTTTGCCCTCATTAGACTCCCCTCTGGAAGCGCTTTCACTGCAAGCTGCAGATTCCCTCCTAACAGCAAGCTTTAGGATAGGGTACTGAATTGTAACTTACTTTCGCCTAATAATGCGATTTTGGCAAAGAGACTATCTCCCGCAGGGAAGCTGCTACCATCAAATGTTTGCCCTCATTAGACTCCCCTCTGGAAGCGCTTTCACTGCAAGCTGCAGATTCCCTCCTAACAGCAAGCTTTAGGATAGGGTACTGAATTGTAACTTAACTGAGGATAATAATGCGATTTTGGCAAAGAGACTATCTCCCGCAGGGAAGCTGCTACCATCAAATATTTGCCCTCGTTAGAATCCCGTCTGGAAGCGCTTTCACTGCAAGCTGCAGATTCCCTCCTAACAGCAAGCTTTAGGATAGGGTACTGAATTGTAACTTACTTTCGCCTAATAATGCGATTTTGGCAAAGAGAGTATCTCCCGCAGGGAAGCTGCTACCATCAAATGTTTGCCCTCATTAGACTCCCCTCTGGAAGCGCTTTCACTGCAAGCTGCAGATTCCCTCCTAACAGCAAGCTTTAGGATAGGGTACTGAATTGTAACTTACTTTCGCCTAATAATGCGATTTTGGCAATGAGAGTATCTCCCGCAGGGAAGCTGCTACCATCAAATGTTTGCCCTCATTAGACTCCCCTCTGGAAGCGCTTTCACTGCAAGCTGCAGATTCCCTCCTAACAGCAAGCTTTAGGATAGGGTACTGAATTGTAACTTAACCGAGGCTAATAATGCGATTTTGGCAAAGAGACTATCTCCCGCAGGGAAGCTGCTACCATCAAATCTTTGCCCTCATTAGACTCCCCTCTGGAAGCGCTTTCACTGCAAGCTGCAGATTCCCTCCTAACAGCAAGCTTTAGGATAGGGTACTGAATTGTAACTTAACTGAGGATAATAATGCGATTTTGGCAAAGAGACTATCTCCCGCAGGGAAGCTGCTACCATCAAATCTTTGCCCTCATTAGACTCCCCTCTGGAAGCGCTTTCACTGCAAGCTGCAGATTCCCTCCTAACAGCAAGCTTTAGGATAGGGTACTGAATTGTAACTTAACTGAGGCTAATAATGCGATTTTGGCAAAGAGACTATCTCCCGCAGGGAAGCTGCTACCGTCAAATATTTGCCCTCGTTAGAATCCCGTCTGGAAGCGCTTTCACTGCAAGCTGCAGATTCCCTCCTAACAGCAAGCTTTAGGATAGGGTACTGAATTGTAACTTACTTTCGCCTAATAATGCGCTTTTGGCAAAGAGAGTATCTCCCGCAGGGAAGCTGCTACCATCAAATGTTTGCCCTCATTAGACTCCCCTCTGGAAGCGCTTTCACTGCAAGCTGCAGATTCCCTCCTAACAGCAAGCTTTAGGATAGGGTACTGAATTGTAACTTAACTGAGGCTAATAATGCGATTTTGGCAAAGAGACTATCTCCCGCAGGGAAGCTGCTACCATCAAATGTTTGCCCTCATTAGACTCCCCTCTGGAAGCGCTTTCACTGCAAGCTGCAGATTCCCTCCTAACAGCAAGCTTTAGGATAGGGTACTGAATTGTAACTTACTTTCGCCTAATAATGCGATTTTGGCAATGAGAGTATCTCCCGCAGGGAAGCTGCTAACATCAAATGTTTGCCCTCATTAGACTCCCCTCTGGAAGCGCTTTCACTGCAAGCTGCAGATTCCCTCCTAACAGCAAGCTTTAGGATAGGGTACTGAATTGTAACTTAACCGAGGCTAATAATGCGATTTTGGCAAAGAGACTATCTCCCGCAGGGAAGCTGCTACCATCAAATCTTTGCCCTCATTAGACTCCCCTCTGGAAGCGCTTTCACTGCAAGCTGCAGATTCCCTCCTAACAGCAAGCTTTAGGATAGGGTACTGAATTGTAACTTACTTTCGCCTAATAAAGCGATTTTGGCAAAGAGACTATCTCCCGCAGGGAAGCTGCTACCATCAAATGTTTGCCCTCATTGGACTCCCCTCTGGAAGCGCTTTCACTGCAAGCTGCAGATTCCCTCCTAACAGCAAGCTTTAGGATAGGGTACTGAATTGTAACTTACTTTAGCCTAATAATGCGATTTTGGCAAAGAGAGTATCTCCCGCAGGGAAGCTGCTACCATCAAATCTTTGCCCTCATTAGACTCCCCTCTGGAAGCGCTTTCACTGCAAGCTGCAGATTCCCTCCTAACAGCAAGCTTTAGGATAGGGTACTGAATTGTAACTTACTTTCGCCTAATAATGCGATTTTGGCAATGAGAGTATCTCCCGCAGGGAAGCTGCTACCATCAAATCTTTGCTCTCGTTAGACTCCCCTCTGGAAGCGCTTTCACTGCAAGCTGCAGATTCCCTCCTAACAGCAAGCTTTAGGATAGGGTACTGAATTGTAACTTACTTTCGCCTAATAATGCGATTTTGGCAATGAGAGTATCTCCCGCAGGGAAGCTGCTACCATCAAATGTTTGCCCTCATTAGACTCCCCTCTGGAAGCGCTTTCACTGCAAGCTGCAGATTCCCTCCTAACAGCAAGCTTTAGGATAGGGTACTGAATTGTAACTTAACTGAGGCTAATAATGCGATTTTGGCAAAGAGAGTATCTCCCGCAGGGAAGCTGCTACCATCAAATCTTTGCCCTCATTAGACTCCCCTCTGGAAGCGCTTTCACTGCAAGCTGCAGATTCCCTCCTAACAGCAAGCTTTAGGATAGGGTACTGAATTGTAACTTACTTTAGCCTAATAATGCGATTTTGGAAAAGAGACTATCTCCCGCAGGGAAGCTGCTACCATCAAATGTTTGCCCTCATTAGACTCCCCTCTGGAAGCGCTTTCACTGCAAGCTGCAGATTCCCTCCTATCAGCAAGCTTTAGGATAGGGTACTGAATTGTAACTTACTTTCGCCTAATAATGCGATTTTGGCAATGAGAGTATCTCCCGCAGGGAAGCTGCTACCATCAAATGTTTGCCCTCATTAGACTCCCCTCTGGAAGCGCTTTCACTGCAAGCTGCAGATTCCCTCCTAACAGCAAGCTTTAGGATAGGGTACTGAATTGTAACTTAACTGAGGCTAATAATGCGATTTTGGCAAAGAGACTATCTCCCGCAGGGAAGCTGCTACCATCAAATCTTTGCCCTCATTAGACTCCCCTCTGGAAGCGCTTTCACTGCAAGCTGCAGATTCCCTCCTAACAGCAAGCTTTAAGATAGGGTACTGAATTGTAACTTACTTTCGCCTAATAATGCGATTTTGGCAAAGAGACTATCTCCCGCAGGGAAGCTGCTACCATCAAATGTTTGCCCTCATTAGACTCCCCTCTGGAAGCGCTTTCACTGCAAGCTGCAGATTCCCTCCTAACAGCAAGCTTTAGGATAGGGTACTGAATTGTAACTTAACTGAGGATAATAATGCGATTTTGGCAAAGAGACTATCTCCCGCAGGGAAGCTGCTACCATCAAATCTTTGCCCTCGTTAGACTCCCCTCTGGAAGCGCTTTCACTGCAAGCTGCAGATTCCCTCCTAACAGCAAGCTTTAGGATAGGGTACTGAATTGTAACTTACTTTCGCCTAATAAAGCGATTTTGGCAAAGAGACTATCTCCCGCAGGGAAGCTGCTACCATCAAATCTTTGCCCTCATTAGACTCCCCTCTGGAAGCGCTTTCAATGCAAGCTGCAGATTCCCTCCTAACAGCAAGCTTTAGGATAGGGTACTGAATTGTAACTTAACTGAGGCTAATAATGCGATTTTGGCAAAGAGACTATCTCCCGCAGGGAAGCTGCTACCATCAAATCTTTGCTCTCGTTAGACTCCCCTCTGGAAGCGCTTTCACTGCAAGCTGCAGATTCCCTCCTAACAGCAAGCTTTAGGATAGGGTACTGAATTGTAACTTAACTGAGGCTAATAATGCGATTTTGGCAAAGAGACTATCTCCCGCAGGGAAGCTGCTACCATCAAATCTTTGCTCTCGTTAGACTCCCCTCTGGAAGCGCTTTCCCTGCAAGCTGCAGATTCCCTCCTAACAGCAAGCTTTAGGATAGGGTACTGAATTGTAACTTAACTGAGGCTAATAATGCGATTTTGGCAAAGAGAGTATCTCCCGCAGGGAAGCTGCTACCATCAAATGTTTGCCCTCCTTAGACTCCCCTCTGGAAGCGCTTTCACTGCAAGCTGCAGATTCCCTCCTAACAGCAAGCTTTAGGATAGGGTACTGAATTGTAACTTAACTGAGGATAATAATGCGATTTTGGCAAAGAGACTATCTCCCGCAGGGAAGCTGCTACCATCAAATCTTTGCCCTCGTTAGACTCCCCTCTGGAAGCGCTTTCACTGCAAGCTGCAGATTCCCTCCTAACAGCAAGCTTTAGGATAGGGTACTGAATTGTAACTTACTTTCGCCTAATAAAGCGATTTTGGCAAAGAGACTATCTCCCGCAGGGAAGCTGCTACCATCAAATATTTGCCCTCGTTAGAATCCCGTCTGGAAGCGCTTTCACTGCAAGCTGCAGATTCCCTCCTAACAGCAAGCTTTAGGATAGGGTACTGAATTGTAACTTAACTGAGGATAATAATGCGATTTTGGCAAAGAGACTATCTCCCGCAGGGAAGCTGCTACCATCAAATCTTTGCCCTCGTTAGACTCCCCTCTGGAAGCGCTTTCACTGCAAGCTGCAGATTCCCTCCTAACAGCAAGCTTTAGGATAGGGTACTGAATTGTAACTTACTTTCGCCTAATAAAGCGATTTTGGCAAAGAGACTATCTCCCGCAGGGAAGCTGCTACCATCAAATATTTGCCCTCGTTAGAATCCCGTCTGGAAGCGCTTTCACTGCAAGCTGCAGATTCCCTCCTAACAGCAAGCTTTAGGATAGGGTACTGAATTGTAACTTAACTGAGGATAATAATGCGATTTTGGCAAAGAGACTATCTCCCGCAGGGAAGCTGCTACCATCAAATCTTTGCCCTCGTTAGACTCCCCTCTGGAAGCGCTTTCACTGCAAGCTGCAGATTCCCTCCTAACAGCAAGCTTTAGGATAGGGTACTGAATTGTAACTTAACTGAGGCTAATAATGCGATTTTGGCAAAGAGACTATCTCCCGCAGGGAAGCTGCTACCATCAAATCTTTGCCCTCATTAGACTCCCCTCTGGAAGCGCTTTCAATGCAAGCTGCAGATTCCCTCCTAACAGCAAGCTTTAGGATAGGGTACTGAATTGTAACTTAACTGAGGCTAATAATGCGATTTTGGCAAAGAGACTATCTCCCGCAGGGAAGCTGCTACCATCAAATCTTTGCTCTCGTTAGACTCCCCTCTGGAAGCGCTTTCACTGCAAGCTGCAGATTCCCTCCTAACAGCAAGCTTTAGGATAGGGTACTGAATTGTAACTTAACTGAGGCTAATAATGCGATTTTGGCAAAGAGACTATCTCCCGCAGGGAAGCTGCTACCATCAAATCTTTGCTCTCGTTAGACTCCCCTCTGGAAGCGCTTTCCCTGCAAGCTGCAGATTCCCTCCTAACAGCAAGCTTTAGGATAGGGTACTGAATTGTAACTTAACTGAGGCTAATAATGCGATTTTGGCAAAGAGAGTATCTCCCGCAGGGAAGCTGCTACCATCAAATGTTTGCCCTCCTTAGACTCCCCTCTGGAAGCGCTTTCACTGCAAGCTGCAGATTCCCTCCTAACAGCAAGCTTTAGGATAGGGTACTGAATTGTAACTTACTTTCGCCTAATAATGCGCTTTTGGCAAAGAGACTATCTCCCGCAGGGAAGCTGCTACCATCAAATGTTTGCCCTCATTAGACTCCCCTCTGGAAGCGCTTTCACTGCAAGCTGCAGATTCCCTCCTAACAGCAAGCTTTAGGATAGGGTACTGAATTGTAACTTACTTTCGCCTAATAATGCGATTTTGGCAATGAGAGTATCTCCCGCAGGGAAGCTGTTACCATCAAATCTTTGCTCTCGTTAGACTCCCCTCTGGAAGCGCTTTCACTGCAAGCTGCAGATTCCCTCCTAACAGCAAGCTTTAGGATAGGGTACTGAATTGTAACTTAACTGAGGATAATAATGCGATTTTGGCAAAGAGACTATCTCCCGCAGGGAAGCTGCTACCATCAAATCTTTGCCCTCATTAGACTCCCCTCTGGAAGCGCTTTCACTGCAAGCTGCAGATTCCCTCCTAACAGCAAGCTTTAGGATAGGGTACTGAATTGTAACTTACTTTCGCCTAATAAAGCGATTTTGGCAAAGAGACTATCTCCCGCAGGGAAGCTGCTACCATCAAATATTTGCCCTCGTTAGAATCCCGTCTGGAAGCGCTTTCACTGCAAGCTGCAGATTCCCTCCTAACAGCAAGCTTTAGGATAGGGTACTGAATTGTAACTTAACTGAGGCTAATAATGCGATTTTTGCAAAGAGAGTATCTCCCGCAGGGAAGCTGCTACCATCAAATCTTTGCCCTCCTTAGACTCCCCTCTGGAAGCGCTTTCACTGCAAGCTGCAGATTCCCTCCTAACAGCAAGCTTTAGGATAGGGTACTGAATTGTAACTTACTTTCGCCTAATAATGCGATTTTGGCAATGAGAGTATCTCCCGCAGGGAAGCTGCTACCATCAAATGTTTGCCCTCATTAGACTCCCCTCTGGAAGCGCTTTCACTGCAAGCTGCAGATTCCCTCCTAACAGCAAGCTTTAGGATAGGGTACTGAATTGTAACTTAACTGAGGCTAATAATGCGATTTTGGCAAAGAGAGTATCTCCCGCAGGGAAGCTGCTACCATCAAATGTTTGCCCTCATTAGACTCCCCTCTGGAAGCGCTTTCACTGCAAGCTGCAGATTCCCTCCTAACAGCAAGCTTTAGGATAGGGTACTGAATTGTAACTTACTTTCGCCTAATAATGCGATTTTGGCAATGAGAGTATCTCCCGCAGGGAAGCTGCTACCATCAAATGTTTGCCCTCATTAGACTCCCCTCTGGAAGCGCTTTCACTGCAAGCTGCAGATTCCCTCCTAACAGCAAGCTTTAGGATAGGGTACTGAATTGTAACTTACTTTCGCCTAATAATGCGCTTTTGGCAAAGAGACTATCTCCCGCAGGGAAGCTGCTACCATCAAATGTTTGCCCTCATTAGACTCCCCTCTGGAAGCGCTTTCACTGCAAGCTGCAGATTCCCTCCTAACAGCAAGCTTTAGGATAGGGTACTGAATTGTAACTTACTTTCGCCTAATAATGCGATTTTGGCAAAGAGAGTATCTTCCGCAGGGAAGCTGCTACCATCAAATGTTTGCCCTCATTAGACTCCCCTCTGGAAGCGCTTTCACTGCAAGCTGCAGATTCCCTCCTAACAGCAAGCTTTAGGATAGGGTACTGAATTGTAACTTAACTGAGGCTAATAATGCGATTTTGGCAAAGAGAGTATCTCCCGCAGGGAAGGTGCTACCATCAAATATTTGCCCTCATTAGACTTCCCTCTGGAAGCGCTTTCACTGCAAGCTGCAGATTCCCTCCTAACAGCAAGCTTTAGGATAGGGTACTGAATTGTAACTTACTTTCGCCTAATAATGCGATTTTGGCAAAGAGACTATCTCCCGCAGGGAAGCTGCTACCATCAAATGTTTGCCCTCATTGGACTCCCCTCTGGAAGCGCTTTCACTGCAAGCTGCAGATTCCCTCCTAACAGCAAGCTTTAGGATAGTGTACTGAATTGTAACTTACTTTAGCCTAATAATGCGATTTTGGCAAAGGGACTATCTCCCGCAGGGAAGCTGCTACCATCAAATCTTTGCCCTCATTAGACTCCCCTCTGGAAGCGCTTTCACTGCAAGCTGCAGATTCCCTCCTAACAGCAAGCTTTAGGATAGGGTACTGAATTGTAACTTACTTTAGCCTAATAATGCGATTTTGGAAAAGAGACTATCTCCCGCAGGGAAGCTGCTACCATCAAATGTTTGCCCTCATTAGACTCCCCTCTGGAAGCGCTTTCACTGCAAGCTGCAGATTCCCTCCTATCAGCAAGCTTTAGGATAGGGTACTGAATTGTAACTTACTTTCGCCTAATAATGCGATTTTGGCAATGAGAGTATCTCCCGCAGGGAAGCTGCTACCATCAAATGTTTGCCCTCATTAGACTCCCCTCTGGAAGCGCTTTCACTGCAAGCTGCAGATTCCCTCCTAACAGCAAGCTTTAGGATAGGGTACTGAATTGTAACTTAACTGAGGCTAATAATGCGATTTTGGCAAAGAGACTATCTCCCGCAGGGAAGCTGCTACCATCAAATCTTTGCCCTCATTAGACTCCCCTCTGGAAGCGCTTTCACTGCAAGCTGCAGATTCCCTCCTAACAGCAAGCTTTAAGATAGGGTACTGAATTGTAACTTACTTTCGCCTAATAATGCGATTTTGGCAAAGAGACTATCTCCCGCAGGGAAGCTGCTACCATCAAATGTTTGCCCTCATTAGACTCCCCTCTGGAAGCGCTTTCACTGCAAGCTGCAGATTCCCTCCTAACAGCAAGCTTTAGGATAGGGTACTGAATTGTAACTTAACTGAGGATAATAATGCGATTTTGGCAATGAGAGTATCTCCCGCAGGGAAGCTGCTACCATCAAATCTTTGCCCTCGTTAGACTCCCCTCTGGAAGCGCTTTCACTGCAAGCTGCAGATTCCCTCCTAACAGCAAGCTTTAGGATAGGGTACTGAATTGTAACTTACTTTCGCCTAATAAAGCGATTTTGGCAAAGAGACTATCTCCCGCAGGGAAGCTGCTACCATCAAATCTTTGCCCTCATTAGACTCCCCTCTGGAAGCGCTTTCAATGCAAGCTGCAGATTCCCTCCTAACAGCAAGCTTTAGGATAGGGTACTGAATTGTAACTTAACTGAGGCTAATAATGCGATTTTGGCAAAGAGACTATCTCCCGCAGGGAAGCTGCTACCATCAAATCTTTGCTCTCGTTAGACTCCCCTCTGGAAGCGCTTTCACTGCAAGCTGCAGATTCCCTCCTAACAGCAAGCTTTAGGATAGGGTACTGAATTGTAACTTAACTGAGGCTAATAATGCGATTTTGGCAAAGAGACTATCTCCCGCAGGGAAGCTGCTACCATCAAATCTTTGCTCTCGTTAGACTCCCCTCTGGAAGCGCTTTCCCTGCAAGCTGCAGATTCCCTCCTAACAGCAAGCTTTAGGATAGGGTACTGAATTGTAACTTAACTGAGGCTAATAATGCGATTTTGGCAAAGAGAGTATCTCCCGCAGGGAAGCTGCTACCATCAAATGTTTGCCCTCCTTAGACTCCCCTCTGGAAGCGCTTTCACTGCAAGCTGCAGATTCCCTCCTAACAGCAAGCTTTAGGATAGGGTACTGAATTGTAACTTAACTGAGGATAATAATGCGATTTTGGCAAAGAGACTATCTCCCGCAGGGAAGCTGCTACCATCAAATCTTTGCCCTCGTTAGACTCCCCTCTGGAAGCGCTTTCACTGCAAGCTGCAGATTCCCTCCTAACAGCAAGCTTTAGGATAGGGTACTGAATTGTAACTTACTTTCGCCTAATAAAGCGATTTTGGCAAAGAGACTATCTCCCGCAGGGAAGCTGCTACCATCAAATATTTGCCCTCGTTAGAATCCCGTCTGGAAGCGCTTTCACTGCAAGCTGCAGATTCCCTCCTAACAGCAAGCTTTAGGATAGGGTACTGAATTGTAACTTAACTGAGGATAATAATGCGATTTTGGCAAAGAGACTATCTCCCGCAGGGAAGCTGCTACCATCAAATCTTTGCCCTCGTTAGACTCCCCTCTGGAAGCGCTTTCACTGCAAGCTGCAGATTCCCTCCTAACAGCAAGCTTTAGGATAGGGTACTGAATTGTAACTTAACTGAGGCTAATAATGCGATTTTGGCAAAGAGACTATCTCCCGCAGGGAAGCTGCTACCATCAAATCTTTGCCCTCATTAGACTCCCCTCTGGAAGCGCTTTCAATGCAAGCTGCAGATTCCCTCCTAACAGCAAGCTTTAGGATAGGGTACTGAATTGTAACTTAACTGAGGCTAATAATGCGATTTTGGCAAAGAGACTATCTCCCGCAGGGAAGCTGCTACCATCAAATCTTTGCCCTCGTTAGACTCCCCTCTGGAAGCGCTTTCACTGCAAGCTGCAGATTCCCTCCTAACAGCAAGCTTTAGGATAGGGTACTGAATTGTAACTTAACTGAGGCTAATAATGCGATTTTGGCAAAGAGACTATCTCCCGCAGGGAAGCTGCTACCATCAAATCTTTGCTCTCGTTAGACTCCCCTCTGGAAGCGCTTTCCCTGCAAGCTGCAGATTCCCTCCTAACAGCAAGCTTTAGGATAGGGTACTGAATTGTAACTTAACTGAGGCTAATAATGCGATTTTGGCAAAGAGAGTATCTCCCGCAGGGAAGCTGCTACCATCAAATGTTTGCCCTCCTTAGACTCCCGTCTGGAAGCGCTTTCACTGCAAGCTGCAGATTCCCTCCTAACAGCAAGCTTTAGGATAGGGTACTGAATTGTAACTTACTTTCGCCTAATAATGCGCTTTTGGCAAAGAGACTATCTCCCGCAGGGAAGCTGCTACCATCAAATGTTTGCCCTCATTAGACTCCCCTCTGGAAGCGCTTTCACTGCAAGCTGCAGATTCCCTCCTAACAGCAAGCTTTAGGATAGGGTACTGAATTGTAACTTACTTTCGCCTAATAATGCGATTTTGGCAATGAGAGTATCTCCCGCAGGGAAGCTGTTACCATCAAATCTTTGCTCTCGTTAGACTCCCCTCTGGAA
Source organism: Phaenicophaeus curvirostris (assembly GCF_032191515.1). Taxonomy (NCBI): domain Eukaryota; kingdom Metazoa; phylum Chordata; class Aves; order Cuculiformes; family Cuculidae; genus Phaenicophaeus; species Phaenicophaeus curvirostris. The sequence continues at coordinate 92,710 of NW_027206757.1, forward strand.
GCGCTTTCACTGCAAGCTGCAGATTCCCTCCTAACAGCAAGCTTTAGGATAGGGTACTGAATTGTAACTTAACTGAGGATAATAATGCGATTTTGGCAAAGAGACTATCTCCCGCAGGGAAGCTGCTACCATCAAATCTTTGCCCTCATTAGACTCCCCTCTGGAAGCGCTTTCACTGCAAGCTGCAGATTCCCTCCTAACAGCAAGCTTTAGGATAGGGTACTGAATTGTAACTTACTTTCGCCTAATAAAGCGATTTTGGCAAAGAGACTATCTCCCGCAGGGAAGCTGCTACCATCAAATATTTGCCCTCGTTAGAATCCCGTCTGGAAGCGCTTTCACTGCAAGCTGCAGATTCCCTCCTAACAGCAAGCTTTAGGATAGGGTACTGAATTGTAACTTAACTGAGGCTAATAATGCGATTTTGGCAAAGAGAGTATCTCCCGCAGGGAAGCTGCTACCATCAAATGTTTGCCCTCATTAGACTCCCCTCTGGAAGCGCTTTCACTGCAAGCTGCAGATTCCCTCCTAACAGCAAGCTTTAGGATAGGGTACTGAATTGTAACTTACTTTCGCCTAATAATGCGATTTTGGCAATGAGAGTATCTCCCGCAGGGAAGCTGCTACCATCAAATGTTTGCCCTCATTAGACTCCCCTCTGGAAGCGCTTTCACTGCAAGCTGCAGATTCCCTCCTAACAGCAAGCTTTAGGATAGGGTACTGAATTGTAACTTACTTTCGCCTAATAATGCGCTTTTGGCAAAGAGACTATCTCCCGCAGGGAAGCTGCTACCATCAAATGTTTGCCCTCATTAGACTCCCCTCTGGAAGCGCTTTCACTGCAAGCTGCAGATTCCCTCCTAACAGCAAGCTTTAGGATAGGGTACTGAATTGTAACTTACTTTCGCCTAATAATGCGATTTTGGCAAAGAGAGTATCTTCCGCAGGGAAGCTGCTACCATCAAATGTTTGCCCTCATTAGACTCCCCTCTGGAAGCGCTTTCACTGCAAGCTGCAGATTCCCTCCTAACAGCAAGCTTTAGGATAGGGTACTGAATTGTAACTTAACTGAGGCTAATAATGCGATTTTGGCAAAGAGAGTATCTCCCGCAGGGAAGGTGCTACCATCAAATATTTGCCCTCATTAGACTTCCCTCTGGAAGCGCTTTCACTGCAAGCTGCAGATTCCCTCCTAACAGCAAGCTTTAGGATAGGGTACTGAATTGTAACTTATTTTCGCCTAATAATGCGATTTTGGCAAAGAGACTATCTCCCGCAGGGAAGCTGCTACCATCAAATGTTTGCCCTCATTGGACTCCCCTCTGGAAGCGCTTTCACTGCAAGCTGCAGATTCCCTCCTAACAGCAAGCTTTAGGATAGTGTACTGAATTGTAACTTACTTTAGCCTAATAATGCGATTTTGGCAAAGGGACTATCTCCCGCAGGGAAGCTGCTACCATCAAATCTTTGCCCTCATTAGACTCCCCTCTGGAAGCGCTTTCACTGCAAGCTGCAGATTCCCTCCTAACAGCAAGCTTTAGGATAGGGTACTGAATTGTAACTTACTTTAGCCTAATAATGCGATTTTGGAAAAGAGACTATCTCCCGCAGGGAAGCTGCTACCATCAAATGTTTGCCCTCATTAGACTCCCCTCTGGAAGCGCTTTCACTGCAAGCTGCAGATTCCCTCCTATCAGCAAGCTTTAGGATAGGGTACTGAATTGTAACTTACTTTCGCCTAATAATGCGATTTTGGCAATGAGAGTATCTCCCGCAGGGAAGCTGCTACCATCAAATGTTTGCCCTCATTAGACTCCCCTCTGGAAGCGCTTTCACTGCAAGCTGCAGATTCCCTCCTAACAGCAAGCTTTAGGATAGGGTACTGAATTGTAACTTAACTGAGGCTAATAATGCGATTTTGGCAAAGAGACTATCTCCCGCAGGGAAGCTGCTACCATCAAATCTTTGCCCTCATTAGACTCCCCTCTGGAAGCGCTTTCACTGCAAGCTGCAGATTCCCTCCTAACAGCAAGCTTTAAGATAGGGTACTGAATTGTAACTTACTTTCGCCTAATAATGCGATTTTGGCAAAGAGACTATCTCCCGCAGGGAAGCTGCTACCATCAAATGTTTGCCCTCATTAGACTCCCCTCTGGAAGCGCTTTCACTGCAAGCTGCAGATTCCCTCCTAACAGCAAGCTTTAGGATAGGGTACTGAATTGTAACTTAACTGAGGATAATAATGCGATTTTGGCAAAGAGACTATCTCCCGCAGGGAAGCTGCTACCATCAAATCTTTGCCCTCCTTAGACTCCCCTCTGGAAGCGCTTTCACTGCAAGCTGCAGATTCCCTCCTAACAGCAAGCTTTAGGATAGGGTACTGAATTGTAACTTACTTTCGCCTAATAAAGCGATTTTGGCAAAGAGACTATCTCCCGCAGGGAAGCTGCTACCATCAAATCTTTGCCCTCATTAGACTCCCCTCTGGAAGCGCTTTCAATGCAAGCTGCAGATTCCCTCCTAACAGCAAGCTTTAGGATAGGGTACTGAATTGTAACTTAACTGAGGCTAATAATGCGATTTTGGCAAAGAGACTATCTCCCGCAGGGAAGCTGCTACCATCAAATCTTTGCTCTCGTTAGACTCCCCTCTGGAAGCGCTTTCACTGCAAGCTGCAGATTCCCTCCTAACAGCAAGCTTTAGGATAGGGTACTGAATTGTAACTTAACTGAGGCTAATAATGCGATTTTGGCAAAGAGACTATCTCCCGCAGGGAAGCTGCTACCATCAAATCTTTGCTCTCGTTAGACTCCCCTCTGGAAGCGCTTTCCCTGCAAGCTGCAGATTCCCTCCTAACAGCAAGCTTTAGGATAGGGTACTGAATTGTAACTTAACTGAGGCTAATAATGCGATTTTGGCAAAGAGAGTATCTCCCGCAGGGAAGCTGCTACCATCAAATGTTTGCCCTCCTTAGACTCCCCTCTGGAAGCGCTTTCACTGCAAGCTGCAGATTCCCTCCTAACAGCAAGCTTTAGGATAGGGTACTGAATTGTAACTTAACTGAGGATAATAATGCGATTTTGGCAAAGAGACTATCTCCCGCAGGGAAGCTGCTACCATCAAATCTTTGCCCTCGTTAGACTCCCCTCTGGAAGCGCTTTCACTGCAAGCTGCAGATTCCCTCCTAACAGCAAGCTTTAGGATAGGGTACTGAATTGTAACTTACTTTCGCCTAATAAAGCGATTTTGGCAAAGAGACTATCTCCCGCAGGGAAGCTGCTACCATCAAATATTTGCCCTCGTTAGAATCCCGTCTGGAAGCGCTTTCACTGCAAGCTGCAGATTCCCTCCTAACAGCAAGCTTTAGGATAGGGTACTGAATTGTAACTTAACTGAGGATAATAATGCGATTTTGGCAAAGAGACTATCTCCCGCAGGGAAGCTGCTACCATCAAATGTTTGCCCTCGTTAGACTCCCCTCTGGAAGCGCTTTCACTGCAAGCTGCAGATTCCCTCCTAACAGCAAGCTTTAGGATAGGGTACTGAATTGTAACTTAACTGAGGCTAATAATGCGATTTTGGCAAAGAGACTATCTCCCGCAGGGAAGCTGCTACCATCAAATCTTTGCCCTCATTAGACTCCCCTCTGGAAGCGCTTTCAATGCAAGCTGCAGATTCCCTCCTAACAGCAAGCTTTAGGATAGGGTACTGAATTGTAACTTAACTGAGGATAATAATGCGATTTTGGCAAAGAGACTATCTCCCGCAGGGAAGCTGCTACCATCAAATCTTTGCTCTCGTTAGACTCCCCTCTGGAAGCGCTTTCACTGCAAGCTGCAGATTCCCTCCTAACAGCAAGCTTTAGGATAGGGTACTGAATTGTAACTTAACTGAGGCTAATAATGCGATTTTGGCAAAGAGACTATCTCCCGCAGGGAAGCTGCTACCATCAAATCTTTGCTCTCGTTAGACTCCCCTCTGGAAGCGCTTTCCCTGCAAGCTGCAGATTCCCTCCTAACAGCAAGCTTTAGGATAGGGTACTGAATTGTAACTTAACTGAGGCTAATAATGCGATTTTGGCAAAGAGAGTATCTCCCGCAGGGAAGCTGCTACCATCAAATGTTTGCCCTCCTTAGACTCCCCTCTGGAAGCGCTTTCACTGCAAGCTGCAGATTCCCTCCTAACAGCAAGCTTTAGGATAGGGTACTGAATTGTAACTTACTTTCGCCTAATAATGCGCTTTTGGCAAAGAGACTATCTCCCGCAGGGAAGCTGCTACCATCAAATGTTTGCCCTCATTAGACTCCCCTCTGGAAGCGCTTTCACTGCAAGCTGCAGATTCCCTCCTAACAGCAAGCTTTAGGATAGGGTACTGAATTGTAACTTACTTTCGCCTAATAATGCGATTTTGGCAATGAGAGTATCTCCCGCAGGGAAGCTGTTACCATCAAATCTTTGCTCTCGTTAGACTCCCCTCTGGAAGCGCTTTCACTGCAAGCTGCAGATTCCCTCCTAACAGCAAGCTTTAGGATAGGGTACTGAATTGTAACTTAACTGAGGCTAATAATGCGATTTTGGCAAAGAGACTATCTCCCGCAGGGAAGCTGCTACCATCAAATCTTTGCCCTCATTAGACTCCCCTCTGGAAGCGCTTTCACTGCAAGCTGCAGATTCCCTCCTAACAGCAAGCTTTAGGATAGGGTACTGAATTGTAACTTACTTTCGCCTAATAAAGCGATTTTGGCAAAGAGACTATCTCCCGCAGGGAAGCTGCTACCATCAAATATTTGCCCTCGTTAGAATCCCGTCTGGAAGCGCTTTCACTGCAAGCTGCAGATTCCCTCCTAACAGCAAGCTTTAGGATAGGGTACTGAATTGTAACTTAACTGAGGCTAATAATGCGATTTTTGCAAAGAGAGTATCTCCCGCAGGGAAGCTGCTACCATCAAATCTTTGCCCTCGTTAGACTCCCCTCTGGAAGCGCTTTCACTGCAAGCTGCAGATTCCCTCCTAACAGCAAGCTTTAGGATAGGGTACTGAATTGTAACTTAACTGAGGCTAATAATGCGATTTTGGCAAAGAGACTATCTCCCGCAGGGAAGCTGCTACCATCAAATCTTTGCCCTCATTAGACTCCCCTCTGGAAGCGCTTTCACTGCAAGCTGCAGATTCCCTCCTAACAGCAAGCTTTAGGATAGTGTACTGAATTGTAACTTACTTTAGCCTAATAATGCGATTTTGGCAAAGGGACTATCTCCCGCAGGGAAGCTGCTACCATCAAATCTTTGCCCTCATTAGACTCCCCTCTGGAAGCGCTTTCACTGCAAGCTGCAGATTCCCTCCTAACAGCAAGCTTTAGGATAGGGTACTGAATTGTAACTTACTTTAGCCTAATAATGCGATTTTGGAAAAGAGACTATCTCCCGCAGGGAAGCTGCTACCATCAAATGTTTGCCCTCATTAGACTCCCCTCTGGAAGCGCTTTCACTGCAAGCTGCAGATTCCCTCCTATCAGCAAGCTTTAGGATAGGGTACTGAATTGTAACTTACTTTCGCCTAATAATGCGATTTTGGCAATGAGAGTATCTCCCGCAGGGAAGCTGCTACCATCAAATGTTTGCCCTCATTAGACTCCCCTCTGGAAGCGCTTTCACTGCAAGCTGCAGATTCCCTCCTAACAGCAAGCTTTAGGATAGGGTACTGAATTGTAACTTAACTGAGGCTAATAATGCGATTTTGGCAAAGAGACTATCTCCCGCAGGGAAGCTGCTACCATCAAATCTTTGCCCTCGTTAGACTCCCCTCTGGAAGCGCTTTCACTGCAAGCTGCAGATTCCCTCCTAACAGCAAGCTTTAAGATAGGGTACTGAATTGTAACTTACTTTCGCCTAATAATGCGATTTTGGCAAAGAGACTATCTCCCGCAGGGAAGCTGCTACCATCAAATGTTTGCCCTCATTAGACTCCCCTCTGGAAGCGCTTTCACTGCAAGCTGCAGATTCCCTCCTAACAGCAAGCTTTAGGATAGGGTACTGAATTGTAACTTAACTGAGGATAATAATGCGATTTTGGCAAAGAGACTATCTCCCGCAGGGAAGCTGCTACCATCAAATCTTTGCCCTCGTTAGACTCCCCTCTGGAAGCGCTTTCACTGCAAGCTGCAGATTCCCTCCTAACAGCAAGCTTTAGGATAGGGTACTGAATTGTAACTTACTTTCGCCTAATAAAGCGATTTTGGCAAAGAGACTATCTCCCGCAGGGAAGCTGCTACCATCAAATATTTGCCCTCGTTAGAATCCCGTCTGGAAGCGCTTTCACTGCAAGCTGCAGATTCCCTCCTAACAGCAAGCTTTAGGATAGGGTACTGAATTGTAACTTAACTGAGGCTAATAATGCGATTTTGGCAAAGAGAGTATCTCCCGCAGGGAAGCTGCTACCATCAAATCTTTGCCCTCGTTAGACTCCCCTCTGGAAGCGCTTTCACTGCAAGCTGCAGATTCCCTCCTAACAGCAAGCTTTAGGATAGGGTACTGAATTGTAACTTAACTGAGGCTAATAATGCGACTTTGGCAAAGAGACTATCTCCCGCAGGGAAGCTGCTACCATCAAATCTTTGCCCTCATTAGACTCCCCTCTGGAAGCGCTTTCAATGCAAGCTGCAGATTCCCTCCTAACAGCAAGCTTTAGGATAGGGTACTGAATTGTAACTTAACTGAGGCTAATAATGCGATTTTGGCAAAGAGACTATCTCCCGCAGGGAAGCTGCTACCATCAAATCTTTGCTCTCGTTAGACTCCCCTCTGGAAGCGCTTTCACTGCAAGCTGCAGATTCCCTCCTAACAGCAAGCTTTAGGATAGGGTACTGAATTGTAACTTAACTGAGGCTAATAATGCGATTTTGGCAAAGAGACTATCTCCCGCAGGGAAGCTGCTACCATCAAATCTTTGCTCTCGTTAGACTCCCCTCTGGAAGCGCTTTCCCTGCAAGCTGCAGATTCCCTCCTAACAGCAAGCTTTAGGATAGGGTACTGAATTGTAACTTACTTTCGCCTAATAATGCGATTTTGGCAAAGAGAGTATCTCCCGCAGGGAAGCTGCTACCATCAAATGTTTGCCCTCCTTAGACTCCCCTCTGGAAGCGCTTTCACTGCAAGCTGCAGATTCCCTCCTAACAGCAAGCTTTAGGATAGGGTACTGAATTGTAACTTACTTTCGCCTAATAATGCGCTTTTGGCAAAGAGACTATCTCCCGCAGGGAAGCTGCTACCATCAAATGTTTGCCCTCATTAGACTCCCCTCTGGAAGCGCTTTCACTGCAAGCTGCAGATTCCCTCCTAACAGCAAGCTTTAGGATAGGGTACTGAATTGTAACTTACTTTCGCCTAATAATGCGATTTTGGCAATGAGAGTATCTCCCGCAGGGAAGCTGTTACCATCAAATCTTTGCTCTCGTTAGACTCCCCTCTGGAAGCGCTTTCACTGCAAGCTGCAGATTCCCTCCTAACAGCAAGCTTTAGGATAGGGTACTGAATTGTAACTTAACTGAGGATAATAATGCGATTTTGGCAAAGAGACTATCTCCCGCAGGGAAGCTGCTACCATCAAATCTTTGCCCTCGTTAGACTCCCCTCTGGAAGCGCTTTCACTGCAAGCTGCAGATTCCCTCCTAACAGCAAGCTTTAGGATAGGGTACTGAATTGTAACTTACTTTCGCCTAATAAAGCGATTTTGGCAAAGAGACTATCTCCCGCAGGGAAGCTGCTACCATCAAATATTTGCCCTCGTTAGAATCCCGTCTGGAAGCGCTTTCACTGCAAGCTGCAGATTCCCTCCTAACAGCAAGCTTTAGGATAGGGTACTGAATTGTAACTTAACTGAGGCTAATAATGCGATTTTGGCAAAGAGAGTATCTCCCGCAGGGAAGCTGCTACCATCAAATCTTTGCCCTCGTTAGACTCCCCTCTGGAAGCGCTTTCACTGCAAGCTGCAGATTCCCTCCTAACAGCAAGCTTTAGGATAGGGTACTGAATTGTAACTTAACTGAGCCTAATAATGCGATTTTGGCAAAGAGACTATCTCCCGCAGGGAAGCTGCTACCATCAAATCTTTGCCCTCATTAGACTCCCCTCTGGAAGCGCTTTCAATGCAAGCTGCAGATTCCCTCCTAACAGCAAGCTTTAGGATAGGGTACTGAATTGTAACTTAACTGAGGCTAATAATGCGATTTTGGCAAAGAGACTATCTCCCGCAGGGAAGCTGCTACCATCAAATGTTTGCCCTCCTTAGACTCCCCTCTGGAAGCGCTTTCACTGCAAGCTGCAGATTCCCTCCTAACAGCAAGCTTTAGGATAGGGTACTGAATTGTAACTTACTTTCGCCTAATAATGCGATTTTGGCAAAGAGAGTATCTCCCGCAGGGAAGCTGCTACCATCAAATGTTTGCCCTCATTAGACTCCCCTCTGGAAGCGCTTTCACTGCAAGCTGCAGATTCCCTCCTAACAGCAAGCTTTAGGATAGGGTACTGAATTGTAACTTACTTTCGCCTAATAATGCGATTTTGGCAATGAGAGTATCTCCCGCAGGGAAGCTGTTACCATCAAATCTTTGCTCTCGTTAGACTCCCCTCTGGAAGCGCTTTCACTGCAAGCTGCAGATTCCCTCCTAACAGCAAGCTTTAGGATAGGGTACTGAATTGTAACTTACTTTCGCCTAATAATGCGATTTTGGCAAAGAGACTATCTCCTGCAGGGAAGCTGCTACCATCAAATGTTTGCCCTCATTAGACTCCCCTCTGGAAGCGCTTTCACTGCAAGCTGCAGATTCCCTCCTAACAGCAAGCTTTAGGATAGGGTACTGAATTGTAACTTACTTTCGCCTAATAATGCGATTTTGGCAAAGAGAGTATCTCCCGCAGGGAAGCTGCTACCATCAAATGTTTGCCCTCATTAGACTCCCCTCTGGAAGCGCTTTCACTGCAAGCTGCAGATTCCCTCCTAACAGCAAGCTTTAGGACAGGGTACTGAATTATAACTTACTTTCGCCTAATAATGCGATTTTGGCAAAGAGACTATCTCCCGCAGGGAAGCTGCTACCATCAAATGTTTGCCCTCATTAGACTCGCCTCTGGAAGCGCTTTCACTGCAAGCTGCAGATTCCCTCCTAACAGCAAGCTTTAGGATAGGGTACTGAATTGTAACTTACTTTCGCCTAATAATGCAATTTTGGCAATGAGAGTATCTCCCGCAGGGAAGCTGTTACCATCAAATCTTTGCTCTCGTTAGACTCCCCTCTGGAAGCGCTTTCACTGCAAGCTGCAGATTCCCTCCTAACAGCAAGCTTTAGGATAGGGTACTGAATTGTAACTTACTTTCGCCTAATAATGCGATTTTGGCAAAGAGACTATCTCCCGCAGGGAAGCTGCTACCATCAAATGTTTGCCCTCATTAGACTCCCCTCTGGAAGCGATTTCACTGCAAGCTGCAGATTCCCTCCTAACAGCAAGCTTTAGGATAGGGTACAGAATTGTAACTTACTTTCGCCTAATAATGCGATTTTGGCAAAGAGACTATCTCCCGCAGGGAAGCTGCTACCATCAAATCTTTGCCCTCATTAGACTCCCCTCTGGAAGCGCTTTCACTGCAAGCTGCAGATTCCCTCCTAACAGCAAGCTTTAGGACAGGGTACTGAATTATAACTTACTTTCGCCTAATAATGCGATTTTGGCAAAGAGACTATCTCCCGCAGGGAAGCTGCTACCATCAAATCTTTGCCCTCATTAGACTCCCCTCTGGAAGCGCTTTCACTGCAAGCTGCAGATTCCCTCCTAACAGCAAGCTTTAGGATAGGGTACTGAATTGTAACTTACTTTCGCCTAATAATGCGATTTTGGCAAAGGGACTATCTCCCGCAGGGAAGATGCTACCATCAAATCTTTGCCCTCATTAGACTCCCCTCTGGAAGCGCTTTCACTGCAAGCTGCAGATTCCCTCCTAACAGCAAGCTTTAGGATAGGGTACTGAATTGTAACTTAACTGAGGCTAATAATGCGATTTTGGCAAAGAGAGTATCTCCCGCAGGGAAGCTGCTACCATCAAATCTTTGCCCTCGTTAGACTCCCCTCTGGAAGCGCTTTCACTGCAAGCTGCAGATTCCCTCCTAACAGCAAGCTTTAGGATAGGGTACTGAATTGTAACTTAACTGAGGCTAATAATGCGACTTTGGCAAAGAGACTATCTCCCGCAGGGAAGCTGCTACCATCAAATCTTTGCCCTCATTAGACTCCCCTCTGGAAGCGCTTTCAATGCAAGCTGCAGATTCCCTCCTAACAGCAAGCTTTAGGATAGGGTACTGAATTGTAACTTACTTTCGCCTAATAAAGCGATTTTGGCAAAGAGACTATCTCCCGCAGGGAAGCTGCTACCATCAAATATTTGCCCTCGTTAGAATCCCGTCTGGAAGCGCTTTCACTGCAAGCTGCAGATTCCCTCCTAACAGCAAGCTTTAGGATAGGGTACTGAATTGTAACTTAACTGAGGCTAATAATGCGATTTTGGCAAAGAGAGTATCTCCCGCAGGGAAGCTGCTACCATCAAATCTTTGCCCTCGTTAGACTCCCCTCTGGAAGCGCTTTCACTGCAAGCTGCAGATTCCCTCCTAACAGCAAGCTTTAGGATAGGGTACTGAATTGTAACTTAACTGAGCCTAATAATGCGATTTTGGCAAAGAGACTATCTCCCGCAGGGAAGCTGCTACCATCAAATCTTTGCCCTCATTAGACTCCCCTCTGGAAGCGCTTTCACTGCAAGCTGCAGATTCCCTCCTAACAGCAAGCTTTAGGATAGGGTACTGAATTGTAACTTACTTTCGCCTAATAATGCGATTTTGGCAAAGGGACTATCTCCCGCAGGGAAGATGCTACCATCAAATCTTTGCCCTCATTAGACTCCCCTCTGGAAGCGCTTTCACTGCAAGCTGCAGATTCCCTCCTAACAGCAAGCTTTAGGATAGGGTACTGAATTGTAACTTACTTTCGCCTAATAATGCGATTTTGGCAAAGAGAGTATCTCCCGCAGGGAAGCTGCTACCATCAAATCTTTGCCCTCGTTAGACTCCCCTCTGGAAGCGCTTTCACTGCAAGCTGCAGATTCCCTCCTAACAGCAAGCTTTAGGATAGGGTACTGAATTGTAACTTAACTGAGGCTAATAATGCGATTTTGGCAAAGAGACTATCTCCCGCAGGGAAGCTGTTACCATCAAATGTTTGCCCTCATTAGACTCCCCTCTGGAAGCGCTTTCACTGCAAGCTGCAGATTCCCTCCTAACAGCAAGCTTTAGGATAGGGTACTGAATTGTAACTTACTTTCGCCTAATAATGCGATTTTGGCAAAGAGACTATCTCCCGCAGGGAAGCTGCTACCATCAAATGTTTGCCCTCCTTAGACTCCCCTCTGGAAGCGCTTTCACTGCAAGCTGCAGATTCCCTCCTAACAGCAAGCTTTAGGATAGGGTACTGAATTGTAACTTACTTTCGCCTAATAATGCGATTTTGGCAAAGAGAGTATCTCCCGCAGGGAAGCTGCTACCATCAAATGTTTGCCCTCATTAGACTCCCCTCTGGAAGCGCTTTCACTGCAAGCTGCAGATTCCCTCCTAACAGCAAGCTTTAGGATAGGGTACTGAATTGTAACTTACTTTCGCCTAATAATGCGATTTTGGCAATGAGAGTATCTCCCGCAGGGAAGCTGTTACCATCAAATCTTTGCTCTCGTTAGACTCCCCTCTGGAAGCGCTTTCACTGCAAGCTGCAGATTCCCTCCTAACAGCAAGCTTTAGGATAGGGTACTGAATTGTAACTTACTTTCGCCTAATAATGCGATTTTGGCAAAGAGACTATCTCCTGCAGGGAAGCTGCTACCATCAAATGTTTGCCCTCATTAGACTCCCCTCTGGAAGCGCTTTCACTGCAAGCTGCAGATTCCCTCCTAACAGCAAGCTTTAGGATAGGGTACTGAATTGTAACTTACTTTCGCCTAATAATGCGATTTTGGCAAAGAGAGTATCTCCCGCAGGGAAGCTGCTACCATCAAATGTTTGCCCTCATTAGACTCCCCTCTGGAAGCGCTTTCACTGCAAGCTGCAGATTCCCTCCTAACAGCAAGCTTTAGGACAGGGTACTGAATTATAACTTACTTTCGCCTAATAATGCGATTTTGGCAAAGAGACTATCTCCCGCAGGGAAGCTGCTACCATCAAATGTTTGCCCTCATTAGACTCGCCTCTGGAAGCGCTTTCACTGCAAGCTGCAGATTCCCTCCTAACAGCAAGCTTTAGGATAGGGTACTGAATTGTAACTTACTTTCGCCTAATAATGCAATTTTGGCAATGAGAGTATCTCCCGCAGGGAAGCTGTTACCATCAAATCTTTGCTCTCGTTAGACTCCCCTCTGGAAGCGCTTTCACTGCAAGCTGCAGATTCCCTCCTAACAGCAAGCTTTAGGATAGGGTACTGAATTGTAACTTACTTTCGCCTAATAATGCGATTTTGGCAAAGAGACTATCTCCCGCAGGGAAGCTGCTACCATCAAATGTTTGCCCTCATTAGACTCCCCTCTGGAAGCGATTTCACTGCAAGCTGCAGATTCCCTCCTAACAGCAAGCTTTAGGATAGGGTACAGAATTGTAACTTACTTTCGCCTAATAATGCGATTTTGGCAAAGAGACTATCTCCCGCAGGGAAGCTGCTACCATCAAATCTTTGCCCTCATTAGACTCCCCTCTGGAAGCGCTTTCACTGCAAGCTGCAGATTCCCTCCTAACAGCAAGCTTTAGGACAGGGTACTGAATTATAACTTACTTTCGCCTAATAATGCGATTTTGGCAAAGAGACTATCTCCCGCAGGGAAGCTGCTACCATCAAATCTTTGCCCTCATTAGACTCCCCTCTGGAAGCGCTTTCACTGCAAGCTGCAGATTCCCTCCTAACAGCAAGCTTTAGGATAGGGTACTGAATTGTAACTTACTTTCGCCTAATAATGCGATTTTGGCAAAGGGACTATCTCCCGCAGGGAAGATGCTACCATCAAATCTTTGCCCTCATTAGACTCCCCTCTGGAAGCGCTTTCACTGCAAGCTGCAGATTCCCTCCTAACAGCAAGCTTTAGGATAGGGTACTGAATTGTAACTTACTTTCGCCTAATAATGCGATTTTGGCAAAGAGAGTATCTCCCGCAGGGAAGCTGCTACCATCAAATCTTTGCCCTCGTTAGACTCCCCTCTGGAAGCGCTTTCACTGCAAGCTGCAGATTCCCTCCTAACAGCAAGCTTTAGGATAGGGTACTGAATTGTAACTTAACTGAGGCTAATAATGCGATTTTGGCAAAGAGACTATCTCCCGCAGGGAAGCTGTTACCATCAAATGTTTGCCCTCATTAGACTCCCCTCTGGAAGCGCTTTCACTGCAAGCTGCAGATTCCCTCCTAACAGCAAGCTTTAGGATAGGGTACTGAATTGTAACTTACTTTCGCCTAATAATGCGATTTTGGCAAAGAGAGTATCTCCCGCAGGGAAGCTGCTACCATCAAATGTTTGCCCTCATTAGACTCCCCTCTGGAAGCGCTTTCACTGCAAGCTGCAGATTCCCTCCTAACAGCAAGCTTTAGGATAGGGTACTGAATTGTAACTTAACTGAGGCTAATAATGCGATTTTGGCAAAGAGACTATCTCCCGCAGGGAAGCTGCTACCATCAAATCCTTGCCCTCGTTAGACTCCCCTCTGGAAGCGCTTTCACTGCAAGCTGCAGATTCCCTCCTAACAGCAAGCGTTAGGATAGGGTACTGAATTGTAACTTAACTGAGGCTAATAATGCGATTTTGGCAAAGAGACTATCTCCCGCAGGGAAGCTGCTACCATCAAATCTTTGCTCTCGTTAGACTCCCCTCTGGAAGCGCTTTCACTGCAAGCTGCAGATTCCCTCCTAACAGCAAGCTTTAGGATAGGGTACTGAATTGTAACTTAACTGAGGCTAATAATGCGATTTTGGCAAAGAGACTATCTCCCGCAGGGAAGCTGCTACCATCAAATCTTTGCTCTCGTTAGACTCCCCTCTGGAAGCGCTTTCCCTGCAAGCTGCAGATTCCCTCCTAACAGCAAGCTTTAGGATAGGGTACTGAATTGTAACTTACTTTCGCCTAATAATGCGATTTTGGCAAAGAGAGTATCTCCCGCAGGGAAGCTGCTACCATCAAATGTTTGCCCTCCTTAGACTCCCCTCTGGAAGCGCTTTCACTGCAAGCTGCAGATTCCCTCCTAACAGCAAGCTTTAGGATAGGGTACTGAATTGTAACTTACTTTCGCCTAATAATGCGCTTTTGGCAAAGAGACTATCTCCCGCAGGGAAGCTGCTACCATCAAATCTTTGCCCTCATTAGACTCCCCTCTGGAAGCGCTTTCACTGCAAGCTGCAGATTCCCTCCTAACAGCAAGCTTTAGGATAGGGTACTGAATTGTAACTTACTTTCGCCTAATAATGCGATTTTGGCAATGAGAGTATCTCCCGCAGGGAAGCTGTTACCATCAAATCTTTGCTCTCGTTAGACTCCCCTCTGGAAGCGCTTTCACTGCAAGCTGCAGATTCCCTCCTAACAGCAAGCTTTAGGATAGGGTACTGAATTGTAACTTAACTGAGGATAATAATGCGATTTTGGCAAAGAGACTATCTCCCGCAGGGAAGCTGCTACCATCAAATCTTTGCCCTCGTTAGACTCCCCTCTGGAAGCGCTTTCACTGCAAGCTGCAGATTCCCTCCTAACAGCAAGCTTTAGGATAGGGTACTGAATTGTAACTTACTTTCGCCTAATAAAGCGATTTTGGCAAAGAGACTATCTCCCGCAGGGAAGCTGCTACCATCAAATATTTGCCCTCGTTAGAATCCCGTCTGGAAGCGCTTTCACTGCAAGCTGCAGATTCCCTCCTAACAGCAAGCTTTAGGATAGGGTACTGAATTGTAACTTAACTGAGGCTAATAATGCGATTTTGGCAAAGAGAGTATCTCCCGCAGGGAAGCTGCTACCATCAAATCTTTGCCCTCGTTAGACTCCCCTCTGGAAGCGCTTTCACTGCAAGCTGCAGATTCCCTCCTAACAGCAAGCTTTAGGATAGGGTACTGAATTGTAACTTAACTGAGGCTAATAATGCGATTTTGGCAAAGAGACTATCTCCCGCAGGGAAGCTGCTACCATCAAATCTTTGCCCTCATTAGACTCCCCTCTGGAAGCGCTTTCAATGCAAGCTGCAGATTCCCTCCTAACAGCAAGCTTTAGGATAGGGTACTGAATTGTAACTTAACTGAGGCTAATAATGCGATTTTGGCAAAGAGACTATCTCCCGCAGGGAAGCTGCTACCATCAAATCTTTGCTCTCGTTAGACTCCCCTCTGGAAGCGCTTTCCCTGCAAGCTGCAGATTCCCTCCTAACAGCAAGCTTTAGGATAGGGTACTGAATTGTAACTTACTTTCGCCTAATAATGCGATTTTGGCAAAGAGAGTATCTCCCGCAGGGAAGCTGCTACCATCAAATGTTTGCCCTCCTTAGACTCCCCTCTGGAAGCGCTTTCACTGCAAGCTGCAGATTCCCTCCTAACAGCAAGCTTTAGGATAGGGTACTGAATTGTAACTTACTTTCGCCTAATAATGCGCTTTTGGCAAAGAGACTATCTCCCGCAGGGAAGCTGCTACCATCAAATGTTTGCCCTCATTAGACTCCCCTCTGGAAGCGCTTTCACTGCAAGCTGCAGATTCCCTCCTAACAGCAAGCTTTAGGATAGGGTACTGAATTGTAACTTACTTTCGCCTAATAATGCGATTTTGGCAATGAGAGTATCTCCCGCAGGGAAGCTGTTACCATCAAATCTTTGCTCTCGTTAGACTCCCCTCTGGAAGCGCTTTCACTGCAAGCTGCAGATTCCCTCCTAACAGCAAGCTTTAGGATAGGGTACTGAATTGTAACTTACTTTCGCCTAATAAAGCGATTTTGGCAAAGAGACTATCTCCCGCAGGGAAGCTGCTACCATCAAATGTTTGCCCTCATTAGACTCCCCTCTGGAAGCGCTTTCACTGCAAGCTGCAGATTCCCTCCTAACAGCAAGCTTTAGGATAGGGTACTGAATTGTAACTTACTTTCGCCTAATAATGCGATTTTGGAAAAGAGAGTATCTCCCGCAGGGAAGCTGCTACCATCAAATGTTTGCCCTCCTTAGACTCCCCTCTGGAAGCGCTTTCACTGCAAGCTGCAGATTCCCTCCTAACAGCAAGCTTTAGGACAGGGTACTGAATTATAACTTACTTTCGCCTAATAAGGCGATTTTGGCAAAGAGACTATCTCCCGCAGGGAAGCTGCTACCATCAAATGTTTGCCCTCATTAGACTCGCCTCTGGAAGCGCTTTCACTGCAAGCTGCAGATTCCCTCCTAACAGCAAGCTTTAGGATAGGGTACTGAATTGTAACTTACTTTCGCCTAATAATGCAATTTTGGCAATGAGAGTATCTCCCGCAGGGAAGCTGTTACCATCAAATCTTTGCTCTCGTTAGACTCCCCTCTGGAAGCGCTTTCACTGCAAGCTGCAGATTCCCTCCTAACAGCAAGCTTTAGGACAGGGTACTGAATTGTAACTTACTTTCGCCTAATAATGCGATTTTGGCAAAGAGACTATCTCCCGCAGGGAAGCTGCTACCATCAAATGTTTGCCCTCATTAGACTCCCCTCTGGAAGCGCTTTCACTGCAAGCTGCAGATTCCCTCCTAACAGCAAGCTTTAGGATAGGGTACTGAATTGTAACTTACTTTCGCCTAATAATGCGATTTTGGCAAAGAGACTATCTCCCGCAGGGAAGCTGCTACCATCAAATCTTTGCCCTCATTAGACTCCCCTCTGGAAGCGCTTTCACTGCAAGCTGCAGATTCCCTCCTAACAGCAAGCTTTAGGACAGGGTACTGAATTATAACTTACTTTCGCCTAATAATTCGATTTTGGCAAAGAGACTATCTCCCGCAGGGAAGCTGCTACCATCAAATCTTTGCCCTCATTAGACTCCCCTCTGGAAGCGCTTTCACTGCAAGCTGCAGATTCCCTCCTAACAGCAAGCTTTAGGATAGGGTACTGAATTGTAACTTACTTTCGCCTAATAATGCGATTTTGGCAAAGGGACTATCTCCCGCAGGGAAGATGCTACCATCAAATCTTTGCCCTCGTTAGACTCCCCTCTGGAAGCGCTTTCACTGCAAGCTGCAGATTCCCTCCTAACAGCAAGCTTTAGGATAGGGTACTGAATTGTAACTTACTTTCGCCTAATAATGCGATTTTGGCAAAGAGAGTATCTCCCGCAGGGAAGCTGCTACCATCAAATGTTTGTCCTCGTTAGACTCCCCTCTGGAAGCGCTTTCACTGCAAGCTGCAGATTCCCTCCTAACAGCAAGCTTTAGGATAGGGTACTGAATTGTAACTTAACTGAGGCTAATAATGCGATTTTGGCAAAGAGACTATCTCCCGCAGGGAAGCTGTTACCATCAAATGTTTGCCCTCATTAGACTCCCCTCTGGAAGCGCTTTCACTGCAAGCTGCAGATTCCCTCCTAACAGCAAGCTTTAGGATAGGGTACTGAATTGTAACTTACTTTCGCCTAATAATGCGATTATGGCAAAGAGAGTATCTCCCGCAGGGAAGCTGCTACCATCAAATGTTTGCCCTCATTAGACTCCCCTCTGGAAGCGCTTTCACTGCAAGCTGCAGATTCCCTCCTAACAGCAAGCTTTAGGATAGGGTACTGAATTGTAACTTAACTGAGGCTAATAATGCGATTTTGGCAAAGAGACTATCTCCCGCAGGGAAGCTGCTACCATCAAATCCTTGCCCTCGTTAGACTCCCCTCTGGAAGCGCTTTCACTGCAAGCTGCAGATTCCCTCCTAACAGCAAGCGTTAGGATAGGGTACTGAATTGTAACTTACTTTCGCCTAATAATGCGATTTTGGCAAAGAGAGTATCTCCCGCAGGGAAGCTGCTACCATCAAATGTTTGCCCTCATTAGACTCCCCTCTGGAAGCGCTTTCACTGCAAGCTGCAGATTCCCTCCTAACAGCAAGCTTTAGGATAGGGTACTGAATTGTAACTTACTTTCGCCTAATAATGCGATTTTGGAAAAGAGAGTATCTCCCGCAGGGAAGCTGCTACCATCAAATGTTTGCCCTCCTTAGACTCCCCTCTGGAAGCGCTTTCACTGCAAGCTGCAGATTCCCTCCTAACAGCAAGCTTTAGGACAGGGTACTGAATTATAACTTACTTTCGCCTAATAATGCGATTTTGGCAAAGAGACTATCTCCCGCAGGGAAGCTGCTACCATCAAATGTTTGCCCTCATTAGACTCGCCTCTGGAAGCGCTTTCACTGCAAGCTGCAGATTCCCTCCTAACAGCAAGCTTTAGGATAGGGTACTGAATTGTAACTTACTTTCGCCTAATAATGCGATTTTGGCAATGAGAGTATCTCCCGCAGGGAAGCTGTTACCATCAAATCTTTGCTCTCGTTAGACTCCCCTCTGGAAGCGCTTTCACTGCAAGCTGCAGATTCCCTCCTAACAGCAAGCTTTAGGATAGGGTACTGAATTGTAACTTACTTTCGCCTAATAATGCGATTTTGGCAAAGAGACTATCTCCCGCAGGGAAGCTGCTACCATCAAATGTTTGCCCTCATTAGACTCCCCTCTGGAAGCGCTTTCACTGCAAGCTGCAGATTCCCTCCTAACAGCAGGCTTTAGGATAGGGTACTGAATTGTAACTTACTTTCGCCTAATAATGCGATTTTGGCAAAGAGAGTATCTCCCGCAGGGAAGCTGCTACCATCAAATCTTTGCCCTCATTAGACTCCCCTCTGGAAGCGCTTTCACTGCAAGCTGCAGATTCCCTCCTAACAGCAAGCTTTAGGATAGGGTACTGAATTGTAACTTACTTTCGCCTAATAATGCGATTTTGGCAAAGAGAGTATCTCCCGCAGGGAAGCTGCTACCATCAAATGTTTGCCCTCATTAGACTCCCCTCTGGAAGCGCTTTCACTGCAAGCTGCAGATTCCCTCCTAACAGCAAGCTTTAGGATAGGGTACTGAATTGTAACTTAACTGAGGCTAATAATGCGATTTTGGCAAAGAGACTATCTCCCGCAGGGAAGCTGCTACCATCAAATCCTTGCCCTCGTTAGACTCCCCTCTGGAAGCGCTTTCACTGCAAGCTGCAGATTCCCTCCTAACAGCAAGCGTTAGGATAGGGTACTGAATTGTAACTTACTTTCGCCTAATAATGCGATTTTGGCAAAGAGAGTATCTCCCGCAGGGAAGCTGCTACCATCAAATGTTTGCCCTCATTAGACTCCCCTCTGGAAGCGCTTTCACTGCAAGCTGCAGATTCCCTCCTAACAGGAAGCTTTAGGATAGGGTACTGAATTGTAACTTACTTTCGCCTAATAATGCGATTTTGGCAATGAGAGTATCTCCCGCAGGGAAGCTGCTACCATCAAATCTTTGCCCTCCTTAGACTCCCCTCTGGAAGCGCTTTCACTGCAAGCTGCAGAATCCCTCCTAACAGCAAGCTTTAGGATAGGGTACTGAATTGTAACTTACTTTCGCCTAATAATGCGATTTTGGCAATGAGACTATCTCCCGCAGGGAAGCTGCTACCATCAAATCTTTGCCCTCATTAGACTCCCCTCTGGAAGCGCTTTCACTGCAAGCTGCAGATTCCCTCCTAACAGCAAGCTTTAGGATAGGGTACTGAATTGTAACTTACTTTCGCCTAATAATGCGCTTTTGGCAAAGAGACTATCTCCCGCAGGGAAGCTGCTACCATCAAATGTTTGCCCTCATTAGACTCCCCTCTGGAAGCGCTTTCACTGCAAGCTGCAGATTCCCTCCTAACAGCAAGCTTTAGGATAGGGTACTGAATTGTAACTTACTTTCGCCTAATAATGCGATTTTGGCAAAGAGACTATCTCCCGCAGGGAAGCTGCTACCATCAAATGTTTGCCCTCATTAGACTCCCCTCTGGAAGCGCTTTCACTGCAAGCTGCAGATTCCCTCCTAACAGCAAGCTTTAGGATACGGTACTGAATTGTAACTTTACTTTCGCCTAATAATGCGATTTTGGCAATGAGAATATCTCCCGCAGGGAAGCTGCTACCATCAAATGTTTGCCTTCATTAGACTCCCCTCTGGAAGCGCTTTCACTGCAAGCTGCAGATTCCCTCCTAACAGCAAGCTTTAGGATAGGGTACGGAATTGTAACTTAACTGAGGCTAATAATGCGATTATGGCAAAGAGACTATCTCCCGCAGGGAAGCTGCTATCATCAAATGTTTGCTCTCGTTAGACTCCCCTCTGGAAGCGCTTTCACTGCAAGCTGCAGATTCCCTCCTAACAGCAAGCTTTAGGATAGGGTACTGAATTGTAACTTACTTTCGCCTAATAATGCGATTTTGGCAAAGAGAGTATCTCCCGCAGGGAAGCTGCTACCATCAAATGTTTGCCCTCATTAGACTCCCCTCTGGAAGCGCTTTCACTGCAAGCTGCAGATTCCCTCCTAACAGCAAGCTTTAGGATAGGGTACTGAATTGTAACTTAACTGAGGCTAAGAATGCGATTTTGGCAAAGAGGCTATCTCCCGCAGGGAAGCTGCTACCATCAAATCTTTGCTCTCGTTAGACTCCCCTCTGGAAGCGCTTTCACTGCAAGCTGCAGATTCCCTCCTAACAGCAAGCTTTAGGATAGGGTACTGAATTGTAACTTACTTTCGCCTAATAATGCGATTTTGGCAAAGAGACTATCTCCCGCAGGGAAGCTGCTACCATCAAATGTTTGCCCTCATTAGACTCCCCTCTGGAAGCGCTTTCACTGCAAGCTGCAGATTCCCTCCTAACAGCAAGCTTTAGGATAGGGTACTGAATTGTAACTTACTTTCGCCTAATAATGCGATTTTGGCAAAGAGAGTATCTCCCGCAGGGAAGCTGCTACCATCAAATGTTTGCCCTCATTAGACTCCCCTCTGGAAGCGCTTTCACTGCAAGCTGCAGATTCCCTCCTAACAGCAAGCTTTAGGATAGGGTACTGAATTGTAACTTACTTTCGCCTAATAATGCGATTTTGGCAAAGAGACTATCTCCCGCAGGGAAGCTGCTACCATCAAATGTTTGCCATCATTAGACTCCCCTCTGGAAGCGCTTTCACTGCAAGCTGCAGATTCCCTCCTAACAGCAAGCTTTAGGATAGGGTACTGAATTGTAACTTACTTTCGCCTAATAATGCGATTTTGGCAAAGAGACTATCTCCCGCAGGGAAGCTGCTACCATCAAATCTTTGCTCTCGTTAGACTCCCCTCTGGAAGCGCATTCACTGCAAGCTGCAGATTCCCTCCTAACAGCAAGCTTTAGGATAGGGTACTGAATTGTAACTTACTTTCGCCTAATAATGCGATTTTGGCAAAGAGAGTATCTCCCGCAGGGAAGCTGCTACCATCAAATGTTTGCCCTCATTAGACTCCCCTCTGGAAGCGCTTTCACTGCAAGCTGCAGATTCCCTCCTAACAGCAAGCTTTAGGATAGGGTACTGAATTGTAACTTACTTTCGCCTAATAATGCGATTTTGGCAAAGAGAGTATCTCCCGCAGGGAAGCTGCTACCATCAAATGTTTGCCCTCATTAGACTCCCCTCTGGAAGCGCTTTCACTGCAAGCTTCAGATTCCCTCCTAACAGCAAGCTTTAGGACAGGGTACTGAATTATAACTTACTTTCGCCTAATAATGCGATTTTGGCAAAGAGACTATCTCCCGCAGGGAAGCTGCTACCATCAAATGTTTGCCCTCATTAGACTCCCCTCTGGAAGCGCTTTCACTGCAAGCTGCAGATTCCCTCCTAACAGCAAGCTTTAGGATAGGGTACTGAATTGTAACTTACTTTCGCCTAATAATGCGATTTTGGCAAAGAGACTATCTCCCGCAGGGAAGCTGCTACCATCAAATCTTTGCCCTCATTAGACTCCCCTCTGGAAGCGTTTTCACTGCAAGCTGCAGATTCCCTCCTAACAGCAAGCTTTAGGATAGGGTACTGAATTGTAACTTACTTTCGCCTAATAATGCGATTTTGGCAATGAGAGTATCTCCCGCAGGGAAGCTGCTACCATCAAATGTTTGCCCTCATTAGACTCCCCTCTGGAAGCGCTTTCACTGCAAGCTGCAGATTCCCTCCTAACAGCAAGCTTTAGGATAGGGTACTGAATTGTAACTTAACTGAGGCTAAGAATGCGATTTTGGCAAAGAGGCTATCTCCCGCAGGGAAGCTGCTACCATCAAATCTTTGTTCTCGTTAGACTCCCCTCTGGAAGCGCTTTCACTGCAAGCTGCAGATTCCCTCCTAACAGCAAGCTTTAGGATAGGGTACTGAATTGTAACTTACTTTCGCCTAATAATGCGATTTTGGCAAAGAGACTATCTCCCGCAGGGAAGCTGCTACCATCAAATGTTTGCCCTCATTAGACTCCCCTCTGGAAGCGCTTTCACTGCAAGCTGCAGATTCCCTCCTAACAGCAAGCTTTAGGATAGGGTACTGAATTGTAACTTACTTTCGCCTAATAATGCGATTTTGGCAAAGAGAGTATCTCCCGCAGGGAAGCTGCTACCATCAAATGTTTGCCCTCATTAGACTCCCCTCTGGAAGCGCTTTCACTGCAAGCTGCAGATTCCCTCCTAACAGCAAGCTTTAGGATAGGGTACTGAATTGTAACTTAACTGAGGCTAATAATGCGATTTTGGCAAAGAGACTATCTCCCGCAGGGAAGCTGCTACCATCAAATCCTTGCCCTCATTAGACTCCCCTCTGGAAGCGCTTTCACTGCAAGCTGCAGATTCCCTCCTAACAGCAAGCTTTAGGATAGGGTACTGAATTGTAACTTACTTTCGCCTAATAATGCGATTTTGGCAAAGAGAGTATCTCCCGCAGGGAAGCTGCTACCATCAAATTTTTGCTCTCGTTAGACTCCCCTCTGGAAGCGCTTTCACTGCAAGCTGCAGATTCCCTCCTAACAGCAAGCTTTAGGATAGGGTACTGAATTGTAACTTACTTTCGCCTAATAATGCGATTTTGGCAAAGAGACTATCTCCCGCAGGGAAGCTGCTACCATCAAATCTTTGCTCTCGTTAGACTCCCCTCTGGAAGCGCTTTCACTGCAAGCTGCAGATTCCCTCCTAACAGCAAGCTTTAGGATAGGGTACTGAATTGTAACTTACTTTCGCCTAATAATGCGATTTTGGCAAAGAGACTATCTCCCGCAGGGAAGCTGCTACCATCAAATGTTTGCCCTCATTAGACTCCCCTCTGGAAGCGCTTTCACTGCAAGCTGCAGATTCCCTCCTAACAGCAAGCTTTAGGATAGGGTACTGAATTGTAACTTACTTTCGCCTAATAATGCGATTTTGGCAAAGAGAGTATCTCCCGCAGGGAAGCTGCTACCATCAAATGTTTGCCCTCATTAGACTCCCCTCTGGAAGCGCTTTCACTGCAAGCTTCAGATTCCCTCCTAACAGCAAGCTTTAGGACAGGGTACTGAATTATAACTTACTTTCGCCTAATAATGCGATTTTGGCAAAGAGACTATCTCCCGCAGGGAAGCTGCTACCATCAAATCTTTGCCCTCATTAGACTCCCCTCTGGAAGCGCTTTCACTGCAAGCTGCAGATTCCCTCCTAACAGCAAGCTTCAGGATAGGGTACTGAATTGTAACTTACTGAGGCTAATAATGCGATTTTGGCAAAGGGACTATCTCCCGCAGGGAAGCTGCTACCATCAAATGTTTGCCCTCATTAGACTCCCCTCTGGAAGCACATTCACTGCAAGCTGCAGATTCCCTCCTAACAGCAAGCTTTAGGATAGGGTACTGAATTGTAACTTACTTTCGCCTAATAATGCGATTTTGGCAAAGAGACTATCTCCCGCAGGGAAGCTGCTACCATCAAATCTTTGCCCTCATTAGACTCCCCTCTGGAAGCGCTTTCACTGCAAGCTGCAGATTCCCTCCTAACAGCAAGCTTTAGGATAGGGTACTGAATTGTAACTTACTTTCGCCTAATAATGCGATTTTGGCAAAGAGAGTATCTCCCGCAGGGAAGCTGCTACCATCAAATGTTTGCCCTCATTAGACTCCCCTCTGGAAGCGCTTTCACTGCAAGCTGCAGATTCCCTCCTAACAGGAAGCTTTAGGATAGGGTACTGAATTGTAACTTACTTTCGCCTAATAATGCGATTTTGGCAATGAGAGTATCTCCCGCAGGGAAGCTGCTACCATCAAATCTTTGCCCTCCTTAGACTCCCCTCTGGAAGCGCTTTCACTGCAAGCTGCAGATTCCCTCCTAACAGCAAGCTTTAGGATAGGGTACTGAATTGTAACTTACTTTCGCCTAATAATGCGATTTTGGCAATGAGACTATCTCCCGCAGGGAAGCTGCTACCATCAAATCTTTGCCCTCATTAGACTCCCCTCTGGAAGCGCTTTCACTGCAAGCTGCAGATTCCCTCCTAACAGCAAGCTTTAGGATAGGGTACTGAATTGTAACTTACTTTCGCCTAATAATGCGCTTTTGGCAAAGAGACTATCTCCCGCAGGGAAGCTGCTACCATCAAATGTTTGCCCTCATTAGACTCCCCTCTGGAAGCGCTTTCACTGCAAGCTGCAGATTCCCTCCTAACAGCAAGCTTTAGGATAGGGTACTGAATTGTAACTTACTTTCGCCTAATAATGCGATTTTGGCAAAGAGACTATCTCCCGCAGGGAAGCTGCTACCATCAAATGTTTGCCCTCATTAGACTCCCCTCTGGAAGCGCTTTCACTGCAAGCTGCAGATTCCCTCCTAACAGCAAGCTTTAGGATACGGTACTGAATTGTAACTTTACTTTCGCCTAATAATGCGATTTTGGCAATGAGAATATCTCCCGCAGGGAAGCTGCTACCATCAAATGTTTGCCTTCATTAGACTCCCCTCTGGAAGCGCTTTCACTGCAAGCTGCAGATTCCCTCCTAACAGCAAGCTTTAGGATAGGGTACTGAATTGTAACTTAACTGAGGCTAATAATGCGATTATGGCAAAGAGACTATCTCCCGCAGGGAAGCTGCTACCATCAAATGTTTGCTCTCGTTAGACTCCCCTCTGGAAGCGCTTTCACTGCAAGCTGCAGATTCCCTCCTAACAGCAAGCTTTAGGATAGGGTACTGAATTGTAACTTAACTGAGGCTAATAATGCGATTTTGGCAAAGAGACTATCTCCCGCAGGGAAGCTGCTACCATCAAATCCTTGCCCTCGTTAGACTCCCCTCTGGAAGCGCTTTCACTGCAAGCTGCAGATTCCCTCCTAACAGCAAGCGTTAGGATAGGGTACTGAATTGTAACTTACTTTCGCCTAATAATGCGATTTTGGCAAAGAGAGTATCTCCCGCAGGGAAGCTGCTACCATCAAATGTTTGCCCTCATTAGACTCCCCTCTGGAAGCGCTTTCACTGCAAGCTGCAGATTCCCTCCTAACAGGAAGCTTTAGGATAGGGTACTGAATTGTAACTTACTTTCGCCTAATAATGCGATTTTGGCAATGAGAGTATCTCCCGCAGGGAAGCTGCTACCATCAAATCTTTGCCCTCCTTAGACTCCCCTCTGGAAGCGCTTTCACTGCAAGCTGCAGATTCCCTCCTAACAGCAAGCTTTAGGATAGGGTACTGAATTGTAACTTACTTTCGCCTAATAATGCGATTTTGGCAATGAGACTATCTCCCGCAGGGAAGCTGCTACCATCAAATCTTTGCCCTCATTAGACTCCCCTCTGGAAGCGCTTTCACTGCAAGCTGCAGATTCCCTCCTAACAGCAAGCTTTAGGATAGGGTACTGAATTGTAACTTACTTTCGCCTAATAATGCGATTTTGGCAAAGAGACTATCTCCCGCAGGGAAGCTGCTACCATCAAATGTTTGCCCTCATTAGACTCCCCTCTGGAAGCGCTTTCACTGCAAGCTGCAGATTCCCTCCTAACAGCAAGCTTTAGGATACGGTACTGAATTGTAACTTTACTTTCGCCTAATAATGCGATTTTGGCAATGAGAATATCTCCCGCAGGGAAGCTGCTACCATCAAATGTTTGCCTTCATTAGACTCCCCTCTGGAAGCGCTTTCACTGCAAGCTGCAGATTCCCTCCTAACAGCAAGCTTTAGGATAGGGTACGGAATTGTAACTTAACTGAGGCTAAAAATGCGATTATGGCAAAGAGACTATCTCCCGCAGGGAAGCTGCTATCATCAAATGTTTGCTCTCGTTAGACTCCCCTCTGGAAGCGCTTTCACTGCAAGCTGCAGATTCCCTCCTAACAGCAAGCTTTAGGATAGGGTACTGAATTGTAACTTACTTTCGCCTAATAATGCGATTTTGGCAAAGAGAGTATCTCCCGCAGGGAAGCTGCTACCATCAAATGTTTGCCCTCATTAGACTCCCCTCTGGAAGCGCTTTCACTGCAAGCTGCAGATTCCCTCCTAACAGCAAGCTTTAGGATAGGGTACTGAATTGTAACTTAACTGAGGCTAAGAATGCGATTTTGGCAAAGAGGCTATCTCCCGCAGGGAAGCTGCTACCATCAAATCTTTGCTCTCGTTAGACTCCCCTCTGGAAGCGCTTTCACTGCAAGCTGCAGATTCCCTCCTAACAGCAAGCTTTAGGATAGGGTACTGAATTGTAACTTACTTTCGCCTAATAATGCGATTTTGGCAAAGAGACTATCTCCCGCAGGGAAGCTGCTACCATCAAATGTTTGCCCTCATTAGACTCCCCTCTGGAAGCGCTTTCACTGCAAGCTGCAGATTCCCTCCTAACAGCAAGCTTTAGGATAGGGTACTGAATTGTAACTTACTTTCGCCTAATAATGCGATTTTGGCAAAGAGAGTATCTCCCGCAGGGAAGCTGCTACCATCAAATGTTTGCCCTCATTAGACTCCCCTCTGGAAGCGCTTTCACTGCAAGCTGCAGATTCCCTCCTAACAGCAAGCTTTAGGATAGGGTACTGAATTGTAACTTACTTTCGCCTAATAATGCGATTTTGGCAAAGAGACTATCTCCCGCAGGGAAGCTGCTACCATCAAATTTTTGCTCTCGTTAGACTCCCCTCTGGAAGCGCTTTCACTGCAAGCTGCAGATTCCCTCCTAACAGCAAGCTTTAGGATAGGGTACTGAATTGTAACTTACTTTCGCCTAATAATGCGATTTTGGCAAAGAGACTATCTCCCGCAGGGAAGCTGCTACCATCAAATCTTTGCTCTCGTTAGACTCCCCTCTGGAAGCGCATTCACTGCAAGCTGCAGATTCCCTCCTAACAGCAAGCTTTAGGATAGGGTACTGAATTGTAACTTACTTTCGCCTAATAATGCGATTTTGGCAAAGAGAGTATCTCCCGCAGGGAAGCTGCTACCATCAAATGTTTGCCCTCATTAGACTCCCCTCTGGAAGCGCTTTCACTGCAAGCTGCAGATTCCCTCCTAACAGCAAGCTTTAGGATAGGGTACTGAATTGTAACTTACTTTCGCCTAATAATGCGATTTTGGCAAAGAGAGTATCTCCCGCAGGGAAGCTGCTACCATCAAATGTTTGCCCTCATTAGACTCCCCTCTGGAAGCGCTTTCACTGCAAGCTTCAGATTCCCTCCTAACAGCAAGCTTTAGGACAGGGTACTGAATTATAACTTACTTTCGCCTAATAATGCGATTTTGGCAAAGAGACTATCTCCCGCAGGGAAGCTGCTACCATCAAATCTTTGCCCTCATTAGACTCCCCTCTGGAAGCGCTTTCACTGCAAGCTGCAGATTCCCTCCTAACAGCAAGCTTTAGGATAGGGTACTGAATTGTAACTTACTTTCGCCTAATAATGCGATTTTGGCAAAGAGACTATCTCCCGCAGGGAAGCTGCTACCATCAAATCTTTGCCCTCATTAGACTCCCCTCTGGAAGCGTTTTCACTGCAAGCTGCAGATTCCCTCCTAACAGCAAGCTTTAGGATAGGGTACTGAATTCTAACTTACTTTCGCCTAATAATGCGATTTTGGCAATGAGAGTATCTCCCGCAGGGAAGCTGCTACCATCAAATGTTTGCCCTCATTAGACTCCCCTCTGGAAGCGCTTTCACTGCAAGCTGCAGATTCCCTCCTAACAGCAAGCTTTAGGATAGGGTACTGAATTGTAACTTAACTGAGGCTAAGAATGCGATTTTGGCAAAGAGGCTATCTCCCGCAGGGAAGCTGCTACCATCAAATCTTTGCTCTCGTTAGACTCCCCTCTGGAAGCGCTTTCACTGCAAGCTGCAGATTCCCTCCTAACAGCAAGCTTTAGGATAGGGTACTGAATTGTAACTTACTTTCGCCTAATAATGCGATTTTGGCAAAGAGACTATCTCCCGCAGGGAAGCTGCTACCATCAAATGTTTGCCCTCATTAGACTCCCCTCTGGAAGCGCTTTCACTGCAAGCTGCAGATTCCCTCCTAACAGCAAGCTTTAGGATAGGGTACTGAATTGTAACTTAACTGAGGCTAATAATGCGATTTTGGCAAAGAGACTATCTCCCGCAGGGAAGCTGCTACCATCAAATCCTTGCCCTCGTTAGACTCCCCTCTGGAAGCGCTTTCACTGCAAGCTGCAGATTCCCTCCTAACAGCAAGCTTTAGGATAGGGTACTGAATTGTAACTTACTTTCGCCTAATAATGCGATTTTGGCAAAGAGAGTATCTCCCGCAGGGAAGCTGCTACCATCAAATTTTTGCTCTCGTTAGACTCCCCTCTGGAAGCGCTTTCACTGCAAGCTGCAGATTCCCTCCTAACAGCAAGCTTTAGGATAGGGTACTGAATTGTAACTTACTTTCGCCTAATAATGCGATTTTGGCAAAGAGACTATCTCCCGCAGGGAAGCTGCTACCATCAAATCTTTGCTCTCGTTAGACTCCCCTCTGGAAGCGCTTTCACTGCAAGCTGCAGATTCCCTCCTAACAGCAAGCTTTAGGATAGGGTACTGAATTGTAACTTACTTTCGCCTAATAATGCGATTTTGGCAAAGAGACTATCTCCCGCAGGGAAGCTGCTACCATCAAATGTTTGCCCTCATTAGACTCCCCTCTGGAAGCGCTTTCACTGCAAGCTGCAGATTCCCTCCTAACAGCAAGCTTTAGGATAGGGTACTGAATTGTAACTTACTTTCGCCTAATAATGCGATTTTGGCAAAGAGAGTATCTCCCGCAGGGAAGCTGCTACCATCAAATGTTTGCCCTCATTAGACTCCCCTCTGGAAGCGCTTTCACTGCAAGCTTCAGATTCCCTCCTAACAGCAAGCTTTAGGACAGGGTACTGAATTATAACTTACTTTCGCCTAATAATGCGATTTTGGCAAAGAGACTATCTCCCGCAGGGAAGCTGCTACCATCAAATCTTTGCCCTCATTAGACTCCCCTCTGGAAGCGCTTTCACTGCAAGCTGCAGATTCCCTCCTAACAGCAAGCTTTAGGATAGGGTACTGAATTGTAACTTACTGAGGCTAATAATGCGATTTTGGCAAAGGGACTATCTCCCGCAGGGAAGCTGCTACCATCAAATCTTTGCCCTCATTAGACTCCCCTCTGGAAGCGCTTTCACTGCAAGCTGCAGATTCCCTCCTAACAGCAAGCTTTAGGATAGGGTACTGAATTGTAACTTACTTTCGCCTAATAATGCGATTTTGGCAAAGAGAGTATCTCCCGCAGGGAAGCTGCTACCATCAAATGTTTGCCCTCATTAGACTCCCCTCTGGAAGCGCTTTCACTGCAAGCTGCAGATTCCCTCCTAACAGGAAGCTTTAGGATAGGGTACTGAATTGTAACTTACTTTCGCCTAATAATGCGATTTTGGCAATGAGAGTATCTCCCGCAGGGAAGCTGCTACCATCAAATCTTTGCCCTCCTTAGACTCCCCTCTGGAAGCGCTTTCACTGCAAGCTGCAGATTCCCTCCTAACAGCAAGCTTTAGGATAGGGTACTGAATTGTAACTTACTTTCGCCTAATAATGCGATTTTGGCAATGAGACTATCTCCCGCAGGGAAGCTGCTACCATCAAATCTTTGCCCTCATTAGACTCCCCTCTGGAAGCGCTTTCACTGCAAGCTGCAGATTCCCTCCTAACAGCAAGCTTTAGGATAGGGTACTGAATTGTAACTTACTTTCGCCTAATAATGCGCTTTTGGCAAAGAGACTATCTCCCGCAGGGAAGCTGCTACCATCAAATGTTTGCCCTCATTAGACTCCCCTCTGGAAGCGCTTTCACTGCAAGCTGCAGATTCCCTCCTAACAGCAAGCTTTAGGATAGGGTACTGAATTGTAACTTACTTTCGCCTAATAATGCGATTTTGGCAAAGAGACTATCTCCCGCAGGGAAGCTGCTACCATCAAATGTTTGCCCTCATTAGACTCCCCTCTGGAAGCGCTTTCACTGCAAGCTGCAGATTCCCTCCTAACAGCAAGCTTTAGGATACGGTACTGAATTGTAACTTTACTTTCGCCTAATAATGCGATTTTGGCAATGAGAATATCTCCCGCAGGGAAGCTGCTACCATCAAATGTTTGCCTTCATTAGACTCCCCTCTGGAAGCGCTTTCACTGCAAGCTGCAGATTCCCTCCTAACAGCAAGCTTTAGGATAGGGTACTGAATTGTAACTTAACTGAGGCTAATAATGCGATTATGGCAAAGAGACTATCTCCCGCAGGGAAGCTGCTACCATCAAATGTTTGCTCTCGTTAGACTCCCCTCTGGAAGCGCTTTCACTGCAAGCTGCAGATTCCCTCCTAACAGCAAGCTTTAGGATAGGGTACTGAATTGTAACTTACTTTCGCCTAATAATGCGATTTTGGCAAAGAGACTATCTCCCGCAGGGAAGCTGCTACCATCAAATGTTTGCCCTCATTAGACTCCCCTCTGGAAGCGCTTTCACTGCAAGCTGCAGATTCCCTCCTAACAGCAAGCTTTAGGATAGGGTACTGAATTGTAACTTAACTGAGGCTAAGAATGCGATTTTGGCAAAGAGGCTATCTCCCGCAGGGAAGCTGCTACCATCAAATCTTTGCTCTCGTTAGACTCCCCTCTGGAAGCGCTTTCACTGCAAGCTGCAGATTCCCTCCTAACAGCAAGCTTTAGGATAGGGTACTGAATTGTAACTTACTTTCGCCTAATAATGCGATTTTGGCAAAGAGACTATCTCCCGCAGG
The DNA here is from genome assembly GCF_032191515.1 of Phaenicophaeus curvirostris. Taxonomy (NCBI): domain Eukaryota; kingdom Metazoa; phylum Chordata; class Aves; order Cuculiformes; family Cuculidae; genus Phaenicophaeus; species Phaenicophaeus curvirostris. The sequence continues at coordinate 124,038 of NW_027206757.1, forward strand.
GAAGCTGCTACCATCAAATGTTTGCCCTCATTAGACTCCCCTCTGGAAGCGCTTTCACTGCAAGCTGCAGATTCCCTCCTAACAGCAAGCTTTAGGATAGGGTACTGAATTGTAACTTACTTTCGCCTAATAATGCGATTTTGGCAAAGAGAGTATCTCCTGCAGGGAAGCTGCTACCATCAAATGTTTGCCCTCATTAGACTCCCCTCTGGAAGCGCTTTCACTGCAAGCTGCAGATTCCCTCCTAACAGCAAGCTTTAGGATAGGGTACTGAATTGTAACTTAACTGAGGCTAATAATGCGATTTTGGCAAAGAGACTATCTCCCGCAGGGAAGCTGCTACCATCAAATCCTTGCCCTCGTTAGACTCCCCTCTGGAAGCGCTTTCACTGCAAGCTGCAGATTCCCTCCTAACAGCAAGCTTTAGGATAGGGTACTGAATTGTAACTTACTTTCGCCTAATAATGCGATTTTGGCAAAGAGACTATCTCCCGCAGGGAAGCTGCTACCATCAAATTTTTGCTCTCGTTAGACTCCCCTCTGGAAGCGCTTTCACTGCAAGCTGCAGATTCCCTCCTAACAGCAAGCTTTAGGATAGGGTACTGAATTGTAACTTACTTTCGCCTAATAATGCGATTTTGGCAAAGAGACTATCTCCCGCAGGGAAGCTGCTACCATCAAATCTTTGCTCTCGTTAGACTCCCCTCTGGAAGCGCATTCACTGCAAGCTGCAGATTCCCTCCTAACAGCAAGCTTTAGGATAGGGTACTGAATTGTAACTTACTTTCGCCTAATAATGCGATTTTGGCAAAGAGAGTATCTCCCGCAGGGAAGCTGCTACCATCAAATGTTTGCCCTCATTAGACTCCCCTCTGGAAGCGCTTTCACTGCAAGCTGCAGATTCCCTCCTAACAGCAAGCTTTAGGATAGGGTACTGAATTGTAACTTACTTTCGCCTAATAATGCGATTTTGGCAAAGAGAGTATCTCCCGCAGGGAAGCTGCTACCATCAAATGTTTGCCCTCATTAGACTCCCCTCTGGAAGCGCTTTCACTGCAAGCTTCAGATTCCCTCCTAACAGCAAGCTTTAGGACAGGGTACTGAATTATAACTTACTTTCGCCTAATAATGCGATTTTGGCAAAGAGACTATCTCCCGCAGGGAAGCTGCTACCATCAAATCTTTGCCCTCATTAGACTCCCCTCTGGAAGCGCTTTCACTGCAAGCTGCAGATTCCCTCCTAACAGCAAGCTTTAGGATAGGGTACTGAATTGTAACTTACTTTCGCCTAATAATGCGATTTTGGCAAAGAGACTATCTCCCGCAGGGAAGCTGCTACCATCAAATCTTTGCCCTCATTAGACTCCCCTCTGGAAGCGTTTTCACTGCAAGCTGCAGATTCCCTCCTAACAGCAAGCTTTAGGATAGGGTACTGAATTGTAACTTACTTTCGCCTAATAATGCGATTTTGGCAATGAGAGTATCTCCCGCAGGGAAGCTGCTACCATCAAATGTTTGCCCTCATTAGACTCCCCTCTGGAAGCGCTTTCACTGCAAGCTGCAGATTCCCTCCTAACAGCAAGCTTTAGGATAGGGTACTGAATTGTAACTTAACTGAGGCTAAGAATGCGATTTTGGCAAAGAGGCTATCTCCCGCAGGGAAGCTGCTACCATCAAATCTTTGCTCTCGTTAGACTCCCCTCTGGAAGCGCTTTCACTGCAAGCTGCAGATTCCCTCCTAACAGCAAGCTTTAGGATAGGGTACTGAATTGTAACTTACTTTCGCCTAATAATGCGATTTTGGCAAAGAGACTATCTCCCGCAGGGAAGCTGCTACCATCAAATGTTTGCCCTCATTAGACTCCCCTCTGGAAGCGCTTTCACTGCAAGCTGCAGATTCCCTCCTAACAGCAAGCTTTAGGATAGGGTACTGAATTGTAACTTACTTTCGCCTAATAATGCGATTTTGGCAAAGAGAGTATCTCCCGCAGGGAAGCTGCTACCATCAAATGTTTGCCCTCATTAGACTCCCCTCTGGAAGCGCTTTCACTGCAAGCTGCAGATTCCCTCCTAACAGCAAGCTTTAGGATAGGGTACTGAATTGTAACTTAACTGAGGCTAATAATGCGATTTTGGCAAAGAGACTATCTCCCGCAGGGAAGCTGCTACCATCAAATCCTTGCCCTCGTTAGACTCCCCTCTGGAAGCGCTTTCACTGCAAGCTGCAGATTCCCTCCTAACAGCAAGCTTTAGGATAGGGTACTGAATTGTAACTTACTTTCGCCTAATAATGCGATTTTGGCAAAGAGACTATCTCCCGCAGGGAAGCTGCTACCATCAAATTTTTGCTCTCGTTAGACTCCCCTCTGGAAGCGCTTTCACTGCAAGCTGCAGATTCCCTCCTAACAGCAAGCTTTAGGATAGGGTACTGAATTGTAACTTACTTTCGCCTAATAATGCGATTTTGGCAAAGAGACTATCTCCCGCAGGGAAGCTGCTACCATCAAATCTTTGCTCTCGTTAGACTCCCCTCTGGAAGCGCTTTCACTGCAAGCTGCAGATTCCCTCCTAACAGCAAGCTTTAGGATAGGGTACTGAATTGTAACTTACTTTCGCCTAATAATGCGATTTTGGCAAAGAGACTATCTCCCGCAGGGAAGCTGCTACCATCAAATGTTTGCCCTCATTAGACTCCCCTCTGGAAGCGCTTTCACTGCAAGCTGCAGATTCCCTCCTAACAGCAAGCTTTAGGATAGGGTACTGAATTGTAACTTACTTTCGCCTAATAATGCGATTTTGGCAAAGAGAGTATCTCCCGCAGGGAAGCTGCTACCATCAAATGTTTGCCCTCATTAGACTCCCCTCTGGAAGCGCTTTCACTGCAAGCTTCAGATTCCCTCCTAACAGCAAGCTTTAGGACAGGGTACTGAATTATAACTTACTTTCGCCTAATAATGCGATTTTGGCAAAGAGACTATCTCCCGCAGGGAAGCTGCTACCATCAAATCTTTGCCCTCATTAGACTCCCCTCTGGAAGCGCTTTCACTGCAAGCTGCAGATTCCCTCCTAACAGCAAGCTTTAGGATAGGGTACTGAATTGTAACTTACTGAGGCTAATAATGCGATTTTGGCAAAGGGACTATCTCCCGCAGGGAAGCTGCTACCATCAAATGTTTGCCCTCATTAGACTCCCCTCTGGAAGCACATTCACTGCAAGCTGCAGATTCCCTCCTAACAGCAAGCTTTAGGATAGGGTACTGAATTGTAACTTACTTTCGCCTAATAAAGCGATTTTGGCAAAGAGACTATCTCCCGCAGGGAAGCTGCTACCATCAAATCTTTGCCCTCATTAGACTCCCCTCTGGAAGCGCTTTCACTGCAAGCTGCAGATTCCCTCCTAACAGCAAGCTTTAGGATAGGGTACTGAATTGTAACTTACTTTCGCCTAATAATGCGATTTTGGCAAAGAGAGTATCTCCCGCAGGGAAGCTGCTACCATCAAATGTTTGCCCTCATTAGACTCCCCTCTGGAAGCGCTTTCACTGCAAGCTTCAGATTCCCTCCTAACAGCAAGCTTTAGGACAGGGTACTGAATTATAACTTACTTTCGCCTAATAATGCGATTTTGGCAAAGAGACTATCTCCCGCAGGGAAGCTGCTACCATCAAATCTTTGCCCTCATTAGACTCCCCTCTGGAAGCGCTTTCACTGCAAGCTGCAGATTCCCTCCTAACAGCAAGCTTTAGGATAGGGTACTGAATTGTAACTTACTTTCGCCTAATAATGCGATTTTGGCAAAGAGAGTATCTCCCGCAGGGAAGCTGCTACCATCAAATCTTTGCCCTCATTAGACTCCCCTCTGGAAGCGTTTTCACTGCAAGCTGCAGATTCCCTCCTAACAGCAAGCTTTAGGATAGGGTACTGAATTGTAACTTACTTTCGCCTAATAATGCGATTTTGGCAATGAGAGTATCTCCCGCAGGGAAGCTGCTACCATCTAATGTTTGCCCTCATTAGACTCCCCTCTGGAAGCGCTTTCACTGCAAGCTGCAGATTCCCTCCTAACAGCAAGCTTTAGGATAGGGTACTGAATTGTAACTTAACTGAGGCTAAGAATGCGATTTTGGCAAAGAGGCTATCTCCCGCAGGGAAGCTGCTACCATCAAATGTTTGCCCTCATTAGACTCCCCTCTGGAAGCGCTTTAACTGCAAGCTGCAGATTCCCTCCTAACAGCAAGCTTTAGGATAGGGTACTGAATTGTAACTTACTTTCGCCTAATAATGCGATTTTGGCAAAGAGACTATCTCCCGCAGGGAAGCTGCTACCATCAAATGTTTGCCCTCATTAGACTCCCCTCTGGAAGCGCTTTCACTGCAAGCTGCAGATTCCCTCCTAACAGCAAGCTTTAGGATAGGGTACTGAATTGTAACTTACTTTCGCATAATAATGCGATTTTGGCAAAGAGACTATCTCCCGCAGGGAAGCTGCTACCAACAAATGTTTGCCCTCATTAGACTCCCCTCTGGAAGCGCTTTCACTGCAAGCTGCAGATTCCCTCCTAACAGCAAGCTTTAGGATAGGGTACTGAATTGTAACTTAACTGAGGCTAATAATGCGATTTTGGCAAAGAGACTATCTCCCGCAGGGAAGCTGCTACCATCAAATGTTTGCCCTCATTAGACTCCCCTCTGGAAGCGCTTTCACTGCAAGCTTCAGATTCCCTCCTAACAGCAAGCTTTAGGATAGGGTACTGAATTGTAACTTACTTTCGCCTAATAATGCGATTTTGGCAAAGAGAGTATCTCCCGCAGGGAAGCTGCTACCATCAAATCTTTGCCCTCATTAGACTCCCCTCTGGAAGCGTTTTCACTGCAAGCTGCAGATTCCCTCCTAACAGCAAGCTTTAGGATAGGGTACTGAATTGTAACTTACTTTCGCCTAATAATGCGATTTTGGCAATGAGAGTATCTCCCGCAGGGAAGCTGCTACCATCAAATGTTTGCCCTCATTAGACTCCCCTCTGGAAGCGCTTTCACTGCAAGCTGCAGATTCCCTCCTAACAGCAAGCTTTAGGATAGGGTACTGAATTGTAACTTAACTGAGGCTAAGAATGCGATTTTGGCAAATAGGCTATCTCCCGCAGGGAAGCTGCTACCATCAAATCTTTGCTCTCGTTAGACTCCCCTCTGGAAGCGCTTTCACTGCAAGCTGCAGATTCCCTCCTAACAGCAAGCGTTAGGATAGGGTACTGAATTGTAACTTACTTTCGCCTAATAATGTGATTTTGGAAAAGAGACTATCTCCCGCAGGGAAGCTGCTACCATCAAATGTTTGCCCTCATTAGACTCCCCTCTGGAAGCGCTTTCACTGCAAGCTGCAGATTCCCTCCTAACAGCAAGCTTTAGGATAGGGTACTGAATTGTAACTTACTTTCGCCTAATAATGCGATTTTGGCAAAGAGAGTATCTCCCGCAGGGAAGCTGCTACCATCAAATGTTTGCCCTCATTAGACTCCCCTCTGGAAGCGCTTTCACTGCAAGCTGCAGATTCCCTCCTAACAGCAAGCTTTAGGATAGGGTACTGAATTGTAACTTACTTTCGCCTAATAATGCGATTATGGCAAAGAGACTATCTCCCGCAGGGAAGCTGCTACCATCAAATGTTTGCCCTCATTAGACTCCTCTCTGGAAGCGCTTTCACTGCAAGCTGCAGATTCCCTCCTAACAGCAAGCTTTAGGATAGGGTACTGAATTGTAACTTACTTTCGCCTAATAATGCGATTTTGGCAAAGAGACTATCTCCCGCAGGGAAGCTGCTACCATCAAATGTTTGCCCTCATTAGACTTCCCTCTGGAAGCGCTTTCACTGCAAGCTGGAGATTCCCTCCTAACAGCAAGCTTTAGGATAGGGTACTGAATTGTAACTTACTTTCGCCTAATAATGCGATTTTGGCAAAGAGAGTATCTCCCGCAGGGAAGCTGCTACCATCAAATGTTTGCCCTCATTAGACTCCCCTCAGGAAGCGCTTTCACTGCAAGCTGCAGATTCCCTCCTAACAGCAAGCTTTAGGATAGGGTACTGAATTGTAACTTACTTTCGCCTAATAAAGCGATTTTGGCAAAGAGACTATCTCCCGCAGGGAAGCTGCTACCATCAAATGTTTGCCCTCATTAGACTCCCCTCTGGAAGCGCTTTCACTGCAAGCTGCAGATTCCCTCCTAACAGCAAGCTTTAGGATAGGGTACTGAATTGTAACTTACTTTCGCCTAATAATGCTATTTTGGCAAAGAGACTATCTCCCGCAGGGAAGCTGCTACCATCAAATGTTTGCCCTCATTAGACTCCCCTCTGGAAGCGCTTTCACTGCAAGCTGCAGATTCCCTCCTAACAGCAAGCTTTAGGATAGGGTACGGAATTGTAACTTAACTGAGGCTAATAATGCGATTTTGGCAAAGAGGCTATCTCCCGCAGGGAAGCTGCTACCATCAAATCTTTGCTCTCGTTAGACTCCCCTCTGGAAGCGCTTTCACTGCAAGCTGCAGATTCCCTCCTAACAGCAAGCTTTAGGATAGGGTACTGAATTATAACTTACTTTCGCCTAATAATGCGATTTTGGCAATGAGAATATCTCCCGTAGGGAAGCTACTACCATCAAATGTTTGCCCTCATTAGACTCCCCTCTGGAAGCGCTTTCACTGCAAGCTGCAGATTCCCTCCTAACAGCAAGCTTTAGGATAGGGTACTGAATTGTAACTTAACTGAGGCTAATAATGCGATTTGGGCAAAGGGACTATCTCCCACAGGGAAGCTGCTACCATCAAATCTTTGCCCTCATTAGACTCCCCTCTGGAAGCACATTCACTGCAAGCTGCAGATTCCCTCCTAACAGCAAGCTTTAGGATAGGGTACTGAATTGTAACTTACTTTCGCCTAATAAAGCGATTTTGGCAAAGAGACTATCTCCCGCAGGGAAGCTGCTACCATCAAATCTTTGCCCTCATTAGACTCCCCTCTGGAAGCGCTTTCACTGCAAGCTGCAGATTCCCTCCTAACAGCAAGCTTTAGGATAGGGTACTGAATTGTAACTTACTTTCGCCTAATAATGCGATTTTGGCAAAGAGAGTATCTCCCGCAGGGAAGCTGCTACCATCAAATGTTTGCCCTCATTAGACTCCCCTCTGGAAGCGCTTTCACTGCAAGCTTCAGATTCCCTCCTAACAGCAAGCTTTAGGACAGGGTACTGAATTATAACTTACTTTCGCCTAATAATGCGATTTTGGCAAAGAGACTATCTCCCGCAGGGAAGCTGCTACCATCAAATGTTTGCCCTCATTAGACTCCCCTCTGGAAGCGCTTTCACTGCAAGCTGCAGATTCCCTCCTAACAGCAAGCTTTAAGATAGGGTACTGAATTGTAACTTAACTGAGGCTAATAATGCGATTTTGGCAAAGAGACTATCTCCCGCAGGGAAGCTGCTACCATCAAATCTTTGCCCTCGTTAGACTCCCCTCTGGAAGCGCATTCACTGCAAGCTGCAGATTCCCTCCTATCAGCAAGCTTTAGGATAGGGTACTGAATTGTAACTTACTTTCGCCTAATAATGCGATTTTGGCAAAGAGACTATCTCCCGCAGGGAAGCTGCTACCATCAAATCTTTGCCCTCATTAGACTCCCCTCTGGAAGCGCTTTCACTGCAAGCTGCAGATTCCCTCCTAACAGCAAGCTTTAGGATAGGGTACTGAATTGTAACTTACTTTCGCCTAATAATGCGATTTTGGCAAAGAGACTATCTCCCGCAGGGAAGCTGCTACCATCAAATGTTTGCCCTCATTAGACTCCCCTCTGGAAGCGCTTTCACTGCAAGCTGCAGATTCCCTCCTAACAGCAAGCTTTAGGATAGGGTACTGAATTGTAACTTACTTTCGCCTAATAATGCGATTATGGCAAAGAGACTATCTCCCGCAGGGAAGCTGCTACCATCAAATGTTTGCCCTCATTAGACTCCCCTCTGGAAGCGCTTTCACTGCAAGCTGCAGATTCCCTCCTAACAGCAAGCTTTAGGACAGGGTACTGAATTGTAACTTACTTTCGCCTAATAATGCGATTTTGGCAAAGAGACTATCTCCTGCAGGGAAGCTGCTACCATCAAATGTTTGCCCTCATTAGACTCCCCTCTGGAAGCGCTTTCACTGCAAGCTGCAGATTCCCTCCTAACAGCAAGCTTTAGGATAGGGTACTGAATTGTAACTTAACTGAGGCTAATAATGCGATTTTGGCAAAGAGACTATCTCCCGCAGGGAAGCTGCTACCATCAAATCTTTGCTCTCGTTAGACTCCCCTCTGGAAGCGCTTTCACTGCAAGCTGCAGATTCCCTCCTAACAGCAAGCTTTAGGATAGGGTACTGAATTGTAACTTACTTTCGCCTAATAATGCGATTTTGGCAAAGAGACTATCTCCCGCAGGGAAGCTGCTACCATCAAATGTTTGCCCTCATTAGACTCCCCTCTGGAAGCGCTTTCACTGCAAGCTGCAGATTCCCTCCTAACAGCAAGCTTTAGGATAGGGTACTGAATTGTAACTTACTTTCGCCTAATAATGCGATTTTGGCAAAGAGAGTATCTCCCGCAGGGAAGCTGCTACCATCAAATGTTTGCCCTCATTACACTCCCCTCTGGAAGCGCTTTCACTGCAAGCTTCAGATTCCCTCCTAACAGCAAGCTTTAGGATTGGGTACTGAATTGTAACTTACTTTCGCCTAATAATGCGATTTTGGCAAAGAGAGTATCTCCCGCAGGGAAGCTGCTACCATCAAATGTTTGCCCTCATTAGACTCCCCTCTGGAAGCGCTTTCACTGCAAGCTGCAGATTCCCTCCTAACAGCAAGCTTTAGGATAGGGTACTGAATTGTAACTTACTTTCGCCTAATAATGCGATTTTGGCAAAGAGACTATCTCCCGCAGGGAAGCTGCTACCATCAAATGTTTGCCCTCATTAGACTCCCCTCTGGAAGCGCTTTCACTGCAAGCTGCAGATTCCCTCCTAACAGCAAGCTTTAGGATTGGGTACTGAATTGTAACTTATTTTCGCCTAATAATGCGATTTTGGCAAAGAGAGTATCTCCCGCAGGGAAGCTGCTACCATCAAATGTTTGCCCTCATTAGACTCCCCTCTGGAAGCGCTTTCACTGCAAGCTGCAGATTCCCTCCTAACAGCAAGCTTTAGGATAGGGTACTGAATTGTAACTTACTTTCGCCTAATAATGCGATTTTGGCAAAGAGACTATCTCCCGCAGGGAAGCTGCTACCATCAAATGTTTGCCCTCATTAGACTCCCCTCTGGAAGCGCTTTCACTGCAAGCTGCAGATTCCCTCCTAACAGCAAGCTTTAGGATTGGGTACTGAATTGTAACTTACTTTCGCCTAATAATGCGATTTTGGCAAAGAGAGTATCTCCCGCAGGGAAGCTGCTACCATCAAATGTTTGCCCTCATTAGACTCCCCTCTGGAAGCGCTTTCACTGCAAGCTGCAGATTCCCTCCTAACAGCAAGCTTTAGGATAGGGTACTGAATTGTAACTTACTTTCGCCTAATAATGCGATTTTGGCAAAGAGAGTATCTCCCGCAGGGAAGCTGCTACCATCAAATGTTTGCCCTCATTAGACTCCCCTCTGGAAGCGCTTTCACTGCAAGCTGCAGATTCCCTCCTAACAGCAAGCTTTAGGACAGGGTACTGAATTGTAACTTACTTTCGCCTAATAATGCGATTTTGGCAAAGAGACTATCTCCTGCAGGGAAGCTGCTACCATCAAATGTTTGCCCTCATTAGACTCCCCTCTGGAAGCGCTTTCACTGCAAGCTGCAGATTCCCTCCTAACAGCAAGCTTTAGGATAGGGTACTGAATTGTAACTTAACTGAGGCTAATAATGCGATTTTGGCAAAGAGACTATCTCCCGCAGGGAAGCTGCTACCATCAAATCTTTGCTCTCGTTAGACTCCCCTCTGGAAGCGCTTTCACTGCAAGCTGCAGATTCCCTCCTAACAGCAAGCTTTAGGATAGGGTACTGAATTGTAACTTACTTTCGCCTAATAATGCGATTTTGGCAAAGAGACTATCTCCCGCAGGGAAGCTGCTACCATCAAATGTTTGCCCTCATTAGACTCCCCTCTGGAAGCGCTTTCACTGCAAGCTGCAGATTCCCTCCTAACAGCAAGCTTTAGGATAGGGTACTGAATTGTAACTTACTTTCGCCTAATAATGCGATTTTGGCAAAGAGAGTATCTCCCGCAGGGAAGCTGCTACCATCAAATGTTTGCCCTCATTACACTCCCCTCTGGAAGCGCTTTCACTGCAAGCTTCAGATTCCCTCCTAACAGCAAGCTTTAGGATTGGGTACTGAATTGTAACTTACTTTCGCCTAATAATGCGATTTTGGCAAAGAGAGTATCTCCCGCAGGGAAGCTGCTACCATCAAATGTTTGCCCTCATTAGACTCCCCTCTGGAAGCGCTTTCACTGCAAGCTGCAGATTCCCTCCTAACAGCAAGCTTTAGGATAGGGTACTGAATTGTAACTTACTTTCGCCTAATAATGCGATTTTGGCAAAGAGACTATCTCCCGCAGGGAAGCTGCTACCATCAAATGTTTGCCCTCATTAGACTCCCCTCTGGAAGCGCTTTCACTGCAAGCTGCAGATTCCCTCCTAACAGCAAGCTTTAGGATTGGGTACTGAATTGTAACTTATTTTCGCCTAATAATGCGATTTTGGCAAAGAGAGTATCTCCCGCAGGGAAGCTGCTACCATCAAATGTTTGCCCTCATTAGACTCCCCTCTGGAAGCGCTTTCACTGCAAGCTGCAGATTCCCTCCTAACAGCAAGCTTTAGGATAGGGTACTGAATTGTAACTTACTTTCGCCTAATAATGCGATTTTGGCAAAGAGACTATCTCCCGCAGGGAAGCTGCTACCATCAAATGTTTGCCCTCATTAGACTCCCCTCTGGAAGCGCTTTCACTGCAAGCTGCAGATTCCCTCCTAACAGCAAGCTTTAGGATTGGGTACTGAATTGTAACTTACTTTCGCCTAATAATGCGATTTTGGCAAAGAGAGTATCTCCCGCAGGGAAGCTGCTACCATCAAATGTTTGCCCTCATTAGACTCCCCTCTGGAAGCGCTTTCACTGCAAGCTGCAGATTCCCTCCTAACAGCAAGCTTTAGGATAGGGTACTGAATTGTAACTTACTTTCGCCTAATAATGCGATTTTGGCAAAGAGAGTATCTCCCGCAGGGAAGCTGCTACCATCAAATGTTTGCCCTCATTAGAATCCCCTCTGGAAGCGCTTTCACTGCAAGCTGCAGATTCCCTCCTAACAGCAAGCTTTAAGATAGGGTACTGAATTGTAACTTACTTTCGCATAATAATGCGATTTTGGCAAAGAGACTATCTCCCGCAGGGAAGCTGCTACCAACAAATGTTTGCCCTCATTAGACTCCACTCTGGAAGCGCTTTCACTGCAAGCTGCAGATTCCCTCCTAACAGCAAGCTTTAGGATAGGGTACTGAATTGTAACTTACTTTCGCCTAATAATGCGATTTTGGCAAAGAGAGTATCTCCCGCAGGGAAGCTGCTACCATCAAATGTTTGCCCTCATTAGACTCCCCTCTGGAAGCGCTTTCACTGCAAGCTGCAGATTCCCTCCTAACAGCAAGCTTTAGGATAGGGTACTGAATTGTAACTTACTTTCGCCTAATAATGCGATTATGGCAAAGAGACTATCTCCCGCAGGGAAGCTGCTACCATCAAATCTTTGCCCTCATTAGACTCCCCTCTGGAAGCGCTTTCACTGCAAGCTGCAGATTCCCTCCTAACAGCAAGCTTTAGGATTGGGTACTGAATTGTAACTTACTTTCGCCTAATAATGCGATTTTGGCAAAGAGAGTATCTCCCGCAGGGAAGCTGCTACCATCAAATGTTTGCCCTCATTAGACTCCCCTCTGGAAGCGCTTTCACTGCAAGCTGCAGATTCCCTCCTAACAGCAAGCTTTAGGATAGGGTACTGAATTGTAACTTACTTTCGCCTAATAATGCGATTTTGGCAAAGAGAGTATCTCCCGCAGGGAAGCTGCTACCATCAAATGTTTGCCCTCATTAGAATCCCCTCTGGAAGCGCTTTCACTGCAAGCTGCAGATTCCCTCCTAACAGCAAGCTTTAAGATAGGGTACTGAATTGTAACTTACTTTCGCATAATAATGCGATTTTGGCAAAGAGACTATCTCCCGCAGGGAAGCTGCTACCAACAAATGTTTGCCCTCATTAGACTCCACTCTGGAAGCGCTTTCACTGCAAGCTGCAGATTCCCTCCTAACAGCAAGCTTTAGGATAGGGTACTGAATTGTAACTTACTTTCGCCTAATAATGCGATTTTGGCAAAGAGAGTATCTCCCGCAGGGAAGCTGCTACCATCAAATGTTTGCCCTCATTAGACTCCCCTCTGGAAGCGCTTTCACTGCAAGCTGCAGATTCCCTCCTAACAGCAAGCTTTAGGATAGGGTACTGAATTGTAACTTACTTTCGCCTAATAATGCGATTATGGCAAAGAGACTATCTCCCGCAGGGAAGCTGCTACCATCAAATGTTTGCCCTCATTAGACTCCCCTCTGGAAGCGCTTTCACTGCAAGCTGCAGATTCCCTCCTAACAGCAAGCTTTAGGATAGGGTACTGAATTGTAACTTACTTTCGCCTAATAATGCGATTTTGGCAAAGAGACTATCTCCCGCAGAGAAGCTGCTACCATCAAATGTTTGCCCTCATTAGACTCCCCTCTGGAAGCGCTTTCACTGCAAGCTGCAGATTCCCTCCTAACAGCAAGCTTTAGGATAGGGTACTGAATTGTAACTTAACTGAGGCTAATAATGCGATTTTGGCAAAGAGACTATCTCCCGCAGGGAAGCTGCTACCATCAAATGTTTGCCCTCATTAGACTCCCCTCTGGAAGCGCTTTCACTGCAAGCTGCAGATTCCCTCCTAACAGCAAGCTTTAGGATAGGGTACTGAATTGTAACTTAACTGAGGCTAATAATGCGATTTTGGCAAAGAGACTATCTCCCGCAGGGAAGCTGCTACCATCAAATCTTTGCTCTCGTTAGACTCCCCTCTGGAAGCGCTTTCACTGCAAGCTGCAGATTCCCTCCTAACAGCAAGCTTTAGGATAGGGTACTGAATTGTAACTTACTTTCGCCTAATAATGCGATTTTGGCAAAGAGACTATCTCCCGCAGGGAAGCTACTACCATCAAATGTTTGCCCTCATTAGACTCCCCTCTGGAAGCGCTTTCACTGCAAGCTGCAGATTCCCTCCTAACAGCAAGCTTTAGGATAGGGTACTGAATTGTAACTTACTTTCGCCTAATAATGCGATTTTGGCAAAGAGACTATCTCCCGCAGGGAAGCTGCTACCATCAAATCTTTGCCCTCATTAGACTCCCCTCTGGAAGCGCTTTCACTGCAAGCTGCAGATTCCCTCCTAACAGCAAGCTTTAGGATAGGGTACTGAATTGTAACTTACTTTCGCCTAATAATGCGATTTTGGCAAAGAGAGTATCTCCCGCAGGGAAGCTGCTACCATCAAATGTTTGCCCTCCTTAGACTCCCCTCTGGAAGCGCTTTCACTGCAAGCTTCAGATTCCCTCCTAACAGCAAGCTTTAGGATAGGGTACTGAATTGTAACTTACTTTCGCCTAATAATGCGATTTTGGCAAAGAGAGTATCTCCCGCAGGGAAGCTGCTACCATCAAATGTTTGCCCTCATTAGACTCCCCTCTGGAAGCGCTTTCACTGCAAGCTGCAGATTCCCTCCTAACAGCAAGCTTTAGGATAGGGTACTGAATTGTAACTTACTTTCGCCTAATAATGCGATTTTGGCAAAGAGACTATCTCCCGCAGGGAAGCTGCTACCATCAAATGTTTGCCCTCATTAGACTCCCCTCTGGAAGCGCTTTCTCTGCAAGCTGCAGATTCCCTCCTAACAGCAAGCTTTAGGATAGGGTACTGAATTGTAACTTACTTTCGCCTAATAATGCGATTTTGGCAAAGAGAGTATCTCCCGCAGGGAAGCTGCTACCATCAAATGTTTGCCCTCATTAGACTCCCCTCTGGAAGCGCTTTCACTGCAAGCTGCAGATTCCCTCCTAACAGCAAGCTTTAAGATAGGGTACTGAATTGTAACTTACTTTCGCCTAATAATGCGATTTTGGCAAAGAGACTATCTCCCGCAGGGAAGCTGCTACCATCAAATGTTTGCCCTCATTAGACTCCCCTCTGGAAGCGCTTTCACTGCAAGCTGCAGATTCCCTCCTAACAGCAAGCTTTAAGATAGGGTACTGAATTGTAACTTACTTTCGCCTAATAATGCGATTTTGGCAAAGAGACTATCTCCCGCAGGGAAGCTGCTACCATCAAATGTTTGCCCTCATTAGACTCCCCTCTGGAAGCGCTTTCACTGCAAGCTGTAGATTCCCTCCTAACAGCAAGCTTTAGGATAGGGTACTGAATTGTAACTTACTTTCGCATAATAATGCGATTTTGGCAAAGAGACTATCTCCCGCAGGGAAGCTGCTACCAACAAATGTTTGCCCTCATTAGACTCCCCTCTGGAAGCGCTTTCACTGCAAGCTGCAGATTCCCTCCTAACAGCAAGCTTTAGGATAGGGTACTGAATTGTAACTTACTTTCGCCTAATAATGCGATTTTGGCAAAGAGACTATCTCCCGCAGAGAAGCTGCTACCATCAAATGTTTGCCCTCATTAGACTCCCCTCTGGAAGCGCTTTCACTGCAAGCTGCAGATTCCCTCCTAACAGCAAGCTTTAGGATAGGGTACTGAATTGTAACGTACTTTCGCCTAATAATGCGATTTTGGCAAAGAGACTATCTCCCGCAGGGAAGCTGCTACCATCAAATGTTTGCCCTCATTAGACTCCCCTCTGGAAGCGCTTTCACTGCAAGCTGCAGATTCCCTCCTAACAGCAAGCTTTAGGATTGGGTACTGAATTGTAACTTACTTTCGCCTAATAATGCGATTTTGGCAAAGAGAGTATCTCCCGCAGGGAAGCTGCTACCATCAAATGTTTGCCCTCATTAGACTCCCCTCTGGAAGCGCTTTCACTGCAAGCTGCAGATTCCCTCCTAACAGCAAGCTTTAGGATAGGGTACTGAATTGTAACTTACTTTCGCCTAATAATGCGATTTTGGCAAAGAGAGTATCTCCCGCAGGGAAGCTGCTACCATCAAATGTTTGCCCTCATTAGAATCCCCTCTGGAAGCGCTTTCACTGCAAGCTGCAGATTCCCTCCTAACAGCAAGCTTTAAGATAGGGTACTGAATTGTAACTTACTTTCGCCTAATAATGCGATTTTGGCAAAGAGACTATCTCCCGCAGGGAAGCTGCTACCATCAAATGTTTGCCCTCATTAGACTCCCCTCTGGAAGCGCTTTCACTGCAAGCTGTAGATTCCCTCCTAACAGCAAGCTTTAGGATAGGGTACTGAATTGTAACTTACTTTCGCATAATAATGCGATTTTGGCAAAGAGACTATCTCCCGCAGGGAAGCTGCTACCAACAAATGTTTGCCCTCATTAGACTCCCCTCTGGAAGCGCTTTCACTGCAAGCTGCAGATTCCCTCCTAACAGCAAGCTTTAGGATAGGGTACTTAATTGTAACTTAACTGAGGCTAATAATGCGATTTTGGCAAAGAGACTATCTCCCGCAGGGAAGCTGCTACCATCAAATGTTTGCCCTCATTAGACTCCCCTCTGGAAGCGCTTTCACTGCAAGCTGCAGATTCCCTCCTAACAGCAAGCTTTAGGATAGGGTACTGAATTGTAACTTAACTGAGGCTAATAATGCGATTTTGGCAAAGAGACTATCTCCCGCAGGGAAGCTGCTACCATCAAATCTTTGCTCTCGTTAGACTCCCCTCTGGAAGCGCTTTCACGGCAAGCTGTAGATTCCCTCCTAACAGCAAGCTTTAGGATAGGGTACTGAATTGTAACTTACTTTCGCCTAATAATGCGATTTTGGCAAAGAGAGTATCTCCCGCAGGGAAGCTGCTACCATCAAATGTTTGCCCTCATTAGACTCCCCTCTGGAAGCGCTTTCACTGCAAGCTTCAGATTCCCTCCTAACAGCAAGCTTTAGGATTGGGTACTGAATTGTAACTTACTTTCGCCTAATAATGCGATTTTGGCAAAGAGAGTATCTCCCGCAGGGAAGCTGCTACCATCAAATGTTTGCCCTCATTAGACTCCCCTCTGGAAGCGCTTTCACTGCAAGCTGCAGATTCCCTCCTAACAGCAAGCTTTAGGATAGGGTACTGAATTGTAACTTACTTTCGCCTAATAATGCGATTTTGGCAAAGAGACTATCTCCCGCAGGGAAGCTGCTACCATCAAATGTTTGCCCTCATTAGACTCCCCTCTGGAAGCGCTTTCACTGCAAGCTGCAGATTCCCTCCTAACAGCAAGCTTTAGGATAGGGTACTGAATTGTAACTTACTTTCGCCTAATAATGCGATTTTGGCAAAGAGAGTATCTCCCGCAGGGAAGCTGCTACCATCAAATGTTTGCCCTCATTAGACTCCCCTCTGGAAGCGCTTTCACTGCAAGCTGCAGATTCCCTCCTAACAGCAAGCTTTAGGATAGGGTACTGAATTGTAACTTAACTGAGGCTAAGAATGCGATTTTGGCAAAGAGGCTATCTCCCGCAGGGAAGCTGCTACCATCAAATCTTTGCTCTCGTTAGACTCCCCTCTGGAAGCGCTTTCACTGCAAGCTGCAGATTCCCTCCTAACAGCAAGCTTTAGGATAGGGTACTGAATTGTAACTTACTTTCGCCTAATAATGCGATTTTTGGCAAAGAGAGTATCTCCCGCAGGGAAGCTGCTACCATCAAATGTTTGCCCTCATTAGACTCCCCTCTGGAAGCGCTTTCACTGCAAGCTGCAGATTCCCTCCTAACAGCAAGCTTTAGGATAGGGGTACTGAATTGTAACTTAACTGAGGCTAATAATGCGATTTTGGCAAAGAGACTATCTCCCGCAGGGAAGCTGCTACCATCAAATCCTTGCCCTCGTTAGACTCCCCTCTGGAAGCGCTTTCACTGCAAGCTGCAGATTCCCTCCTAACAGCAAGCTTTAGGATAGGGTACTGAATTGTAACTTACTTTCGCCTAATAATGCGATTTTGGCAAAGAGAGTATCTCCCGCAGGGAAGCTGCTACCATCAAATTTTTGCTCTCGTTAGACTCCCCTCTGGAAGCGCTTTCACTGCAAGCTGCAGATTCCCTCCTAACAGCAAGCTTTAGGATAGGGTACTGAATTGTAACTTACTTTCGCCTAATAATGCGATTTTGGCAAAGAGAGTATCTCCCACAGGGAAGCTGCTACCATCAAATGTTTGCCCTCATTAGACTCCCCTCTGGAAGCGCTTTCACTGCAAGCTTCAGATTCCCTCCTAACAGCAAGCTTTAGGACAGGGTACTGAATTATAACTTACTTTCGCCTAATAATGCGATTTTGGCAAAGAGACTATCTCCCGCAGGGAAGCTGCTACCATCAAATCTTTGCCCTCATTAGACTCCCCTCTGGAAGCGCTTTCACTGCAAGCTTCAGATTCCCTCCTAACAGCAAGCTTTAGGACAGGGTACTGAATTATAACTTACTTTCGCCTAATAATGCGATTTTGGCAAAGAGACTATCTCCCGCAGGGAAGCTGCTACCATCAAATGTTTGCCCTCATTAGACTCCCCTCTGGAAGCGCTTTCACTGCAAGCTGCAGATTCCCTCCTAACAGCAAGCTTTAGGATAGGGTACTGAATTGTAACTTACTTTCGCCTAATAATGCGATTTTGGCAAAGAGAGTATCTCCCGCAGGGAAGCTGCTACCATCAAATCTTTGCCCTCATTAGACTCCCCTCTGGAAGCGTTTTCACTGCAAGCTGCAGATTCCCTCCTAACAGCAAGCTTTAGGATAGGGTACTGAATTGTAACTTACTTTCGCCTAATAATGCGATTTTGGCAATGAGAGTATCTCCCGCAGGGAAGCTGCTACCATCAAATGTTTGCCCTCATTAGACTCCCCTCTGGAAGCGCTTTCACTGCAAGCTGCAGATTCCCTCCTAACAGCAAGCTTTAGGATAGGGTACTGAATTGTAACTTACTTTCGCCTAATAATGCGATTTTGGCAAAGAGAGTATCTCCCGCAGGGAAGCTGCTACCATCAAATCTTTGCCCTCATTAGACTCCCCTCTGGAAGCGTTTTCACTGCAAGCTGCAGATTCCCTCCTAACAGCAAGCTTTAGGATAGGGTACTGAATTGTAACTTACTTTCGCCTAATAATGCGATTTTGGCAATGAGAGTATCTCCCGCAGGGAAGCTGCTACCATCAAATGTTTGCCCTCATTAGACTCCCCTCTGGAAGCGCTTTCACTGCAAGCTGCAGATTCCCTCCTAACAGCAAGCTTTAGGATAGGGTACTGAATTGTAACTTAACTGAGGCTAAGAATGCGATTTTGGCAAAGAGGCTATCTCCCGCAGGGAAGCTGCTACCATCAAATCTTTGCTCTCGTTAGACTCCCCTCTGGAAGCGCATTCACTGCAAGCTGCAGATTCCCTCCTAACAGCAAGCTTTAGGATAGGGTACTGAATTGTAACTTACTTTCGCCTAATAATGCGATTATGGCAAAGAGACTATCTCCCGCAGGGAAGCTGCTACCATCAAATGTTTGCCCTCATTAGACTCCCCTCTGGAAGCGCTTTCACTGCAAGCTGCAGATTCCCTCCTAACAGCAAGCTTTAGGATAGGGTACTGAATTGTAACTTACTTTCGCATAATAATGCGATTTTGGCAAAGAGACTATCTCCCGCAGGGAAGCTGCTACCAACAAATGTTTGCCCTCATTAGACTCCCCTCTGGAAGCGCTTTCACTGCAAGCTGCAGATTCCCTCCTAACAGCAAGCTTTAGGATAGGGTACTGAATTGTAACTTAACTGAGGCTAATAATGCGATTTTGGCAAAGAGACTATCTCCCGCAGGGAAGCTGCTACCATCAAATGTTTGCCCTCATTAGACTCCCCTCTGGAAGCGCTTTCACTGCAAGCTTCAGATTCCCTCCTAACAGCAAGCTTTAGGATAGGGTACTGAATTGTAACTTACTTTCGCCTAATAATGCGATTTTGGCAAAGAGAGTATCTCCCGCAGGGAAGCTGCTACCATCAAATCTTTGCCCTCATTAGACTCCCCTCTGGAAGCGTTTTCACTGCAAGCTGCAGATTCCCTCCTAACAGCAAGCTTTAGGATAGGGTACTGAATTGTAACTTACTTTCGCCTAATAATGCGATTTTGGCAATGAGAGTATCTCCCGCAGGGAAGCTGCTACCATCAAATGTTTGCCCTCATTAGACTCCCCTCTGGAAGCGCTTTCACTGCAAGCTGCAGATTCCCTCCTAACAGCAAGCTTTAGGATAGGGTACTGAATTGTAACTTAACTGAGGCTAAGAATGCGATTTTGGCAAAGAGGCTATCTCCCGCAGGGAAGCTGCTACCATCAAATCTTTGCTCTCGTTAGACTCCCCTCTGGAAGCGCTTTCACTGCAAGCTGCAGATTCCCTCCTAACAGCAAGCGTTAGGATAGGGTACTGAATTATAACTTACTTTCGCCTAATAGTGCGATTTTGGCAATGAGAGTATCTCCCGCAGGGAAGCTGCTACCATCAAATGTTTGCCCTCATTAGACTCCCCTCTGGAAGCGCTTTCACTGCAAGCTGCAGATTCCCTCCTAACAGCAAGCTTTAGGATAGGGTACTGAATTGTAACTTAACTGAGGCTAATAATGCGATTTTGGCAAAGGGACTATCTCCCGCAGGGAAGCTGCTACCATCAAATCTTTGCCCTCATTAGACTCCCCTCTGGAAGCACATTCACTGCAAGCTGCAGATTCCCTCCTAACAGCAAGCTTTAGGATAGGGTACTGAATTGTAACTTACTTTCGCCTAATAAAGCGATTTTGGCAAAGAGACTATCTCCCGCAGGGAAGCTGCTACCATCAAATCTTTGCCCTCATTAGACTCCCCTCTGGAAGCGCTTTCACTGCAAGCTTCAGATTCCCTCCTAACAGCAAGCTTTAGGATAGGGTACTGAATTGTAACTTACTTTCGCCTAATAATGCGATTTTGGCAAAGAGACTATCTCCCGCAGGGAAGCTGCTACCATCAAATGTTTGCCCTCATTAGAATCCCCTCTGGAAGCGCTTTCACTGCAAGCTGCAGATTCCCTCCTAACAGCAAGCTTTAAGATAGGGTACTGAATTGTAACTTACTTTCGCCTAATAATGCGATTTTGGCAAAGAGAGTATCTCCCGCAGGGAAGCTGCTACCATCAAATCTTTGCCCTCGTTAGACTCCCCTCTGGAAGCGCATTCACTGCAAGCTGCAGATTCCCTCCTAACAGCAAGCTTTAGGATAGGGTACTGAATTGTAACTTACTTTCGCCTAATAAAGCGATTTTGGCAAAGAGACTATCTCCCGCAGGGAAGCTGCTACCATCAAATCTTTGCCCTCATTAGACTCCCCTCTGGAAGCGCTTTCACTGCAAGCTGCAGATTCCCTCCTAACAGCAAGCTTTAGGATAGGGTACTGAATTGTAACTTACTTTCGCCTAATAATGTGATTTTGGCAAAGAGAGTATCTCCCGCAGGGAAGCTGCTACCATCAAATGTTTGCCCTCATTAGACTCCCCTCTGGAAGCGCTTTCACTGCAAGCTGCAGATTCCCTCCTAACAGCAAGCTTTAGGATAGGGTACTGAATTGTAACTTACTTTCGCCTAATAATGCGATTTTGGCAAAGAGACTATCTCCCGCAGGGAAGCTGCTACCATCAAATGTTTGCCCTCATTAGACTCCCCTCTGGAAGCGCTTTCACTGCAAGCTGCAGATTCCCTCCTAACAGCAAGCTTTAGGATAGGGTACTGAATTGTAACTTACTTTCACCTAATAATGCGATTATGGCAAAGAGACTATCTCCCGCAGGGAAGCTGCTACCATCAAATGTTTGCCCTCATTAGACTCCCCTCTGGAAGCGCTTTCACTGCAAGCTGCAGATTCCCTCCTAACAGCAAGCTTTAGGATAGGGTACTGAATTGTAACTTACTTTCGCCTAATAATGCGATTTTGGCAAAGAGACTATCTCCCGCAGGGAAGCTGCTACCATCAAATGTTTGCCCTCATTAGACTCCCCTCTGGAAGCGCTTTCACTGCAAGCTGCAGATTCCCTCCTAACAGCAAGCTTTAGGATAGGGTACTGAATTGTAACTTAACTGAGGCTAATAATGCGATTTTGGCAAAGAGACTATCTCCCGCAGGGAAGCTGCTACCAT
Organism: Phaenicophaeus curvirostris; assembly: GCF_032191515.1. NCBI lineage: Eukaryota > Metazoa > Chordata > Aves > Cuculiformes > Cuculidae > Phaenicophaeus > Phaenicophaeus curvirostris. The sequence goes on from NW_027206757.1 coordinate 145,467, forward strand.
CAAATCTTTGCTCTCGTTAGACTCCCCTCTGGAAGCGCTTTCACTGCAAGCTGCAGATTCCCTCCAAACAGCAAGCTTTAGGATAGGGTACTGAATTGTAACTTACTTTCGCCTAATAATGCGATTTTGGCAAAGAGACTATCTCCCGCAGGGAAGCTGCTACCATCAAATGTTTGCCCTCATTAGACTCCCCTCTGGAAGCGCTTTCACTGCAAGCTGCAGATTCCCTCCTAACAGCAAGCTTTAGGATAGGGTACTGAATTGTAACTTACTTTCGCCTAATAATGCGATTTTGGCAAAGAGAGTATCTCCCGCAGGGAAGCTGCTACCATCAAATGTTTGCCCTCATTAGACTCCCCTCTGGAAGCGCTTTCACTGCAAGCTTCAGATTCCCTCCTAACAGCAAGCTTTAGGATTGGGTACTGAATTGTAACTTACTTTCGCCTAATAATGCGATTTTGGCAAAGAGAGTATCTCCCGCAGGGAAGCTGCTACCATCAAATGTTTGCCCTCATTAGACTCCCCTCTGGAAGCGCTTTCACTGCAAGCTGCAGATTCCCTCCTAACAGCAAGCTTTAGGATAGGGTACTGAATTGTAACTTACTTTCGCCTAATAATGCGATTTTGGCAAAGAGACTATCTCCCGCAGGGAAGCTGCTACCATCAAATGTTTGCCCTCATTAGACTCCCCTCTGGAAGCGCTTTCACTGCAAGCTGCAGATTCCCTCCTAACAGCAAGCTTTAGGATTGGGTACTGAATTGTAACTTATTTTCGCCTAATAATGCGATTTTGGCAAAGAGAGTATCTCCCGCAGGGAAGCTGCTACCATCAAATGTTTGCCCTCATTAGACTCCCCTCTGGAAGCGCTTTCACTGCAAGCTGCAGATTCCCTCCTAACAGCAAGCTTTAGGATAGGGTACTGAATTGTAACTTACTTTCGCCTAATAATGCGATTTTGGCAAAGAGACTATCTCCCGCAGGGAAGCTGCTACCATCAAATGTTTGCCCTCATTAGACTCCCCTCTGGAAGCGCTTTCACTGCAAGCTGCAGATTCCCTCCTAACAGCAAGCTTTAGGATTGGGTACTGAATTGTAACTTACTTTCGCCTAATAATGCGATTTTGGCAAAGAGAGTATCTCCCGCAGGGAAGCTGCTACCATCAAATGTTTGCCCTCATTAGAATCCCCTCTGGAAGCGCTTTCACTGCAAGCTGCAGATTCCCTCCTAACAGCAAGCTTTAAGATAGGGTACTGAATTGTAACTTACTTTCGCATAATAATGCGATTTTGGCAAAGAGACTATCTCCCGCAGGGAAGCTGCTACCAACAAATGTTTGCCCTCATTAGACTCCACTCTGGAAGCGCTTTCACTGCAAGCTGCAGATTCCCTCCTAACAGCAAGCTTTAGGATAGGGTACTGAATTGTAACTTACTTTCGCCTAATAATGCGATTTTGGCAAAGAGAGTATCTCCCGCAGGGAAGCTGCTACCATCAAATGTTTGCCCTCATTAGACTCCCCTCTGGAAGCGCTTTCACTGCAAGCTGCAGATTCCCTCCTAACAGCAAGCTTTAGGATAGGGTACTGAATTGTAACTTACTTTCGCCTAATAATGCGATTATGGCAAAGAGACTATCTCCCGCAGGGAAGCTGCTACCATCAAATGTTTGCCCTCATTAGACTCCCCTCTGGAAGCGCTTTCACTGCAAGCTGCAGATTCCCTCCTAACAGCAAGCTTTAGGATAGGGTACTGAATTGTAACTTACTTTCGCCTAATAATGCGATTTTGGCAAAGAGACTATCTCCCGCAGAGAAGCTGCTACCATCAAATGTTTGCCCTCATTAGACTCCCCTCTGGAAGCGCTTTCACTGCAAGCTGCAGATTCCCTCCTAACAGCAAGCTTTAGGATAGGGTACTGAATTGTAACTTAACTGAGGCTAATAATGCGATTTTGGCAAAGAGACTATCTCCCGCAGGGAAGCTGCTACCATCAAATGTTTGCCCTCATTAGACTCCCCTCTGGAAGCGCTTTCACTGCAAGCTGCAGATTCCCTCCTAACAGCAAGCTTTAGGATAGTTTACTGAATTGTAACTTAACTGAGGCTAATAATGCGATTTTGGCAAAGAGACTATCTCCCGCAGGGAAGCTGCTACCATCAAATCTTTGCTCTCGTTAGACTCCCCTCTGGAAGCGCTTTCACTGCAAGCTGCAGATTCCCTCCTAACAGCAAGCTTTAGGATAGGGTACTGAATTGTAACTTACTTTCGCCTAATAATGCGATTTTGGCAAAGAGACTATCTCCCGCAGGGAAGCTACTACCATCAAATGTTTGCCCTCATTAGACTCCCCTCTGGAAGCGCTTTCACTGCAAGCTGCAGATTCCCTCCTAACAGCAAGCTTTAGGATAGGGTACTGAATTGTAACTTACTTTCGCCTAATAATGCGATTATGGCAAAGAGACTATCTCCCGCAGGGAAGCTGCTACCATCAAATGTTTGCCCTCATTAGACTCCCCTCTGGAAGCGCTTTCACTGCAAGCTGCAGATTCCCTCCTAACAGCAAGCTTTAGGATAGGGTACTGAATTGTAACTTACTTTCGCCTAATAATGCGATTTTGGCAAAGAGACTATCTCCCGCAGGGAAGCTGCTACCATCAAATCTTTGCCCTCATTAGACTCCCCTCTGGAAGCGCTTTCACTGCAAGCTTCAGATTCCCTCCTAACAGCAAGCTTTAGGATAGGGTACTGAATTGTAACTTAACTGAGGCTAATAATGCGATTTTGGCAAAGAGACTATCTCCCGCAGGGAAGCTGCTACCATCAAATCTTTGCTCTCGTTAGACTCCCCTCTGGAAGCGCTTTCACTGCAAGCTGCAGATTCCCTCCTAACAGCAAGCTTTAGGATAGGGTACTGAATTGTAACTTACTTTCGCCTAATAATGCGATTTTGGCAAAGAGACTATCTCCCGCAGGGAAGCTGCTACCATCAAATGTTTGCCCTCATTAGACTCCCCTCTGGAAGCGCTTTCACTGCAAGCTGCAGATTCCCTCCTAACAGCAAGCTTTAGGATAGGGTACTGAATTGTAACTTACTTTCGCCTAATAATGCGATTTTGGCAAAGAGACTATCTCCCGCAGGGAAGCTGCTACCATCAAATCTTTGCCCTCATTAGACTCCCCTCTGGAAGCGCTTTCACTGCAAGCTGCAGATTCCCTCCTAACAGCAAGCTTTAGGATAGGGTACTGAATTGTAACTTACTTTCGCCTAATAATGCGATTTTGGCAAAGAGAGTATCTCCCGCAGGGAAGCTGCTACCATCAAATCTTTGCCCTCCTTAGACTCCCCTCTGGAAGCGCTTTCACTGCAAGCTGCAGATTCCCTCCTAACAGCAAGCTTTAGGATAGGGTACTGAATTGTAACTTACTTTCGCCTAATAATGCGATTTTGGCAAAGAGACTATCTCCCGCAGGGAAGCTGCTACCATCAAATGTTTGCCCTCATTAGACTCCCCTCTGGAAGCGCTTTCACTGCAAGCTGCAGATTCCCTCCTAACAGCAAGCTTTAGGATTGGGTACTGAATTGTAACTTACTTTCGCCTAATAATGCGATTTTGGCAAAGAGAGTATCTCCCGCAGGGAAGCTGCTACCATCAAATGTTTGCCCTCATTAGACTCCCCTCTGGAAGCGCTTTCTCTGCAAGCTGCAGATTCCCTCCTAACAGCAAGCTTTAGGATAGGGTACTGAATTGTAACTTACTTTCGCCTAATAAGGCGATTTTGGCAAAGAGAGTATCTCCCGCAGGGAAGCTGCTACCATCAAATGTTTGCCCTCATTAGAATCCCCTCTGGAAGCGCTTTCACTGCAAGCTGCAGATTCCCTCCTAACAGCAAGCTTTAAGATAGGGTACTGAATTGTAACTTACTTTCGCCTAATAATGCGATTTTGGCAAAGAGACTATCTCCCGCAGGGAAGCTGCTACCATCAAATGTTTGCCCTCATTAGACTCCCCTCTGGAAGCGCTTTCACTGCAAGCTGTAGATTCCCTCCTAACAGCAAGCTTTAGGATAGGGTACTGAATTGTAACTTACTTTCGCATAATAATGCGATTTTGGCAAAGAGACTATCTCCCGCAGGGAAGCTGCTACCATCAAATGTTTGCCCTCATTAGACTCCCCTCTGGAAGCGCTTTCACTGCAAGCTGCAGATTCCCTCCTAACAGCAAGCTTTAGGATAGGGTACTGAATTGTAACTTACTTTCGCCTAATAATGCGATTTTGGCAAAGAGACTATCTCCCGCAGAGAAGCTGCTACCATCAAATGTTTGCCCTCATTAGACTCCCCTCTGGAAGCGCTTTCACTGCAAGCTGCAGATTCCCTCCTAACAGCAAGCTTTAGGATAGGGTACTGAATTGTAACTTACTTTCGCCTAATAATGCGATTTTGGCAAGGAGACTATCTCCCGCAGGGAAGCTGCTACCATCAAATGTTTGCCCTCATTAGACTCCCCTCTGGAAGCGCTTTCACTGCAAGCTGCAGATTCCCTCCTAACAGCAAGCTTTAGGATTGGGTACTGAATTGTAACTTACTTTCGCCTAATAATGCGATTTTGGCAAAGAGAGTATCTCCCGCAGGGAAGCTGCTACCATCAAATGTTTGCCCTCATTAGACTCCCCTCTGGAAGCGCTTTCACTGCAAGCTGCAGATTCCCTCCTAACAGCAAGCTTTAGGATAGGGTACTGAATTGTAACTTACTTTCGCCTAATAATGCGATTTTGGCAAAGAGAGTATCTCCCGCAGGGAAGCTGCTACCATCAAATGTTTGCCCTCATTAGAATCCCCTCTGGAAGCGCTTTCACTGCAAGCTGCAGATTCCCTCCTAACAGCAAGCTTTAAGATAGGGTACTGAATTGTAACTTACTTTCGCCTAATAATGCGATTTTGGCAAAGAGACTATCTCCCGCAGGGAAGCTGCTACCATCAAATGTTTGCCCTCATTAGACTCCCCTCTGGAAGCGCTTTCACTGCAAGCTGTAGATTCCCTCCTAACAGCAAGCTTTAGGATAGGGTACTGAATTGTAACTTACTTTCGCATAATAATGCGATTTTGGCAAAGAGACTATCTCCCGCAGGGAAGCTGCTACCAACAAATGTTTGCCCTCATTAGACTCCCCTCTGGAAGCGCTTTCACTGCAAGCTGCAGATTCCCTCCTAACAGCAAGCTTTAGGATAGGGTACTTAATTGTAACTTAACTGAGGCTAATAATGCGATTTTGGCAAAGAGACTATCTCCCGCAGGGAAGCTGCTACCATCAAATGTTTGCCCTCATTAGACTCCCCTCTGGAAGCGCTTTCACTGCAAGCTGCAGATTCCCTCCTAACAGCAAGCTTTAGGATAGGGTACTGAATTGTAACTTAACTGAGGCTAATAATGCGATTTTGGCAAAGAGACTATCTCCCGCAGGGAAGCTGCTACCATCAAATCTTTGCTCTCGTTAGACTCCCCTCTGGAAGCGCTTTCACTGCAAGCTGCAGATTCCCTCCTAACAGCAAGCTTTAGGATAGGGTACTGAATTGTAACTTACTTTCGCCTAATAATGCGATTTTGGCAAAGAGACTATCTCCCGCAGGGAAGCTGCTACCATCAAATCTTTGCCCTCATTAGACTCCCCTCTGGAAGCGCTTTCACTGCAAGCTGCAGATTCCCTCCTAACAGCAAGCTTTAGGATAGGGTACTGAATTGTAACTTACTTTCGCCTAATAATGCGATTTTGGCAAAGAGAGTATCTCCCGCAGGGAAGCTGCTACCATCAAATGTTTGCCCTCATTAGACTCCCCTCTGGAAGCGCTTTCACTGCAAGCTTCAGATTCCCTCCTAACAGCAAGCTTTAGGATTGGGTACTGAATTGTAACTTACTTTCGCCTAATAATGCGATTTTGGCAAAGAGAGTATCTCCCGCAGGGAAGCTGCTACCATCAAATGTTTGCCCTCATTAGACTCCCCTCTGGAAGCGCTTTCACTGCAAGCTGCAGATTCCCTCCTAACAGCAAGCTTTAGGATAGGGTACTGAATTGTAACTTACTTTCGCCTAATAATGCGATTTTGGCAAAGAGACTATCTCCCGCAGGGAAGCTGCTACCATCAAATCTTTGCCCTCCTTAGACTCCCCTCTGGAAGCGCTTTCACTGCAAGCTGCAGATTCCCTCCTAACAGCAAGCTTTAGGATAGGGTACTGAATTGTAACTTACTTTCGCCTAATAATGCGATTTTGGCAAAGAGACTATCTCCCGCAGGGAAGCTGCTACCATCAAATGTTTGCCCTCATTAGACTCCCCTCTGGAAGCGCTTTCACTGCAAGCTGCAGATTCCCTCCTAACAGCAAGCTTTAGGATTGGGTACTGAATTGTAACTTACTTTCGCCTAATAATGCGATTTTGGCAAAGAGAGTATCTCCCGCAGGGAAGCTGCTACCATCAAATGTTTGCCCTCATTAGACTCCCCTCTGGAAGCGCTTTCTCTGCAAGCTGCAGATTCCCTCCTAACAGCAAGCTTTAGGATAGGGTACTGAATTGTAACTTACTTTCGCCTAATAAGGCGATTTTGGCAAAGAGAGTATCTCCCGCAGGGAAGCTGCTACCATCAAATGTTTGCCCTCATTAGAATCCCCTCTGGAAGCGCTTTCACTGCAAGCTGCAGATTCCCTCCTAACAGCAAGCTTTAAGATAGGGTACTGAATTGTAACTTACTTTCGCCTAATAATGCGATTTTGGCAAAGAGACTATCTCCCGCAGGGAAGCTGCTACCATCAAATGTTTGCCCTCATTAGACTCCCCTCTGGAAGCGCTTTCACTGCAAGCTGTAGATTCCCTCCTAACAGCAAGCTTTAGGATAGGGTACTGAATTGTAACTTACTTTCGCATAATAATGCGATTTTGGCAAAGAGACTATCTCCCGCAGGGAAGCTGCTACCAACAAATGTTTGCCCTCATTAGACTCCCCTCTGGAAGCGCTTTCACTGCAAGCTGCAGATTCCCTCCTAACAGCAAGCTTTAGGATAGGGTACTGAATTGTAACTTACTTTCGCCTAATAATGCGATTTTGGCAAAGAGACTATCTCCCGCAGAGAAGCTGCTACCATCAAATGTTTGCCCTCATTAGACTCCCCTCTGGAAGCGCTTTCACTGCAAGCTGCAGATTCCCTCCTAACAGCAAGCTTTAGGATAGGGTACTGAATTGTAACTTACTTTCGCCTAATAATGCGATTTTGGCAAGGAGACTATCTCCCGCAGGGAAGCTGCTACCATCAAATGTTTGCCCTCATTAGACTCCCCTCTGGAAGCGCTTTCACTGCAAGCTGCAGATTCCCTCCTAACAGCAAGCTTTAGGATTGGGTACTGAATTGTAACTTACTTTCGCCTAATAATGCGATTTTGGCAAAGAGAGTATCTCCCGCAGGGAAGCTGCTACCATCAAATGTTTGCCCTCATTAGACTCCCCTCTGGAAGCGCTTTCACTGCAAGCTGCAGATTCCCTCCTAACACAAGCTTTAGGATAGGGTACTGAATTGTAACTTAACTGCGGCTAATAAGGCGATTTTGTCAAAGAGAATATCTCCCGCAGGGAAGCTGCTACCATCAAACGTTTGCCCTCATTAGACTCCCCTCTGGAAGCGCTTTCACTGCAAGCTGCAGATTCCCTCCTAACAGCAAGCTTTAGGATAGGGTACTGAATTGTATCTTACTTTCGCCTAATAATGCGATTTTGGCAAGGAGAATATCTCCTGCAGGGAAGCTGCTACCATCAAATGTTTGCCCTCATTAGACTCCCCTCTGGAAGCGCTTTCACTGTAATCTGCAGATTCCCTCCTAACAGCAAGCTTTAGGATAGGGTACTGAATGGTAACTTACTTTCGACTAATAATACGATTTTGGCAAAGAGAGTATCTCCCGCAGGGAAGCTGCTACCATCAAATGTTTGCCCTCATTAGACTCCCCTCTGGAAGCGCTTTCACTGCAAGCTGCATATTCCCTCCTAACAGCAAGCTTTGGGATAGGGTACTGAATTGTAACTTAAATGCGGCTAATAAGGCGATTTTGGCAAAGAGAGTATCTCCCGCAGGGAAGCTGCTACCATCAAATGTTTGCCCTCATTAGACTCCCCTCTGGAAGCGCTTTCACTGCAAGCTGCAGATTCCCTCCTAACAGCAAGCTTTGGGATAGGGTACTGAATTGTAACTTAACTGCGGGTAATAAGGCGATTTTGGCAAAGATAGTATCTCCCGCAGGGAAGCTGCTACCATCAAATGTTTGCCCTCAGTAGACTCCCCTCTGGAAGCGCTTTCACTGCAAGCTGCAGATTCCCTCCTAACAGCAAGCTTTAGGATAGGGTACTGAATTGTAACTTACTTTCGCCTAATAATGCGATTTTGGCAAAGAGAGTATCTCCCGCAGGGAAGCTGCTACCATCAAATGTTTGCCCTCATTAGACTCCCCTCTGGAAGCGCTTTCACTGCAAGCTGCAGATTCCCTCCTAACAGCAAGCTTTAGGATAGGGTACTGAATTGTAACTTACTTTCGCCTAATAATGCGATTTTGGCAAAGAGAGTATCTCCCGCAGGGAAGCTGCTACCATCAAATATTTGCCCTCATTAGACTCCCCTCTGGAAGCGCATTCACTGCAAGCTGCAGATTCCCTCCTAACAGCAAGCTTTAGGATAGGGTACTCAATTGTAACTTAACTGTGGCTTATAAGGCGATTTTGGAAAAGAGACTATCTCCCGCAGGGAAGCTGCTACCATCAAATGTTTGCCCTCATTAGACTCCCCTCTGGAAGCGCTTTCACTGCAAGCTGCAGATTCCCTCCTAACAGCAAGCTTTAGGATAGGGTACTGAATTGTAACTTACTTTCGCCTAATAATGCGATTTTGGCAAAGAGAGTATCTCCCGCAGGGAAGCTGCTACCATCAATGTTTGCCCTCATTAGACTCCCCTCTGGAAGCGCTTTCACTGCAAGCTGTAGATTCCCTCCTAACAGCAAGCTTTAGAATAGGGTACTGAATTTTAACTTAACTGCGGCAATAAGGCGATTTTGGCAAAGAGAGTATCTCTCGCAGGGAAGCTGCTACCATCAAATGTTTGCCCTCATTAGACTCCCCTCTGGAAGCGCTTTCACTGCAAGCTGCAGATTCCCTCCTAACAGCAAGCTTTAGGATAGGGTACTGAATTGTAACTTACTTTCGCCTAATAAGGCGAATTTGGAAAAGAGAGTATCTCCCGCAGGGATGCTGCTACCATCAAATATTTGCCCTCATTAGACTCCCCTCTGGAAGCGCTTTCACTGTAAGCTGCAGATTCCCTCCTAACAGCAAGCTTTAGGATAGGGTACTGAATTGTAACTTAACTGCGGCTAATAAGGTGAATTTGGCAAAGAGAGTATCTCCCGCAGGGAAGTTGCTACCATCAAATGTTTGCCCTCATTAGAGTCCCCTCTGGAAGCGCTTTCACTGCAAGCTGCAGATTCCCTCCTAACAGCAAGCTTTATGATAGGGTACTGAATCGTAACTTACTTTCGCCTAATAATGCGATTTTGGCAAAGAGAGTATCTCCCGCAGGGAAGCTGTTACCATCAAATGTTTGCCCTCGTTAGACTACCCTCTGGAAGCGCTTTCACTGCAAGCTGCAGATTCCCTCCTAACAGCAAGCTTTAGGATAGGGTACTGAATTGTAACTTACTTTCGGCTAATAAGGCGATTTTGGCAAAGAGAGTATCTCCCGCAGGGAAGCTGCTACCATCAAATGTTTGACCTCATTAGACTCCCCTCTGGAAGCACTTTCACTGCAAGCTGCAGATTCCCTCCTAACAGCAAGCTTTAGGATAGGGTACTGAATTGTAACTTACTTTCGCCTAATAATGCGGTTTTGGCAAATAGAGTATCTCTGGCAGGGAAGCTGCTACCATCAAATGTTTGCCCTCATTAGACTCCCCTCTGGAAGCGCTTTCACTGCAAGCTGCAGATTCCCTCCTAACAGCAAGCTTTAGGATAGGGTACTGAATTGTAACTTAACTGTGCCTAATAATGCGATTTTGGCAAAGAGAGTATCTCCCGCAGGGAAGCTGTTACCATCAAATCTTTGCCCTCATTAGACTACCCTCTGGAAGCGCTTTCACTGCAAGCTGCAGATTCCCTCCTAACAGCAAGCTTTAGGATAGGGTACTGAATTGTAACTTACTTTCGCCTAATAATGCGATTTTGGCAAAGAGAGTATCTCCCGCAGGGAAGCTGCTACCATCAAATGTTTGCCCTCATTAGACTCCCCTCTGGAAGCGCTTTCACTGCAAGCTGCAGATTCCCTCCTAACAGCAAGCTTTAGGATAGGGTACTGAATTGTAACTTACTTTCGCCTAATAATGCGATTTTGGCAAAGAGAGTATCTCCCGCAGGGAAGCTGTTACCATCAAATGTTTGCCCTCGTTAGACTACCCTCTGGAAGCGCTTTCACTGCAAGCTGCAGATTCCGTCCTAACAGCAAGATTTAGGATAGGGTACTGAATTGTAACTTAACTGCGGCTAAAAAGGAGAATTTGGCAAAGATTATATCTCCCGCAGGGAAGCTGCTACCATCAAATGTTTGCCCTCAGTAGACTCCCCTCTGGAAGCGCTTTCACTGCAAGCTGCAGATTCCCTCCTAACAGCAAGCTTTGGGATAGGGTACTGAATTGTATCTTAAATGCGGCTAATAAGGCGATTTTGGCAAAGAGAATATCTCCCGCAGGGAAGCTGCTACCATCAAATGTTTGCCCTCATTAGACTCCCCTCTGGAAGCGCTTTCACTGCAAGCTGCAGATTCCCTCCTAACAGCAAGCTTTAGGATAGGGTACTGAATTGTAACTTACTTTCGCCTAATAATGCGATTTTGGCAAAGAGAGTATCTCCCGCAGGGAAGCTGCTACCATCAAATGTTTGCCCTCATTAGACTCCCCTCTGGAAGCGCTTTCACTGCAAGCTGCAGATTCCCTCCTAACAGCAAGCTTTAGGATAGGGTACTGAATTGTAACTTACTTTCGCCTAATAATGCGATTTTGGCAAAGAGAGTATCTCCCGCAGGGAAGCTGCTACCATCAAATGTTTGCCCTCATTAGACTCCCCTCTGGAAGCGCTTTCACTGCAAGCTGCAGATTCCCTCCTAACAGCAAGCTTTAGGATAGGGTACTGAATTGTAACTTACTTTCGCCTAATAATGCGATTTTGGCAAAGAGACTATCTCCCGCAGGGAAGCTGCTACCATCAAATATTTGCCCTCATTAGACTCCCCTCTGGAAGCGCATTCACTGCAAGCTGCAGATTCCCTCCTAACAGCAAGCTTTAGGATAGGGTACTGAATTGTAACTTAACTGCGGCTAATAATGCGATTTTGGCAAAGAGAGTATCTCCCGCAGGGAAGCTGCTACCATCAAATGTTTGCCCTCATTAGACTCCCCTCTGGAAGCGCTTTCACTGCAAGCTGCAGATTCCCTCCTAACAGCAAGCTTTAGGATAGGGTACTGAATTGTATCTTAAATGCGGGTAAAAAGGCGATTTTGGCAAAGAGAGTATCTCCCGCAGGGAAGCTGCTACCATCAAATGTTTGCCCTCATTAGACTCCCCTCTGGAAGCGCTTTCACTGCAAGCTGCAGATTCCCTCCTAACAGCAAGCTTTGGGATAGGGTACTGAATTGTAACTTAACTGCGGCTAATAAGGAGAATTTGGCAAAGAGAGTATCTCCCGCAGGGAAGCTGCTACCATCAAATGTTTGCCCTCATTAGACTCCCCTCTGGAAGCGCTTTCACTGCAAGCTGCAGATTCCCTCCTAACAGCAAGCTTTAGGATCGGGTACTGAATTGTAACATACTTTCGCCTAATAATGCGATTTTGGCAAAGAGAGTATCTCCCGCAGGGAAGCTGCTACCATCAAATGTTTGCCCTCATTAGACTCCCCTCTGGTAGCGCTTTCACTGCAAGCTGCAGATTCCCTCCTAACAGCAAGCTTTAGAATAGTGTACTGAATTGTATCTTAACTGCGGCAATAAGGCGATTTTGGCAAAGAGAGTATCTCTCGCAGGGAAGCTGCTACCATCAAATGTTTGCCCTCATTAGACTCCCCTCTGGAAGCGCTTTCACTGCAAGCTGCAGATTCCCTCCTAACAGCAAGCTTTAGGATAGGGTACTGAATTGTAACTTACTTTCGCCTAATAATGCGATTTTGGCAAAGAGAGTATCTCCCGCAGGGAAGCTGCTACCATCAAATGTTTGCCCTCATTAAACTTCCCTCTGGAAGCGCTTTCACTGCAAGCTGCAGATTCCCTCCTAACAGCAAGCTGTACGACAGTGTACTGAATTGTAACTTAACTGCGTCTAATAAGGCGATTTTGGCAAAGAGAATATCTCCCGCAGGGAAGCTGCTACCATCAAATGTTTGCCCTCATTAGACTCCCCTCTGGAAGCGCTTTCACTGCAAGCCACATATTCGCTCTTAACAGCAAGCTTTAGGATATGGTACTGAATTGTAACTTACTTTCGCCTAATAATGCGATTTTGGCAAAGAGACTATCTCCCGCAGGGAAGCTGCTACCATCAAATATTTGCCCTCATTAGACTCCCCTCTGGAAGCGCTTTCACTGCAAGCTGCAGATTCCCTCCTAACAGCAAGCTTTAGGATAGGGTACTGAATTGTAACTTACTTTCGCCTAATAATGCGATTTTGGCAAAGAGAGTATCTCCCGCAGGGAAGCTGCTACCATCAAATGTTTGCCCTCATTAGACTCCCCTCTGGAAGCGCTTTCACTGCAAGCTGCATATTCCCTCCTAACAGCAAGCTTTGGGATAGGGTACTGAATTGTAACTTAAATGCGGCTAATAAGGCGATTTTGGCAAAGAGAGTATCTCCCGCAGGGAAGCTGCTACCATCAAATGTTTGCCCTCATTAGACTCCCCTCTGGAAGCGCTTTCACTGCAAGCTGCAGATTCCCTCCTAACAGCAAGCTTTGGGATAGGGTACTGAATTGTAACTTAACTGCGGGTAATAAGGCGATTTTGGCAAAGATAGTATCTCCCGCAGGGAAGCTGCTACCATCAAATGTTTGCCCTCAGTAGACTCCCCTCTGGAAGCGCTTTCACTGCAAGCTGCAGATTCCCTCCTAACAGCAAGCTTTGGGATAGGGTACTGAATTGTAACTTAAATGCGGCTAATAAGGCGATTTTGGCAAAGAGAGTATCTCCCGCAAGGAAGCTGCTACCATCAAATGTTTGCCCTCATTAGACTCGCCTCTGGAAGCGCTTTCACTGCAAGCTGCAGATTCCCTCCTAACAGCAAGCTTTAGGATAGGGTACTGAATTGTAACTTACTTTCGCCTAATAATGCGATTTTGGCAAAGAGAGTATCTCCCGCAGGGAAGCTGCTACCATCAAATATTTGCCCTCATTAGACTCCCCTCTGGAAGCGCTTTCACTGCAAGCTGCAGATTCCCTCCTAACAGCAAGCTTTAGGATAGGGTACTGAATTGTAACTTACTTTCGCCTAATAATGCGATTTTGGCAAAGAGAGTATCTCCCGCAGGGAAGCTGCTACCATCAAATGTTTGCCCTCATTAGACTCCCCTCTGGAAGCGCTTTCACTGCAAGCTGCAGATTCCCTCCTAACAGCAAGCTTTAGGATAGGGTACTGAATTGTAACTTACTTTCGCCTAATAATGCGATTTTGGCAAAGAGAGTATCTCCCGCAGGGAAGCTGCTACCATCAAATGTTTGCCCTCATTAGACTCCCCTCTGGAAGCGCTTTCACTGCAAGCTGCAGATTCCCTCCTAACAGCAAGCTTTAGGATAGGGTACTGAATTGTAACTTACTTTCGCCTAATAATGCGATTTTGGCAAAGAGAGTATCTCCCGCAGGGAAGCTGTTACCATCAAATGTTTGCCCTCGTTAGACTACCCTCTGGAAGCGCTTTCTCTGCAAGCTGCAGATTCCGTCCTAACAGCAAGATTTAGGATAGGGTACTGAATTGTAACTTAAGTGTGGCTAATAAGGAGAATTTGGCAAAGATTATATCTCCCGCAGGGAAGCTGCTACCATCAAATGTTTGCCCTCAGTAGACTCCCCTCTGGAAGCGCTTTCACTGCAAGCTGCAGATTCCCTCCTAACAGCAAGCTTTGGGATAGGGTACTGAATTGTATCTTAAATGCGGCTAATAAGGCGATTTTGGCAAAGAGAGTATCTCCCGCAGGGAAGCTGCTACCATCAAATGTTTGCCCTCATTAGACTCCCCTCTGGAAGCGCTTTCACTGCAAGCTGCAGATTCCCTCCTAACAGCAAGCTTTAGGATAGGGTACTGAATTGTAACTTACTTTCGCCTAATAATGCGATTTTGGCAAAGAGAGTATCTCCCGCAGGGAAGCTGCTACCATCAAATCTTTGCCCTCATTAGACTCCCCTCTGGAAGCGCTTTCACTGCAAGCTGCAGATTCCCTCCTAACAGCAAGCTTTAGGATAGGGTACTGAATTGTAACTTACTTTCGCCTAATAATGCGATTTTGGCAAAGAGAGTATCTCCCGCAGGGAAGCTGCTACCATCAAATGTTTGCCCTCATTAGACTCCCCTCTGGAAGCGCTTTCACTGCAAGCTGCAGATTCCCTCCTAACAGCAAGCTTTAGGATAGGGTACTGAATTGTAACTTACTTTCGCCAAATATACGATTTTGGCAAAGAGAGTATCTCCCGCAAGGAAGCTGCTACCATCAAATGTTTGCCCTCATTAGACTCCCCTCTGGAAGCGCTTTCACTGTAAGCTGCAGATTCCCTCCTAACAGCAAGCTTTAGGATAGGGTACTGAATTGTATCTTAAATGCGGCTAAAAAGGCGATTTTGGCAAAGAGAGTATCTCCCGCAGGGAAGCTGCTACCATCAAATGTTTGCCCTCATTAGACTCCCCTCTGGAAGCGCTTTCACTGCAAGCTGCAGATTCCCTCCTAACAGCAAGCTTTGGGATAGGGTACTGAATTGTAACTTAACTGCGGGTAATAAGGCGATTTTGGCAAAGATAGTATCTCCCGCAGGGAAGCTGCTACCATCAAATGTTTGCCCTCAGTAGACTCCCCTCTGGAAGCGCTTTCACTGCAAGCTGCAGATTCCCTCCTAACAGCAAGCTTTAGGATAGGGTACTGAATTGTAACTTAAATGCGGCTAATAAGGCGATTTTGGCAAAGAGAGTATCTCCCGCAAGGAAGCTGCTACCATCAAATGTTTGCCCTCATTAGACTCGCCTCTGGAAGCGCTTTCACTGCAAGCTGCAGATTCCCTCCTAACAGCAAGCTTTAGGATAGGGTACTGAATTGTAACTTACTTTCGCCTAATAATGCGATTTTGGCAAAGAGAGTATCTCCCGCAGGGAAGCTGCTACCATCAAATATTTGCCCTCATTAGACTCCCCTCTGGAAGCGCTTTCACTGCAAGCTGCAGATTCCCTCCTAACAGCAAGCTTTAGGATAGGGTACTGAATTGTAACTTACTTTCGCCTAATAATGCGATTTTGGCAAAGAGAGTATCTCCCGCAGGGAAGCTGCTACCATCAAATGTTTGCCCTCATTAGACTCCCCTCTGGAAGCGCTTTCACTGCAAGCTGCAGATTCCCTCCTAACAGCAAGCTTTAGGATAGGGTCCTGAATTGTAACTTACTTTCGCCTAATAATGCGATTTTGGCAAAGAGAGTATCTCCCGCAGGGAAGCTGCTACCATCAAATGTTTGCCCTCATTAGACTCCCCTCTGGAAGCGCTTTCACTGCAAGCTGCAGATTCCCTCCTAACAGCAAGCTTTAGGATAGGGTACTGAATTGTAACTTACTTTCGCCTAATAATGCGATTTTGGCAAAGAGAGTATCTCCCGCAGGGAAGCTGTTACCATCAAATGTTTGCCCTCGTTAGACTACCCTCTGGAAGCGCTTTCACTGCAAGCTGCAGATTCCGTCCTAACAGCAAGATTTAGGATAGGGTACTGAATTGTAACTTAACTGCGGCTAATAAGGGGAATTTGGCAAAGATTATATCTCCCGCAGGGAAGCTGCTACCATCAAATGTTTGCCCTCAGTAGACTCCCCTCTGGAAGCGCTTTCACTGCAAGCTGCAGATTCCCTCCTAACAGCAAGCTTTGGGATAGGGTACTGAATTGTATCTTAAATGCGGCTAATAAGGCGATTTTGGCAAAGAGAGTATCTCCCGCAGGGAAGCTGCTACCATCAAATGTTTGCCCTCATTAGACTCCCCTCTGGAAGCGCTTTCACTGCAAGCTGCAGATTCCCTCCTAACAGCAAGCTTTAGGATAGGGTACTGAATTGTAACTTACTTTCGCCTAATAATGCGATTTTGGCAAAGAGAGTATCTCCCGCAGGGAAGCTGCTACCATCAAATGTTTGCCCTCATTAGACTCCCCTCTGGAAGCGCTTTCACTGCAAGCTGCAGATTCCCTCCTAACAGCAAGCTTTAGGATAGGGTACTGAATTGTAACTTACTTTCGCCTAATAATGCGATTTTGGCAAAGAGACTATCTCCCGCAGGGAAGCTGCTACCATCAAATGTTTGCCCTCATTAGACTCCCCTCTGGAAGCGCTTTCACTGCAAGCTGCAGATTCCCTCCTAACAGCAAGCTTTAGGATAGGGTACTGAATTGTAACTTACTTTCGCCTAATAATGCGATTTTGGCAAAGAGACTATCTCCCGCAGGGAAGCTGCTACCATCAAATATTTGCCCTCATTAGACTCCCCTCTGGAAGCGCATTCACTGCAAGCTGCAGATTCCCTCCTAACAGCAAGCTTTAGGATAGGGTACTGAATTGTAACTTAACTGCGGCTAATAAGGCGATTTTGGCAAAGAGAGTATCTCCCGCAGGGAAGCTGCTACCATCAAATGTTTGCCCTCATTAGACTCCCCTCTGGAAGCGCTTTCACTGCAAGCTGCAGATTCCCTCCTAACAGCAAGCTTTAGGATAGGGTACTGAATTGTAACTTACTTTCGCCTAATAATGCGATTTTGGAAAAGGACTATCTCCCGCAGGGAAACTGCTACCATCAAATGTTTGCCCTCATTAGACTCCCCTCTGGAAGTGCTTTCACTGCAAGCTGCAGATTCCCTCCTAACAGCAAGCTTTAGGATAGGGTACTGAATGGTAACTTACTTTCGACTAATAATACGATTTTGGCAAAGAGAGTATCTCCCGCAGGGAAGCTGCTACCATCAAATGTTTGCCCTCATTAGACTCCCCTCTGGAAGCGCTTTCACTGCAAGCTGCAGATTCCCTCCTAACAGCAAGCTTTAGGATCGGGTACTGAATTGTAACTTACTTTCGCCAAATAATGCGATTTTGGCAAAGAGAGTATCTCCCGCAAGGAAGCTGCTACCATCAAATGTTTGCCCTCATTAGACTCCCCTCTGGTAGCGCTTTCACTGCAAGCTGCAGATTCCCTCCTAACAGCAAGCTTTAGGATAGGGTACTGAATTGTATCTTAACTGCGGCAATAAGGCGATTTTGGCAAAGAGAGTATCTCTCGCAGGGAAGCTGCTACCATCAAATGTTTGCCCTCATTAGACTCCCCTCTGGAAGCGCTTTCACTGCAAGCTGCAGATTCCCTCCTAACAGCAAGCTTTAGGATAGGGTACTGAATTGTAACTTACTTTCGCCTAATAATGCGATTTTGGCAAAGAGAGTATCTCCCGCAGGGAAGCTGCTACCATCAAATGTTTGCCCTCATTAAACTTCCCTCTGGAAGCGCTTTCACTGCAAGCTGCAGATTCCCTCCTAACAGCAAGCTGTACGACAGTGTACTGAATTGTAACTTAACTGCGTCTAATAAGGCGATTTTGGCAAAGAGAATATCTCCCGCAGGGAAGCTGCTACCATCAAATGTTTGCCCTCATTAGACTCCCCTCTGGAAGCGCTTTCACTGCAAGCTGCAGATTCCCTCCTAACAGCAAGCTTTAGGATAGGGTACCGAATTGTAACTTAACTGCGGCAATAAGGCGATTTTGGCAAAGAGAGTATCTCCCGCAGGGAAGCTGCTACCATCAAATGTTTGCCCTCGTTAGACTCCCCTCTGGAATCGCTTTCACTGCAAGCCACATATTCGCTCTTAACAGCAAGCTTTAGGATATGGTACTGAATTGTAACTTACTTTCGCCTAATAATGCGATTTTGGCAAAGAGACTATCTCCCGCAGGGAAGCTGCTACCATCAAATATTTGCCCTCATTAGACTCCCCTCTGGAAGCGCTTTCACTGCAAGCTGCAGATTCCCTCCTAACAGCAAGCTTTAGGATAGGGTACTGAATTGTATCTTAAATGCGGCTAATAATGCGATTTTGGAAAATAGAATATCTCCCGCAGGGAAGCTGCTACCATCAAGTGTTTGCCCTCTTTAGACTTCCCTCTGGAAGCGCTTTCACTGCAAGCTGCAGATTCCCCTGTTGGAGCTTGAGGCCATTCCCTCTTGTCCTGTCCCCTGTCACTTGGGAGAAATGGCCATCATCCTCCTGTCTTCAATCTCCTTTCAGGTAATTGTAGAGAGCAATGAAGTCTCCCCTCAGCCTCCTTTTCTCCAGACTAAACAACCCCAGTCCTCTCAGCTGTTTCTCATAAGGCCATGTGTGTACATAAAAAAGCGCTGACTTTTTTGAGAGGAACTAGGAGCACTACAGACAGACAGAGGATTATAAAAAGGGGAGGGACTAGCACAAAGATTCAGAAACAGCAAGAGGAGCAAAGGGGAGTATCAACAGAATGAGGAACGCAAATTGGTAGAAAGATGGAAAAGGAGAAAAAAAGTATGGACAGAGAACTGATACTGAAGACTGGGGGAAAAAAGAGAGAGAAAAGAGCACAGAAAAATTAAAGAGTAGGGGTATAGGGATACCTGGGAACAGTAATTGTAGCAGCACGATAAATGAAAGGAACAAAAAAGTCCAGGTCTAAAATGTTCGTTACCTAGTTCCATCACTGTCACAACTAGCAATGTTGCAGTGACAGCACGCATACTGTTATTTCTTGTAAGGATGCTTTCAGACACATAGTAGTGTTGTTCTAGCTGAGAATGTAAGGCAGAGTTAATAAAACACAGCTGCTCCCCAGGCACTCTTTATACCTGTGAGGGCTTCACCACACCCCAGTCACAGGTGGTGGGTGGGAAGGGCCAGGGGGTATATAAGCTACAGGCCTTGCCTCTGGAGGTCATTTAGGTTGTGGTTTATCCTTGAGATTAGAGTTTTGCTGCTGTTTCAATTCATTATGTATTTTAGGCTAGTTGGGTAAGTGGTGTTTTTTGGCTTTTTTTTTTGATTTTTTTTTTTTTTCTGATCCTCTAAAGAAGCAGAGGCATCTGTTGGAGGAGGTATGAGCTTTGGAAGAGTCCAGGCAAAGCAGCACATACAGCTGTAACTATGGGGCTTTTTTGTCAGTAATTTTTGATTGGGTGTTGGAGGGGGCAAGATGTTTTAATGGTTTGTTTTCCTTCTTTGTTTTTTTTCTGGGTGCTTTGCCTGGAGTTTTTAGTTATGGGATGATTTGTTGTTGTTCCTCATTCTGTGTGGCATGATGTATTGGCCCTAGGGGCTCTGCAGTTTGTAATGGGCATCTTGTGGGTGATAATAACCTGGAATGAGCCTTGTTGGCCTGTGGTAGGAAGTTGAGTCTGTGGGTTGGTGGAAGATAGAAGGGGCCAGGGGAGCCTTGGGAAGGGCTCAGGAGCCCAGCTCCCAAGGAACAGCAACACAGAAGGGTCAGGGGGGTTAAAATATAGGACAGGTTCTGTTAAGAAGGAGCAGGGTTCCTTCTCTGATACTTCAGGGGTAGAAAAGGGCTTTAATGGTTTGGGGAAAGGGAGATGGGTTCATCAGTCTTTCTTGGGTCAGTTTGGTGGTCAGATGCAAGTGCCATTCAGGTGTCTGTTGTTCTAGTCTCTCTGTAGCCAACGAGGTAACGATGAGGTTGAGACACAAGTTGAAAAGCATTAGTTACCCTAAGAAATGTAATCTCTAGGGCTGTGAGATCTCTGCTCCCTTATACTTTCTACTTATTGTGTTCCTCAACCAACTTCTTTGCATCCATCCTGTCTCCATCCATCTGAATGTCCAGAGAAGAGTACTGTAGCTGGTGAGGGGGCTGGTGAATAAGCCTTATGAGGAGTGGCTGAGAGGGCTGGGGGTGTTTAGCCTGGAGAAGAGGAGGCTGAGGGGAGACCTCATTGCTGAAAGGAGGTTGTGGAGATAAGGAAGCTGGCCACCTCTCCAAAGTGACAGGGGACAGGACAAGAGGGAATAGCCTCAAGCTCTGCCAGGGAAGGTTCAGGCTGTACATCAGGAAAAAATATTTCACTGAAAGGGTTATTAGGGATGGGCAAAGGCTGCCCAAGGAGGTGGTAGAGTCACCTTCCCTGGAGGTGTTTAAAGGACGGGTGGCCGAAGTGCTGAGGGACGTGGTTTAGTGATTGATAGGAATGGTTGGACTCAATGATCCAATGGGTCTTTTCCAACCTGGTGATCCTATGAATATCAGACACCTTGCTACTTAAACATATGGACTCACTGCCTATCTACAGTGCAGGATTCTGCCGCTTGTTTCGCTTGCATTTCTCAGGGAAGAGATTGGATATTGTTTTGGCTCGTAACAGTTAGCAGCTGAGCAACTCTTTTTCATCTGGTCTGTGGGCACACAAGCCTCCCTTATTTAGTAGAGTTTTGGATTTTTCCTGAACTTACCAGTGAGGTTTGCTTTGTTATTGCTTACAGCAGTTGTTACCTTGTCCCTGTTATCCATTGTGTTTTTTTACGGTCATTGAGTTTCCAATTTAGGTCTTAGAGCAGTCAAATCCCACTGTTGCGAGTTTTTCATTGGCTGACTGCCTCTGTAATTCCAGTCTCCATTGCTGTGTGGTGAGTGTCCTGTGTTTTTATGTCTTCTGTGTTAATAATCTTTACTGGGTTTTGATAAGAATATTCTTTTTCAAGTTCTTTTTGTTTACTCCTGTGACTAAAGTCTGGTAACTTCCTAGAATTAGGATCTCCATGGCTCATCTTTCTTTTGTCCTGGGTATCACCACTACTGGTCCTACAACTTAAGTGGTGAGGAGGAGAGGAGAAGTAAGCAGACAGCAGAGAATTTTGGGGTGCCGGTGAGGTAGTCAGGCTTTTTCTCATCATTGTGGGGCTGATGGTGAGGAGGAAGTTGAGTATGTCTAGAAGAGCAAAGTATTATTTGGCAACATAGTATTTACTTTTGGTTTGGCAGGCACTGTGTGGGCCACCTTGGGAATGGGAAGAGCATTTGAGATGAGCTGGGTAGTAGGGAGAAGGAGCATGGGGCAGACTTCTCACAGGTGTGAGTAATTCTCTTAATTTAATTACCCTGGGTGATAACAGCTGCAGCATCTGACATAAGAACTGCTGTGGAGCAAGTGAGTGGAAGAACATGGCAGTTAGGCAGAGCAAGTTGTCATGTAAGGTGCTGACATTGATCAGTGCAATGCTGGCTGTTGGCACTATTTTAGTTTTCTCATTGGTTTTCTTACAGATGGCCAAGTGGAACCTGGCAACTGTAGGATCATCCCAGGGAGCTGATGCTCTTGGAGTTTTTTCTGCTGAGGAAGCCTCCTGGTGGTCTGAAAGCTAAGTTGAGGGACGGGGGCAAGGGTGGGGTGTGACAGAGGGGAGAAGGCTGGGGATGGCAGGGTGGAGTTTTAAAAGTAGCCTAGGGGAGAGGGCTGTGCAGGAAATGTCCCCTTTGGGCATGGAGAGCTGGAGGGTGTTACTTCTCAGCCCAAAGCTAGCATGTTCCAGGTAGGGCCGTTCCAGCTTGTCTGTGCTGTGTGCTTTATATTCTGTTTCTCTTTCATGTTTCTTAAGCCTTGATGTCCCCTTTGCTTTAAAGGAATGCAGCATA
Source organism: Phaenicophaeus curvirostris (assembly GCF_032191515.1). Taxonomy (NCBI): domain Eukaryota; kingdom Metazoa; phylum Chordata; class Aves; order Cuculiformes; family Cuculidae; genus Phaenicophaeus; species Phaenicophaeus curvirostris. The sequence goes on from NW_027206757.1 coordinate 167,416, forward strand.
TGACTTGAGCAGCATCTCGAGGGTCTTGAATGCCTGTACTCATGGGTACAATACCAATTAGGCACTGTTCTTCTTGCATCATAACCTAAGTGTGGATTGGCTTCACATTTTCAAAGTTTCTAGTCAGCCATCTTTTCCTGTGACCTTGCAGACTGTGTTGGTGGCCACAATCGCTAGTCTTGTATTTTCAAGGATCCCTGTAGGCCTAAGACTTCTTCCACGCATCTTGTGTCTTTAGACATTTAAAAGGTGATCCTCTCACGTACATCATCCCAGTCTTGGCCACATACCATTGTAATGAGGGATCCTTTACAGCATGCCGGACATGCCTCGAGCACCATATCTAGGGTCCTGAATGCTTGTACCCATCAATGCACTGTCGATTGGGCACTGCTTTTCTTGCATCGTGCTCCTAAAGCCGGGATCGTTCTCGTGTTTTGGCACTGTGTTTTTCTCCTTGTTTTCCTTGCAGATGCTGAAGAGGAACCCAGTGACTGCAGGATTATTTCTGTTAGCTGATGTGATTTGAGCTGCTTTGGCCAAGGACAGCTTCATTCGTGGCCCTCTGAAAGCTAAGTTGAGGGACCAGATTTGGGAAGCGGGAGGCGGGTTGGGGATAGCAGGGAGGGGTTTTGAAGGTAGCCTAGGCTGTGCAGGGAGAGTCCTCTTTGGGCAGGTGAAGGCAGAGGGGCGTACTTCTGAGCCCAAACCCTGCATGGGCAGGGCAGTTCCAGCCTGTATCTGTTGTTATCTAGTTTGTGTAGTCACTGTGCTGTGTCTGAAATTTTCTGCAGGTCTTGATGTCCTCTTTTGTACTCGAGGCATGCCGGATGTGCCTTGGGCACCATGTCTAGGGTCCCAAATGCTCGTACTGATCAAAGCAGTGTCGATGGGGCACTGCTTTTCTTTCTTCACATTTTTAAAGCGTGGATCGCTCTTGTGTTTTGGAAGCATCCGGTCAGTTGTCTTCTGCTGCAGCCTTGCAGCCGGCCTTATTATCCAGGATAGTTAGTCTTCCGTTTTGTTGGATCCCTGTTCTGGGACTTGTTCCATCCATCCTCTGCATCTTTAGGACTTTAAAAGGGTTTCTTGCCCGTTCATCTTGCCAGTTGCAGCCACATCTCTTTGGAACCATCTTTGCTTTTCCAGGGCTACCGTAGGTTCTTCCTCAGAGCCCTGTCCATTGCCTTGCCCATTGGCAAGCGTGGTCCAAGAGTCCTCCATGTTGCTGCAAATCTTCTTTTGTCCTCGGTTCACGACATCGGTCTTGTGTGTTAGTGTTCCGTGTGTATTTGTGTCCAGTTCAAGCTGCTCTGCCTGGTGCATGGAGGAGGTGATAAGAGTCAGCCAAGGTATAGCGGCCCGGTTCTTATCTTAATGTTTTAATGTGACTAGACCATGCAGTCTAGGGGCATCCATTACTTTGGAGAGCTAGCAGCCCTAAGTGTGGTAGTTTCTGCTAGTCTCTGAAACCATGGAGGGGATGCAGAGAAGTACTGTAGGGAAGCTGCTATGATCAAATTCTGGCTTTTGTTAGAGTCTTCTCTGGAAGCGCCTTCACTGCAAGCTGCAGAAGAATGTCTAACAGAATGGTTTAGTATAGGGTACTGAATTGTGACTTACTTTCGCCTAATAAGGCGATTTGGGAAAAGAGAGTGTCTCCCGCAGGGAAGATGCTAGCATGGAATGCTGCTGTTTCTGAATGTCTTCTCTTAGAGTGCTTTCAGTGCAAAGCAAGGCTTGTAGAATGTTCAGTCTCGGCTTGTGTACAGTAACATCAGAATGGCGGTTAAAGTGTCACTTTGAAATCTCATACCGTTCAGCACAAGGACTGCGGGGAATCTGCTACAATCAAATGCTGGCTCTCAGTAGAGTCTTCTCCGGAAGTGCTTTCACTTCAAGCTGGTTAAGCTCGACTAACAGAACGTTTAATACAAGGTACTGAGTTGAGACTGAACTGCACCTCCACCCCGTGCGGCCCTGCTCTTACCCCGTGCGGCCCTGCTCTTACCCCGTGCGGCCCTGCTCTTACCCCGTGCGGCCCTGCTCTTACCCCGTGCGGCCCTGCTCTTACCCCTGTCCGGTATTTTCTGCACTTGCCCGGCCCGACTTGGGCCCCTCCCGGCCCGACTTGGGCCCCTCCCGGCCCGACTTGGGCCCCTCCCGGCCCGACTTGGGCCCTTGTCCCGTATTCTCCGCCCTTGTCCGCCCCTCTGTGCCCTTGTCCCGTGTTCTCCGCCCTTGTCCGCCCCTCTGTGGCCTTGTCCCGTATTATCCGCACTTGTCCGGTATTTTCCGCACTTGCCCGGCCCGACTTGGGCCCTTGTCCCGTGTCTCTGCCCTTGTCCGCCCCTCTGTGGCCTTGTCCTGTGTTCTCTGCCCTTGTCCGCCCCTCTGTGGCCTTGTCCCGTATTATCCGCACTTGTCCGGTATTTTCCGCACTTGCCCACCCCGACTTGGGCCCCTCCCGGCCCGACTTGGGCCCCTGTCCCGTGTTCTCCGCCCTTGTCCGCCCCTCTGTGCCCTTGTCCCGTGTTCTCCGCCCTTGTCCGCCAATCTGTGGCCTTGTCCCGTGTTCTCCGCCATTGTCCACCACTCTGTGGCCTTGTCCCGTGTTCTCCGCCATTGTCCGCCACTCTGTGGCCTTGTACCGTGTTCTCCACACTTGTCCGACCCTCTTTCCCCTTGTCCCGTGTTCTCTGCCCTTGTCCGCCCCTCTGTGGCCTTGTCCCGTATTATCCGCACTTGTCCGCCCCTCTGGGCCTGTGTCCGCCCCTCTGGGCCCGTGTCCGACCCTCTGTGGCCTTGTCCCGTATTATCCGCACTTGTCCGCCCCTCTGGGCCCGTGTCCGCCCCTCTGGGCCCTTGTCCCGTATTCTCCGAACTTGTCCGCCCATCTGGGCTCGTGTCCGCCCGTCTGGGCCCTTGTCCCGTATTCTCCAAACTTGTCCGCCCCTCTGGGCCCGTGTCCCGTGTTCTCTGGGCCCGTGTCCCGTGTTCTCTGGGCCCGTGTCCCGTGTTCTCCTAACTTGTCCGCCCCTCTGGGCCCTTGTCCGCCCCTCTGGGCCCTTGTCCGCCCCTCTGGGCCCTTGTCCGCCCCTCTGGGCCCTTGTCCGCCCCTCTGGGCCCTTGTCCCGTATTCTCCGAAATTGTCTGCCAATCTGGGCCGTTGTCCGCCCCTCTGTGCCCTTGTCCCGTACTCTCCGAACTTGTCCGCCCGTCTTTGCCCTGGTCGGGCCCTCTTTGCCCTTGTCCGCCCCTATTTGCACTTTTCCGCCCGTCTTCGCCCTTTTTCGGTATTCCCCGCACTTGTCCGCCCGTGTTTGCCCTTTTCCGGTATTCCCCGCACTTCTCCGCCCGTCTTTGCCCTTGTCCGCCCGTCTTTGCCCTTGTCCGCCCGTCTTTGCCCTTGTCCGCCCGTCTTTGCCCTTGTCCGCCCGTCTTTGCCCTTGTCCGCCCGTCTTTGCCCTTGTCCGCCCGTCTTTGCCCTTGTCCGGTATTCTCCGCACTTGTCCGCCCGGCTTTGCCCTTGTCCAGTATTCTCCGCACTTGTCCGGTATTCTCCGCCCTTGTCCGCCCGGCTTTGCCCTTGTCCGGTATTCTCCGCACTTGTCCGGTATTCTCCGCACTTGTCCGGTATTCTCCGCACTTGTCCGGTATTCTCCGCCCTTGTCCGCCCGGCTTTGCCCTTGTCCGGTATTCTCCGCACTTGTCCGGTATTCTCCGCACTTGTCCGGTATTCTCCGCACTTGTCCGGTATTCTCCGCACTTGTCCGCCCGGCTTTGCCCTTGTCCGCCCGGCTTTGCCCTTGTCCGCCCGGCTTTGCCCTTGTCCGCCCGGCTTTGCCCTTGTCCGCCCGGCTTTGCCCTTGTCCGGTATTCTCCGCCCTTGTCCGCCCGGCTTTGCCCTTGTCCGCCCGGCTTTGCCCTTGTCCGGTATTCTCCGCACTTCTCCGCCCCTCTTTGCCCTTGTCCGCCCCTCTTTGCCCTTGTCCGGTATTCTGCAATCTTGTCCGCCCCTCTTTGCCCTTGTCCGGTATTCTGCAATCTTGTCCGCCCCTCTTTGCCCTTGTCCGGTATTCTGCAATCTTGTCCGCCCCTCTTTGCCCTTGTCCGCCCCTCTTTGCCCTTGTCCGGTATTCTGCAATCTTGTCCGCCCCTCTTTGCCCTTGTCCGGTATTCTGCAATCTTGTCCGCCCCTCTTTGCCCTTGTCCGGTATTCTGCAATCTTGTCCGCCCCTCTTTGCCCTTGTCCGGTATTCTGCAATCTTGTCCGCCCCTCTTTGCCCTTGTCCGGTATTCTGCAATCTTGTCCGCCCCTCTTTGCCCTTGTCCGCCCCTCTTTGCCCTTGTCCGGTATTCTGCAATCTTGTCCGCCCCTCTTTGCCCTTGTCCGGTATTCTGCAATCTTGTCCGCCCCTCTTTGCCCTTGTCCGGTATTCTGCAATCTTGTCCGCCCCTCTTTGCCCTTGTCCGGTATTCTGCAATCTTGTCCGCCCCTCTTTGCCCTTGTCCGGTATTCTGCAATCTTGTCCGCCCCTCTTTGCCCTTGTCCGGTATTCTGCAATCTTGTCCGCCCCTCTTTGCCCTTGTCCGGTATTCTGCAATCTTGTCCGCCCCTCTTTGCCCTTGTCCGCCCCTCTTTGCCCTTGTCCGGTATTCTCCGCATTCCTCCGCCCCTCTTTGCCCTTGTCCGCCCCTCTTTGCCCTTGTCCGCCCCTCTTTGCCCTTGTCCGGTATTCTCCGCATTCCTCCACCCGTCTTTGCCCTTGTCCGCCCGTCTTTGCCCTTGTCCGCCCGTCTTTGCCCTTGTCCGCCCGTCTTTGCCCTGGTCCGGTATTCTCTGCACATCTCTGCCCCCCTTAGCCCTGGTCCGCCCCTCTTTGCCCTGGTCCGGTATTCTCTGCACATCTCCGCCCCCCTTAGCCCTGGTCCGCCCCCCTTAGCCCTGGTCCGGTATTCTCCGTACTTGTCCGCCCCTCTTTGCCCTTGTCCGCCCCTCTTTGCCCTTGTCCGCCCCTCTTTGCCCTTGTCCGCCCCTCTTTGCCCTTGTCCGCCCCTCTTTGCCCTTGTCCGCCCCTCTTTGCCCTTGTCCGCCCCTCTTTGCCCTTGTCCGCCCCTCTTTGCCCTTGTCCGCCCCTCTTTGCCCTTGTCCGCCCCTCTTTGCCCTTGTCCGCCCCTCTTTGCCCTTGTCCGCCCCTCTTTGCCCTTGTCCGCCCCTCTTTGCCCTTGTCCGCCCCTCTTTGCCCTTGTCCGCCCCTCTTTGCCCTTGTCCGCCCCTCTTTGCCCTTGTCCGCCCCTCTTTGCCCTTGTCCGCCCCTCTTTGCCCTTGTCCGCCCCTCTTTGCCCTTGTCCGCCCCTCTTTGCCCTTGTCCGCCCCTCTTTGCCCTTGTCCGCCCCTCTTTGCCCTTGTCCGCCCCTCTTTGCCCTTGTCCGCCCCTCTTTGCCCTTGTCCGCCCCTCTTTGCCCTTGTCCGCCCCTCTTTGCCCTTGTCCGCCCCTCTTTGCCCTTGTCCGCCCCTCTTTGCCCTTGTCCGCCCCTCTTTGCCCTTGTCCGCCCCTCTTTGCCCTTGTCCGCCCCTCTTTGCCCTTGTCCGCCCCTCTTTGCCCTTGTCCGCCCCTCTTTGCCCTTGTCCGCCCCTCTTTGCCCTTGTCCGCCCCTCTTTGCCCTTGTCCGCCCCTCTTTGCCCTTGTCCGCCCCTCTTTGCCCTTGTCCGCCCCTCTTTGCCCTTGTCCGCCCCTCTTTGCCCTTGTCCGCCCCTCTTTGCCCTTGTCCGCCCCTCTTTGCCCTTGTCCGCCCCTCTTTGCCCTTGTCCGCCCCTCTTTGCCCTTGTCCGCCCCTCTTTGCCCTTGTCCGCCCCTCTTTGCCCTTGTCCGCCCCTCTTTGCCCTTGTCCGCCCCTCTTTGCCCTTGTCCGCCCCTCTTTGCCCTTGTCCGCCCCTCTTTGCCCTTGTCCGCCCCTCTTTGCCCTTGTCCGCCCCTCTTTGCCCTTGTCCGCCCCTCTTTGCCCTTGTCCGCCCCTCTTTGCCCTTGTCCGCCCCTCTTTGCCCTTGTCCGCCCCTCTTTGCCCTTGTCCGCCCCTCTTTGCCCTTGTCCGCCCCTCTTTGCCCTTGTCCGCCCCTCTTTGCCCTTGTCCGCCCCTCTTTGCCCTTGTCCCGTGTTCTCCGCACTTCTCCGCCCCTCTTTGCCCTTGTCCCGTGTTCTCCGCACTTCTCCGCCCCTCTTTGCCCTTGTCCGCACATATTTTCTTTTGTCTGTCGCTCTTTGCCCTTGTCCGCACCTCTTTGCACTTGTCCCGGAGTCTCCACACTTTTCCTCCCGTCTTTGCCCTTGTACGTCCCTCTTTGCCCTTGTCCCGTATTCTCCGCCCCTCTTTGCTCTTGTCCGCCCCTCTTTGCCCTTGTCAGCTCCTCTTTGCCCTTGGCTGCCCCTCTATGCACTTGTCCACCACTCTTTGCCCTTTTCCCGTGTTGTCCATCCTTCTCCGCAGCTCTTTGCACTTGTCCCGTATTCTCCGCCCTTGTCAGCCCCTCTCTGACCTTGCCCCATATTGTCCGCTCTTGTCAGCCCCTCTTTCCCCTTGTCTGCCCCTCTTTGCACTTGTCCCGTATTCTCCGCCTTGTCCGCCCCTCTTTGCCCCTGTCCGCCCCTCTTTGCCCCTGTCCGCCCCTCTTTGCCCCTGTCCGCCCCTCTTTGCCCCTGTCCGCCCCTCTTTGCCCCTGTCCGCCCCTCTTTGCCCCTGTCCGCCCCTCTTTGCCCCTGTCCGCCCCTCTTTGCCCCTGTCCGCCCCTCTTTGCCCCTGTCCGCCCCTCTTTGCCCCTGTCCGCCCCTCTTTGCCCCTGTCCGCCCCTCTTTGCCCCTGTCCGCCCCTCTTTGCCCCTGTCCGCCCCTCTTTGCCCCTGTCCGCCCCTCTTTGCCCCTGTCCGCCCCTCTTTGCCCCTGTCCGCCCCTCTTTGCCCCTGTCCGCCCCTCTTTGCCCCTGTCCGCCCCTCTTTGCCCCTGTCCGCCCCTCTTTGCCCCTGTCCGCCCCTCTTTGCCCCTGTCCGCCCCTCTTTGCCCCTGTCCGCCCCTCTTTGCCCCTGTCCGCCCCTCTTTGCCCCTGTCCGCCCCTCTTTGCCCCTGTCCGCCCCTCTTTGCCCCTGTCCGCCCCTCTTTGCCCCTGTCCGCCCCTCTTTGCCCCTGTCCGCCCCTCTTTGCCCCTGTCCGCCCCTCTTTGCCCCTGTCCGCCCCTCTTTGCCCCTGTCCGCCCCTCTTTGCCCCTGTCCGCCCCTCTTTGCCCCTGTCCGCCCCTCTTTGCCCCTGTCCGCCCCTCTTTGCCCCTGTCCGCCCCTCTTTGCCCCTGTCCGCCCCTCTTTGCCCCTGTCCGCCCCTCTTTGCCCCTGTCCGCCCCTCTTTGCCCCTGTCCGCCCCTCTTTCCCCTTGTCTGCCCCTCTTTGCACTTGTCCCGTATTCTCCGCCTTGTCCGCCCCTCTTTGCACGTCTCCGCCCCCCTTTGCCCTTGTCCGCCCCCCTTTGCCCTTGTCCGCCCCCCTTTGCCCTTGTCCGCCCCCCTTTGCCCTTGTCCGCCCCCCTTTGCCCTTGTCCGCCCCCCTTTGCCCTTGTCCGAACCTCTTTGCCCTTGTTTCGTATTCTCCGCACTTCTCCACTCCTACTTGCCTTTGTCCGCCCCTCTTTGCCGTTGTTCTCCCCTCTTTGCCAATGTTCTCCCCTCTTTGCCCTTGTCCGCCCCTCTTTGCACTTGTCCCATATTCTCAGCACTTGTCAGCCCCTCTTTGCCCTTGTCCCGTATTCTCTGCCCTTGTCCGCCCCTCTTTGCCCTTGTCCGCCCCTCTTTGCCCTTGTCCGCCCCTCTTTGCCCTTGTCCGCCCCTCTTTGCCCTTGTCCGCCCCTCTTTGCCCTTGTCCGCCCCTCTTTGCCCTTGTCCGCCCCTCTTTGCCCTTGTCCGCCCCTCTTTGCCCTTGTCCGCCCCTCTTTGCCCTTGTCCGCCCCTCTTTGCCCTTGTCCGCCCCTCTTTGCCCTTGTCCGCCCCTCTTTGCCCTTGTCCGCCCCTCTTTGCCCTTGTCCGCCCCTCTTTGCCCTTGTCCGCCCCTCTTTGCCCTTGTCCGCCCCTCTTTGCCCTTGTCCGCCCCTCTTTGCCCTTGTCCGCCCCTCTTTGCCCTTGTCCGCCCCTCTTTGCCCTTGTCCGCCCCTCTTTGCCCTTGTCCGCCCCTCTTTGCCCTTGTCCGCCCCTCTTTGCCCTTGTCCGCCCCTCTTTGCCCTTGTCCGCCCCTCTTTGCCCTTGTCCGCCCCTCTTTGCCCTTGTCCGCCCCTCTTTGCCCTTGTCCGCCCCTCTTTGCCCTTGTCCGCCCCTCTTTGCCCTTGTCCGCACATATTTTCTTTTGTCTGTCGCTCTTTGCCCTTGTCCGCCCCTCTTTGCCCTTGTCCGCACATATTTTCTTTTGTCTGTCGCTCTTTGCCCTTGTCCGCACCTCTTTGCACTTGTCCCGGAGTCTCCACACTTTTCCTCCCGTCTTTGCCCTTGTACGTCCCTCTTTGCCCTTGTCCCGTATTCTCCGCCCCTCTTTGCTCTTGTCCGCCCCTCTTTGCCTTTGTCAGCTCCTCTTTGCCCTTGGCTGCCCCTCTATGCACTTGTCCACCACTCTTTGCCCTTTTCCCGTGTTGTCCATCCTTCTCCGCAGCTCTTTGCACTTGTCCCGTATTCTCCGCCCTTGTCAGCCCCTCTCTGACCTTGCCCCATATTGTCCGCTCTTGTCAGCCCCTCTTTCCCCTTGTCTGCCCCTCTTTGCACTTGTCCCGTATTCTCCGCCTTGTCCGCCCCTCTTTGCCCCTGTCCGCCCCTCTTTGCCCCTGTCCGCCCCTCTTTGCCCCTGTCCGCCCCTCTTTGCCCCTGTCCGCCCCTCTTTGCCCCTGTCCGCCCCTCTTTGCCCCTGTCCGCCCCTCTTTGCCCCTGTCCGCCCCTCTTTGCCCCTGTCCGCCCCTCTTTGCCCCTGTCCGCCCCTCTTTGCCCCTGTCCGCCCCTCTTTGCCCCTGTCCGCCCCTCTTTGCCCCTGTCCGCCCCTCTTTGCCCCTGTCCGCCCCTCTTTGCCCCTGTCCGCCCCTCTTTGCCCCTGTCCGCCCCTCTTTGCCCCTGTCCGCCCCTCTTTCCCCTTGTCTGCCCCTCTTTGCACTTGTCCCGTATTCTCCGCCTTGTCCGCCCCTCTTTGCCCTTGTCCGCCCCTCTTTGCCCTTGTCCGCCCCCCTTTGCCCTTGTCCGCCCCCCTTTGCCCTTGTCCGCCCCCCTTTGCCCTTGTCCGCCCCCCTTTGCCCTTGTCCGCCCCCCTTTGCCCTTGTCCGCCCCCCTTTGCCCTTGTCCGCCCCCCTTTGCCCTTGTCCGCCCCCCTTTGCCCTTGTCCGCCCCCCTTTGCCCTTGTCCGCCCCCCTTTGCCCTTGTCCGCCCCCCTTTGCCCTTGTCCGCCCCCCTTTGCCCTTGTCCGCCCCCCTTTGCCCTTGTCCGCCCCCCTTTGCCCTTGTCCGCCCCCCTTTGCCCTTGTCCGCCCCCCTCTGCCCTTGTCCGCCCCCCTCTGCCCTTGTCCGCCCCCCTCTGCCCTTGTCCGCCCCCCTCTGCCCTTGTCCGCCCCCCTCTGCCCTTGTCCGCCCCCCTCTGCCCTTGTCCGCCCCCCTCTGCCCTTGTCCGCCCCCCTCTGCCCTTGTCCGCCCCCCTTTGCCCTTGTCCGAACCTCTTTGCCCTTGTTTCGTATTCTCCGCACTTCTCCACTCCTACTTGCCTTTGTCCGCCCCTCTTTGCCGTTGTTCTCCCCTCTTTGCCGTTGTTCTCCCCTCTTTGCCAATGTTCTCCCCTCTTTGCCCTTGTCCGCCCCTCTTTGCACTTGTCCCATATTCTCAGCACTTGTCAGCCCCTCTTTGCCCTTGTCCCGTATTCTCTGCACTTGTCCTCCCCTCTTTGCCCTTGTCCGCCCCTCTTTTCCCTTGTCCACCCCTTTTTGCCATTCTCCGCCCCTCTTTGCCCTTGTCCGCCCCTCTTTGCCCTTGTCCACCCCTCTTTGCCGTTCTCCCGTATTCTCCGCAATTCTCCACCTCTTCTTTGCCCTTGTCCGCCCCTCTTTGCCCTTGTCCGCCCCTCTTTGCCCTTGTCCGCCCCTCTTTGCCCTTGTCCGCCCCTCTTTGCCCTTGTCCGCCCCTCTTTGCCCTTGTCCGCCCCTCTTTGCCCTTGTCCGCCCCTCTTTGCCCTTGTCCGCCCCTCTTTGCCCTTGTCCGCCCCTCTTTGCCCTTGTCCGCCCCTCTTTGCCCTTGTCCGCCCCTCTTTGCCCTTGTCCGCCCCTCTTTGCCCTTGTCCGCCCCTCTTTGCCCTTGTCCGCCCCTCTTTGCCCTTGTCCGCCCCTCTTTGCCCTTGTCCGCCCCTCTTTGCCCTTGTCCGCCCCTCTTTGCCCTTGTCCGCCCCTCTTTGCCCTTGTCCGCCCCTCTTTGCCCTTGTCCGCCCCTCTTTGCCCTTGTCCGCCCCTCTTTGCCCTTGTCCGCCCCTCTTTGCCCTTGTCCGCCCCTCTTTGCCCTTGTCCGCCCCTCTTTGCCCTTGTCCGCCCCTCTTTGCCCTTGTCCGCCCCTCTTTGCCCTTGTCCGCCCCTCTTTGCCCTTGTCCGCCCCTCTTTGCCCTTGTCCGCCCCTCTTTGCCCTTGTCCGCCCCTCTTTGCCCTTGTCCGCCCCTCTTTGCCCTTGTCCGCCCCTCTTTGCCCTTGTCCGCCCCTCTTTGCCCTTGTCCGCCCCTCTTTGCCCTTGTCCGCCCCTCTTTGCCCTTGTCCGCCCCTCTTTGCCCTTGTCCGCCCCTCTTTGCCCTTGTCCGCCCCTCTTTGCCCTTGTCCGCCCCTCTTTGCCCTTGTCCGCCCCTCTTTGCCCTTGTCCGCCCCTCTTTGCCCTTGTCCCGTGTTCTCCGCACTTCTCCGCCCCTCTTTGCCCTTGTCCGCACATATTTTCTTTTGTCTGTCGCTCTTTGCCCTTGTCCGCACCTCTTTGCACTTGTCCCGGAGTCTCCACACTTTTCCTCCCGTCTTTGCCCTTGTACGTCCCTCTTTGCCCTTGTCCCGTATTCTCCGCCCCTCTTTGCTCTTGTCCGCCCCTCTTTGCCCTTGTCAGCTCCTCTTTGCCCTTGGCTGCCCCTCTATGCACTTGTCCACCACTCTTTGCCCTTTTCCCGTGTTGTCCATCCTTCTCCGCAGCTCTTTGCACTTGTCCCGTATTCTCCGCCCTTGTCAGCCCCTCTCTGACCTTGCCCCATATTGTCCGCTCTTGTCAGCCCCTCTTTCCCCTTGTCTGCCCCTCTTTGCACTTGTCCCGTATTCTCCGCCTTGTCCGCCCCTCTTTGCCCCTGTCCGCCCCTCTTTGCCCCTGTCCGCCCCTCTTTGCCCCTGTCCGCCCCTCTTTGCCCCTGTCCGCCCCTCTTTGCCCCTGTCCGCCCCTCTTTGCCCCTGTCCGCCCCTCTTTGCCCCTGTCCGCCCCTCTTTGCCCCTGTCCGCCCCTCTTTGCCCCTGTCCGCCCCTCTTTGCCCCTGTCCGCCCCTCTTTCCCCTTGTCCGCCCCTCTTTGCCCTTGTCCGCCCCCCTTTGCCCTTGTCCGCCCCCCTTTGCCCTTGTCCGCCCCCCTTTGCCCTTGTCCGCCCCCCTTTGCCCTTGTCCGCCCCCCTTTGCCCTTGTCCGCCCCCCTTTGCCCTTGTCCGCCCCCCTTTGCCCTTGTCCGCCCCCCTTTGCCCTTGTCCGCCCCCCTTTGCCCTTGTCCGCCCCCCTTTGCCCTTGTCCGCCCCCCTTTGCCCTTGTCCGCCCCCCTTTGCCCTTGTCCGCCCCCCTTTGCCCTTGTCCGCCCCCCTTTGCCCTTGTCCGCCCCCCTTTGCCCTTGTCCGCCCCCCTTTGCCCTTGTCCGCCCCCCTTTGCCCTTGTCCGCCCCCCTTTGCCCTTGTCCGCCCCCCTTTGCCCTTGTCCGCCCCCCTTTGCCCTTGTCCGCCCCCCTTTGCCCTTGTCCGCCCCCCTTTGCCCTTGTCCGCCCCCCTTTGCCCTTGTCCGCCCCCCTTTGCCCTTGTCCGCCCCCCTTTGCCCTTGTCCGCCCCCCTTTGCCCTTGTCCGCCCCCCTTTGCCCTTGTCCGCCCCCCTTTGCCCTTGTCCGCCCCTCTTTGCCCTTGTCCCGTGTTCTCCGCACTTCTCCGCCCCTCTTTGCCCTTGTCCGCACATATTTTCTTTTGTCTGTCGCTCTTTGCCCTTGTCCGCACCTCTTTGCACTTGTCCCGGAGTCTCCACACTTTTCCTCCCGTCTTTGCCCTTGTACGTCCCTCTTTGCCCTTGTCCCGTATTCTCCGCCCCTCTTTGCTCTTGTCCGCCCCTCTTTGCCCTTGTCAGCTCCTCTTTGCCCTTGGCTGCCCCTCTATGCACTTGTCCACCACTCTTTGCCCTTTTCCCGTGTTGTCCATCCTTCTCCGCAGCTCTTTGCACTTGTCCCGTATTCTCCGCCCTTGTCAGCCCCTCTCTGACCTTGCCCCATATTGTCCGCTCTTGTCAGCCCCTCTTTCCCCTTGTCTGCCCCTCTTTGCACTTGTCCCGTATTCTCCGCCTTGTCCGCCCCTCTTTGCCCCTGTCCGCCCCTCTTTGCCCCTGTCCGCCCCTCTTTGCCCCTGTCCGCCCCTCTTTGCCCCTGTCCGCCCCTCTTTGCCCCTGTCCGCCCCTCTTTGCCCCTGTCCGCCCCTCTTTGCCCCTGTCCGCCCCTCTTTGCCCCTGTCCGCCCCTCTTTGCCCCTGTCCGCCCCTCTTTGCCCCTGTCCGCCCCTCTTTCCCCTTGTCTGCCCCTCTTTGCACTTGTCCCGTATTCTCCGCCTTGTCCGCCCCTCTTTGCACGTCTCCGCCCCTCTTTGCACGTCTCCGCCCCTCTTTGCACGTCTCCGCCCCTCTTTGCACGTCTCCGCCCCTCTTTGCACGTCTCCGCCCCTCTTTGCACGTCTCCGCCCCTCTTTGCACGTCTCCGCCCCTCTTTGCACGTCTCCGCCCCTCTTTGCACGTCTCCGCCCCCCTTTGCCCTTGTCCGCCCCCCTTTGCCCTTGTCCGCCCCCCTTTGCCCTTGTCCGCCCCCCTTTGCCCTTGTCCGCCCCCCTTTGCCCTTGTCCGCCCCCCTTTGCCCTTGTCCGCCCCCCTTTGCCCTTGTCCGCCCCCCTTTGCCCTTGTCCGCCCCCCTTTGCCCTTGTCCGCCCCCCTTTGCCCTTGTCCGCCCCCCTTTGCCCTTGTCCGCCCCCCTTTGCCCTTGTCCGCCCCCCTTTGCCCTTGTCCGCCCCCCTTTGCCCTTGTCCGCCCCCCTTTGCCCTTGTCCGCCCCCCTTTGCCCTTGTTTCGTATTCTCCGCACTTCTCCACTCCTACTTGCCTTTGTCCGCCCCTCTTTGCCGTTGTTCTCCCCTCTTTGCCAATGTTCTCCCCTCTTTGCCCTTGTCCGCCCCTCTTTGCACTTGTCCCATATTCTCAGCACTTGTCAGCCCCTCTTTGCCCTTGTCCCGTATTCTCTGCACTTGTCCTCCCCTCTTTGCCCTTGTCCGCCCCTCTTTTCCCTTGTCCGCCCCTCTTTGCCCTTGTCCGCCCCTCTTTGCCCTTGTCCGCCCCTCTTTGCCCTTGTCCGCCCCTCTTTGCCCTTGTCCGCCCCTCTTTGCCCTTGTCCGCCCCTCTTTGCCCTTGTCCGCCCCTCTTTGCCCTTGTCCACCCCTCTTTGCCCTTGTCCACCCCTCTTTGCCCTTCTCCCGTATTCTCCGCAATTCTCCACCTCTTCTTTGCCCTTGTCCGCCCCTCTTTGCCCTTGTCCGCCCCTCTTTGCCCTTGTCCGCCCCTCTTTGCCCTTGTCCGCCCCTCTTTGCCCTTGTCCGCCCCTCTTTGCCCTTGTCCGCCCCTCTTTGCCCTTGTCCGCCCCTCTTTGCCCTTGTCCGCCCCTCTTTGCCCTTGTCCGCCCCTCTTTGCCCTTGTCCGCCCCTCTTTGCCCTTGTCCGCCCCTCTTTGCCCTTGTCCGCCCCTCTTTGCCCTTGTCCGCCCCTCTTTGCCCTTGTCCGCCCCTCTTTGCCCTTGTCCGCCCCTCTTTGCCCTTGTCCGCCCCTCTTTGCCCTTGTCCGCCCCTCTTTGCCCTTGTCCGCCCCTCTTTGCCCTTGTCCGCCCCTCTTTGCCCTTGTCCGCCCCTCTTTGCCCTTGTCCGCCCCTCTTTGCCCTTGTCCGCCCCTCTTTGCCCTTGTCCGCCCCTCTTTGCCCTTGTCCGCCCCTCTTTGCCCTTGTCCGCCCCTCTTTGCCCTTGTCCGCCCCTCTTTGCCCTTGTCCGCCCCTCTTTGCCCTTGTCCGCCCCTCTTTGCCCTTGTCCGCCCCTCTTTGCCCTTGTCCGCCCCTCTTTGCCCTTGTCCGCCCCTCTTTGCCCTTGTCCGCCCCTCTTTGCCCTTGTCCGCCCCTCTTTGCCCTTGTCCGCCCCTCTTTGCCCTTGTCCGCCCCTCTTTGCCCTTGTCCGCCCCTCTTTGCCCTTGTCCGCCCCTCTTTGCCCTTGTCCGCCCCTCTTTGCCCTTGTCCGCCCCTCTTTGCCCTTGTCCGCCCCTCTTTGCCCTTGTCCGCCCCTCTTTGCCCTTGTCCGCCCCTCTTTGCCCTTGTCCGCCCCTCTTTGCCCTTGTCCGCCCCTCTTTGCCCTTGTCCGCCCCTCTTTGCCCTTGTCCGCCCCTCTTTGCCCTTGTCCGCCCCTCTTTGCCCTTGTCCGCCCCTCTTTGCCCTTGTCCGCCCCTCTTTGCCCTTGTCCGCCCCTCTTTGCCCTTGTCCGCCCCTCTTTGCCCTTGTCCGCCCCTCTTTGCCCTTGTCCGCCCCTCTTTGCCCTTGTCCGCCCCTCTTTGCCCTTGTCCCGTGTTCTCCGCACTTCTCCGCCCCTCTTTGCCCTTGTCCGCACATATTTTCTTTTGTCTGTCGCTCTTTGCCCTTGTCCGCACCTCTTTGCACTTGTCCCGGAGTCTCCACACTTTTCCTCCCGTCTTTGCCCTTGTACGTCCCTCTTTGCCCTTGTCCCGTATTCTCCGCCCCTCTTTGCTCTTGTCCGCCCCTCTTTGCCCTTGTCAGCTCCTCTTTGCCCTTGGCTGCCCCTCTATGCACTTGTCCACCACTCTTTGCCCTTTTCCCGTGTTGTCCATCCTTCTCCGCAGCTCTTTGCACTTGTCCCGTATTCTCCGCCCTTGTCAGCCCCTCTCTGACCTTGCCCCATATTGTCCGCTCTTGTCAGCCCCTCTTTCCCCTTGTCTGCCCCTCTTTGCACTTGTCCCGTATTCTCCGCCTTGTCCGCCCCTCTTTGCCCCTGTCCGCCCCTCTTTGCCCCTGTCCGCCCCTCTTTGCCCCTGTCCGCCCCTCTTTGCCCCTGTCCGCCCCTCTTTGCCCCTGTCCGCCCCTCTTTGCCCCTGTCCGCCCCTCTTTGCCCCTGTCCGCCCCTCTTTGCCCCTGTCCGCCCCTCTTTGCCCCTGTCCGCCCCTCTTTGCCCCTGTCCGCCCCTCTTTGCCCCTGTCCGCCCCTCTTTGCCCCTGTCCGCCCCTCTTTGCCCCTGTCCGCCCCTCTTTGCCCCTGTCCGCCCCTCTTTCCCCTTGTCTGCCCCTCTTTGCACTTGTCCCGTATTCTCCGCCTTGTCCGCCCCTCTTTGCACGTCTCCGCCCCTCTTTGCACGTCTCCGCCCCTCTTTGCACGTCTCCGCCCCTCTTTGCACGTCTCCGCCCCTCTTTGCACGTCTCCGCCCCTCTTTGCACGTCTCCGCCCCTCTTTGCACGTCTCCGCCCCTCTTTGCACGTCTCCGCCCCTCTTTGCACGTCTCCGCCCCTCTTTGCCCTTGTCCGCCTCCCTTTGCCCTTGTCCGCCCCCCTTTGCCCTTGTCCGCCCCCCTTTGCCCTTGTCCGCCCCCCTTTGCCCTTGTCCGCCCCCCTTTGCCCTTGTCCGCCCCCCTTTGCCCTTGTCCGCCCCCCTTTGCCCTTGTCCGAACCTCTTTGCCCTTGTTTCGTATTCTCCGCACTTCTCCACTCCTACTTGCCTTTGTCCGCCCCTCTTTGCCGTTGTTCTCCCCTCTTTGCCAATGTTCTCCCCTCTTTGCCCTTGTCCGCCCCTCTTTGCACTTGTCCCATATTCTCAGCACTTGTCAGCCCCTCTTTGCCCTTGTCCCGTATTCTCTGCACTTGTCCTCCCCTCTTTGCCCTTGTCCGCCCCTCTTTTCCCTTGTCCACCCCTTTTTGCCCTTCTCCGCACCTCTTTGCCCTTGTCCGCCCCTCTTTGCCCTTGTCCACCCCTCTTTGCCCTTCTCCCGTATTCTCCGCAATTCTCCACCTCTTCTTTGCCCTTGTCCGCCCCTCTTTGCCCTTGTCCGCCCCTCTTTGCCCTTGTCCGCCCCTCTTTGCCCTTGTCCGCCCCTCTTTGCCCTTGTCCGCCCCTCTTTGCCCTTGTCCGCCCCTCTTTGCCCTTGTCCGCCCCTCTTTGCCCTTGTCCGCCCCTCTTTGCCCTTGTCCGCCCCTCTTTGCCCTTGTCCGCCCCTCTTTGCCCTTCTCCCGTATTCTCCGCAATTCTCCACCTCTTCTTTGCCCTTGTCCGCCCCTCTTTGCCCTTGTCCGCCCCTCTTTGCCCTTGTCCGCCCCTCTTTGCCCTTGTCCGCCCCTCTTTGCCCTTGTCCGCCCCTCTTTGCCCTTGTCCGCCCCTCTTTGCCCTTGTCCGCCCCTCTTTGCCCTTGTCCGCCCCTCTTTGCCCTTGTCCGCCCCTCTTTGCCCTTGTCCGCCCCTCTTTGCCCTTGTCCGCCCCTCTTTGCCCTTGTCCGCCCCTCTTTGCCCTTGTCCGCCCCTCTTTGCCCTTGTCCGCCCCTCTTTGCCCTTGTCCGCCCCTCTTTGCCCTTGTCCCGGAGTCTGCACACTTTTCCTCCCCTCTTTGCCCTTGTCCGTCCCTCTTTTCCCTTGTCCCGTGTTCTCCGCCCCTCTTTGCTCTTCTCCGCCCCTCTTTTCCCTTGTCAGCTCCTCTTAGCACTTGGCTGCCCCTCTATGCACTTGTCCACCCCTCTTTGCCTTTTTCCCGAGCTCTCCACCCTTCTCAGCAGCTCTTTGCACTTGTCCCGTATTCTCCGACCTTGTCAGCCCCTCTTTGCCCTTGCCCCGTATTCTCCGCCATTGTCAGCCCCTCTTTGCCCTTGTCTACCCCTCTTTGCTCTTGTCCCGTATTCTCCGCAAGTCTCCGCCCCTATTTGCCTTTGTCCGAATCTCTTTGCCCTTGTCCCGTGTTCTCTGCACTTGTCCGCCCCTCTTTGCCCTTGTCCGCCCCTCTTTGCCCTTGTCCGCCCCTCTTTGCCCTTGCCCGCCCCTCTTTGCCCTTGCCCGCCCCTCTTTGCCCTTGCCCGCCCCTCTTTGCCCTTGCCCGCCCCTCTTTGCCCTTGCCCGCCCCTCTTTGCCCTTGCCCGCCCCTCTTTGCCCTTGCCCGCCCCTCTTTGCCCTTGCCCGCCCCTCTTTGCCCTTGCCCGCCCCTCTTTGCCCTTGCCCGCCCCTCTTTGCCCTTGCCCGCCCCTCTTTGCCCTTGCCCGCCCCTCTTTGCCCTTGCCCGCCCCTCTTTGCCCTTGCCCGCCCCTCTTTGCCCTTGCCCGCCCCTCTTTGCCCTTGCCCGCCCCTCTTTGCCCTTGCCCGCCCCTCTTTGCCCTTGCCCGCCCCTCTTTGCCCTTGCCCGCCCCTCTTTGCCCTTGCCCGCCCCTCTTTGCCCTTGCCCGCCCCTCTTTGCCCTTGCCCGCCCCTCTTTGCCCTTGCCCGCCCCTCTTTGCCCTTGCCCGCCCCTCTTTGCCCTTGCCCGCCCCTCTTTGCCCTTGCCCGCCCCTCTTTGCCCTTGCCCGCCCCTCTTTGCCCTTGCCCGCCCCTCTTTGCCCTTGCCCGCCCCTCTTTGCCCTTGCCCGCCCCTCTTTGCCCTTGCCCGCCCCTCTTTGCCCTTGCCCGCCCCTCTTTGCCCTTGCCCGCCCCTCTTTGCCCTTGCCCGCCCCTCTTTGCCCTTGCCCGCCCCTCTTTGCCCTTGCCCGCCCCTCTTTGCCCTTGCCCGCCCCTCTTTGCCCTTGCCCGCCCCTCTTTGCCCTTGCCCGCCCCTCTTTGCCCTTGCCCGCCCCTCTTTGCCCTTGCCCGCCCCTCTTTGCCCTTGCCCGCCCCTCTTTGCCCTTGCCCGCCCCTCTTTGCCCTTGCCCGCCCCTCTTTGCCCTTGCCCGCCCCTCTTTGCCCTTGCCCGCCCCTCTTTGCCCTTGCCCGCCCCTCTTTGCCCTTGCCCGCCCCTCTTTGCCCTTGCCCGCCCCTCTTTGCCCTTGTCCGCCCCTCTTTGCCCTTGTCCCCTATTCTCTGCCCTTGTCCGCCCCTCTTTGCCCTTGTCCGCCCCTCTTTGCCCTTGTCCGCCCCTCTTTGCCCTTGTCCGCCCCTCTTTGCCCTTGTCCCTTGTTCTCTGCCCTTGTCCTCCCGTCTTTGCCCTTGTCCCATGTTCTCCGCCCTTCTTCGCCCCTCTTTGCTCTTGTCCCGTTTTCTCCGCCTTTTTCCGCCCCTCTTTGCCCTTGTCCCGTGTTCTCCGCCCTTGTCCGCCCCTCTTTGCCCTTCTCCCGTATTCTCCACATTTGTCCGCCCCTCTTTGCAGTTGTCCCGTATACTCCGCCCTTGTGCGCCCCTCTTTGCAGTTGTCCCGTATACTCCGCCCTTGTGCGCCCCTCTTTGCACTTGTGCGCCCCTCTTTGCCCTTGTGCGCACATCTTTGCCCTTCTCCGCCCCCCTTTACCCTTGTCCGACCCTCTTTGCACTTACCGCCTATTCTCCGCAATTGTCAACCCCTCTTTGCCCTTATCCTCCCGACTTTGCCCTTATCCTCCCGACTTTGCCCTTATCCTCCCGACTTTGCCCTTATCCTCCCGACTTTGCCCTTATCCTCCCGACTTTGCCCTTATCCTCCCGACTTTGCCCTTATCCTCCCGACTTTGCCCTTATCCTCCCGACTTTGCCCTTGTCCTCCCGACTTTGCCCTTGTCCTCCCGACTTTGCCCTTGTCCTCCCGACTTTGCCCTTGTCCTCCCGACTTTGCCCTTGTCCTCCCGACTTTGCCCTTGTCCTCCCCACTTTGCCCTTGTCCTCCCCACTTTGCCCTTGTCCTCCCCACTTTGCCCTTGTCCTCCCCACTTTGCCCTTGTCCTCCCCCCTTGCCCTTGTCTGCCCATCTTTGCCCTTGTCTGCCCCTCTTTGTCCTTGTCCGCCCCTCTTTGCCCTTGTCTGCCCATCTTTGTCCTTGTCCGCCCCTCTTGCCCTTGTCCACCCCATTTTACCCTTGTCCCGTATTTTCCGCACTTGTCCATCCCTCTTTGCCCTTGTCCCTTATTCTCCGTACTTGTCCGCCCCTCTTGGCCTTTGTCCCGTATCCTCCGCACTTGTCCGCCCCTCTTTGCCCTTGTCCGCCCCTCTTTGCCCTTGTCCGCCCCTCTTTGCCCTTGTCCGCCCCTCTTTGCCCTTGTCCGCCCCTCTTTGTCCTTTTCCGGTGTTCTCCGCCCTTGTCCGCCCCTCTTTGCACTTGTCCCGTATTCTCCGCACGTGTACGCTCCTCTTTACCCTTGTCCGCCCCTCTTTGCCCTTGTCCACCCCTCTTTGCACTTGTCCTGTGTTCTCCGTACTTCTCCGCCCCACTTTGCCCTTCTCCGCCCCACTTTGCCCTTCTCCGCCCCACTTTGCCCTTCTCCGCCCCACTTTGCCCTTCTCCGCCCCTCTTTGCCCTTCTCCGCCCCTCTTTGCCCTTCTCCGCCCCTCTTTGCCCTTCTCCGCCCCTCTTTGCCCTTCTCCGCCCCTCTTTGCCCTTCTCCGCCCCTCTTTGCCCTTCTCCGCCCCTCTTTGCCCTTCTCCGCCCCTCTTTGCCCTTCTCCGCCCCTCTTTGCCCTTCTCCGCCCCTCTTTGCCCTTCTCCGCCCCTCTTTGCCCTTCTCCGCCCCTCTTTGCCCTTCTCCGCCCCTCTTTGCCCTTCTCCGCCCCTCTTTGCCCTTCTCCGCCCCTCTTTGCCCTTCTCCGCCCCTCTTTGCTGTGGTCCGCCCCTCTTTGCCCTTGTCCCGTATTTTCCACACTTGTACGCTCTTCTTTGCCCTTGTCGAACACTCTTTGCACTTGTCCACCCCTCTTTGCCTTTGCCGCGTATTCTCCACAATTGTCCTCTCCTCTTTGCCCTTGTCTGCCCCTCTTTGCCAATGTCTGCCCCTCTTTGCCCTTGTCCCGTATTCTCCACAATTGTCCGCCCCTCTTTGCCTTTGTCTGACCCTCTTTGCCCTTGTCCGCCCCTTTCGTAATTTTCCTCCCCTCTTTGCCCTTGTCCGCCCCTCTTTGCCATTGTCCCATATTCTCTCTCTTTGCCAAAATCACATTATTAGGCGAAAGTAAGTTACAATTCAGTACCCTATCCTAAAGCTTGCTGTTAGGAGGGAATCTGCAGCTTGCAGTGAAAGCGCTTCCAGAGGGGAGTCTAATGAGGGCAAACATTTGATGGTAGCAGCTTCCCTGCGGGAGATAGTCTCTTTGCCAAAATCGCATTATTAGGCGAAAGTAAGTTACAATTCAGTCCCCTATCCTAAAGCTTGCTGTTAGGAGGGAATCTGCAGCTTGCAGTGAAAGCGCTTCCAGAGGGGAGTCTAATGAGGGCAAACATTTGATGGTAGCAGTTTCCCTGCGGGAGGTATTCTCTTTGCCAAAATCGCCTTTTTAGCCGCAGTTAAGTTACATTTCAGTACCCTATCCTAAAGCTTGCTGTTAGGAGGGAATCTGCAGCTTGCAGTGAAAGTGCTTCCAGAGTGGAGTCTAATGAGGGCAAATATTTGATGGTAGCAGCTTCCCTGCGGGAGATATTCTCTTTGACAAAATCGCATTATTAGGCGAAAGTAAGTTACAATTCAGTACCCTATCCTAAAGCTTGCTGTTAGGAGGGAATCTGCAGCTTGCAGTGAAAGCGCTTCCAGAGGGTAGTCTAACGATGGCAAACATTTGATGGTAGCAGCTTCCCAGCGAAAGATATTCTCTTTGCCAAAATCGCATTATTAGGCGAAAGTAAGTTACAATTCAGTACCCTATCCTAAAGCTTGCTGTTAGGAGGGAATCTGCAGCTTGCAGTGAAAGCGCTTCCAGAGGGGAGTCTAATGAGGGCAAATATTTGATGGTAGCAGCTTCCCTGCGGGAGATACTCTCTTTGCCAAAATCGCATTATTACGCAAAAGTAAGATACAATTCAGTACCCTATCCTAAAGCTTGCTGTTAGGAGGGAATCTGCAGCTTGCAGTGAAAGTGCTTCCAGAGGGGAGTCTAATGAGGGCAAACATTTGATGGTAGCAGCTTCCCTGCGGGAGATACTCTCTTTGACAAAATCGCAGTATTAGGCGAAAGTAAGATACAATTCAGTACCCTATCCTAAAGCTTGCTGTTAGGAGGGAATCTGCAGCTTGCAGTGAAAGCGCTTCCAGAAGGGAGTCTAATGAGGGCAAACATTTGATGGTAGCAGCTTCCCTGCGGGAGATACTCTCTTTGCCAAAATCGCATTTTTAGGCGAAAGTAAGATACAATTCAGTACCCTATCCTAAAGCTTGCTGTTAGGAGGGAATCTGCAGCTTGCAGTGAAAGCGCTTCCAGAGGGGAGTCTAATGAGGGCAAATATTTGATGGTAGCAGCTTCCCTGCGGGAGATACTCTCTTTGCCAAAATCGCATTATTATGCAAAAGTAAGATACAATTCAGTACCCTATCCTAAAGCTTGCTGTTAGGAGGGAATCTGCAGCTTGCAGTGAAAGTGCTTCCAGAGGGGAGTCTAATGAGGGCAAACATTTGATGGTAGCAGCTTCCCTGCGGGAGATACTCTCTTTGACAAAATCGCCTTATTAGCCGCAGTTAAGTTACAATTCAGTACCCTATCCTAAAGCTTGCTGTTAGGAGGGAATCTGCAGCTTGCAGTGAAAGCGCTTGCAGAGGGGAGTCTAGTGAGGGCAAACATTTGATGGTAGCAGCTTCCCTGCGGGAGATACTCTCTTTGCCAAAATCGCATTATTAGCCGCATTTAAGTTACAATTAAGTACCCTATCCTAAAGCTTGCTGTTAGGAGGGAATCTGCAGCTTGCAGTGAAAGCGCTTCCAGAGGGGAGTCTAATGAGGGCAAACATTTGATGGTAGCAGCTTCCCTGCGGGAGATAGTCTCTTTGCCAAAATCGCAGTATTAGGCGAAAGTAAGATACAATTCAGTACCCTATCCTAAAGCTTGCTGTTAGGTAGGAATCTGCAGCTTGCAGTGAAAGCGCTTCCAGAAGGGAGTCTAATGAGGGCAAACATTTGATGGTAGCAGCTTCCCTGCGGGAGATACTCTCTTTGCCAAAATAGCATTTTTAGGCGAAAGTAAGATACAATTCAGTACCCTATCCTAAAGCTTGCTGTTAGGAGGGAATCTGCAGCTTGCAGTGAAAGCGCTTCCAGAGGGGAGTCTAATGAGGGCAAATATTTGATGGTAGCAGCTTCCCTGCGGGAGATACTCTCTTTGCCAAAATCGCATTATTATGCAAAAGTAAGATACAATTCAGTACCCTATCCTAAAGCTTGCTGTTAGGAGGGAATCTGCAGCTTGCAGTGAAAGTGCTTCCAGAGGGGAGTCTAATGAGGGCAAACATTTGATGGTAGCAGCTTCCCTGCGGGAGATACTCTCTTTGACAAAATCGCCTTATTAGCCGCAGTTAAGTTACAATTCAGTACCCTATCCTAAAGCTTGCTGTTAGGAGGGAATCTGCAGCTTGCAGTGAAAGCGCTTGCAGAGGGGAGTCTAATGAGGGCAAACATTTGATGGTAGCAGCTTCCCTGCGGGAGATACTCTCTTTGCCAAAATCGCATTATTAGCCGCATTTAAGATACAATTAAGTACCCTATCCTAAAGCTTGCTGTTAGGAGGGAATCTGCAGCTTGCAGTGAAAGCGCTTCCAGAGGGGAGTCTAATGAGGGCAAACATTTGATGGTAGCACCTTCCCTGCGGGAGATAGTCTCTTTGCCAAAATCGCATTATTAGGCGAAAGTAAGTTACAATTCAGTACCCTATCCTAAAGCTTGCTGTTAGGAGGGAATCTGCAGCTTGCAGTGAAAGCGCTTCCAGAGGGGAGTCTAATGAGGGCAAACATTGGATGGTAGCAGCTTCCCTGCGGTAGATACTCTCTTGGCCAAAATCGCCTTATTAGCCGCAGTTAAGTTACAATTCAGTACCCTATCCTAAAGCTTGCTGTTAGGAGGGAATCTGCAGCTTGCAGTGAAAGTGCTTCCAGAGGGTAGTCTAACGAGGGCAAACATTTGATGGTAGCAGCTTCCCTGCGGGAGATAGTCTCTTTGCCAAAATCGCGTTATTAGGCGAAAGTAAGTTACAATTCAGTACCCTATCCTAAAGCTTGCTGTTAGGAGGGAATCTGCAGCTTGCAGTGAAAGTGCTTCCAGAGGGGAGTCTAATGAGGGCAAAGATTTGATGGTAGCAGCTTCCCTGCGGGAGATACTCTCTTTGCCAAAATCGCCTTATTAGCCGCAGTTAAGTTACAATTCAGTACCCTATCCTAAAGCTTACTGTTAGGAGGGAATCTGCAGCTTGCAGTGAAAGCGCTTCCAGAGGGGAGTCTAATGAGGGCAAACATTTGATGGTAGAGCCTTCCCTGCGGGAGATACTCTCTTTGCAAAAATCGCAGTATTAGGCGAAAGTAAGATACAATTCAGTACCCTATCCTAAAGCTTGCTGTTAGGTAGGAATCTGCAGCTTGCAGTGAAAGCGCTTCCAGAGGGGAGTCTAATGAGGGCAAATATTTGATGGTAGCAGCTTCCCTGCGGGAGATACTCTCTTTGCCAAAATCGCATTATTACGCAAAAGTAAGATACAATTAAGTACCCTATCCTAAAGCTTGCTGTTAGGAGGGAATCTGCAGCTTGCAGTGAAAGTGCTTCCAGAGGGGAGTCTAATGAGGGCAAACATTTGATGGTAGCAGCTTCCCTGCGGGAGATACTCTCTTTGACAAAATCGCAGTATTAGGCGAAAGTAAGATACAATTCAGTACCCTATCCTAAAGCTTGCTGTTAGGTAGGAATCTGCAGCTTGCAGTGAAAGCGCTTCCAGAAGGGAGTCTAATGAGGGCAAACATTTGATGGTAGCAGCTTCCCTGCGGGAGATACTCTCTTTGCCAAAATCGCCTTTTTAGCCGCAGTTAAGGTACATTTCAGTACCCTATCCTAAAGCTTGCTGTTAGGAGGGAATCTGCAGCTTGCAGTGAAAGTGCTTCCAGAGTGGAGTCTAATAAGGGCAAATATTTGATGGTAGCATCTTCCCTGCGGGAGATATTCTCTTTGACAAAATCGCATTATTAGGCGATAGTAAGTTACAATTCAGTACCCTATCCTAAAGCTTGCTGTTAGGAGGGAATCTGCAGCTTGCGGTGAAAGCGCTTCCAGAGGGGAGTCTAATGAGGGCAAACATTTGATGGTAGCAGCTTCCCTGCGGGAGATAGTCTCTTTGCCAAAATCGCATTATTAGTTGAAAGTAAGTTACAATTCAGTACCCTATCCTAAAGCTTGCTGTTAGGAGGGAATCTGCAGCTTGCAGTGAAAGCGCTTCCAGAGGGGAGTCTAATGAGGGCAAACATTTGATGGTAGCAGCTTCCCTGCGGGAGATACTCTCTTTGCCATTATCGCATTTTTAGGCGAAAGTAAGATACAATTCAGTACCCTATCCTAAAGCTTGCTGTTAGGAGGGAATCTGCAGCTTGCAGTGAAAGCGCTTCCAGAGGGGAGTCTAATGAGGGCAAATATTTGATGGTAGCAGCTTCCCTGCGGGAGATACTCTCTTTGCCATAATCGCATTATTACGCAAAAGTAAGATACAATTCAGTACCCTATCCTAAAGCTTGCTGTTAGGAGGGAATCTGCAGCTTGCAGTGAAAGCGCTTCCAGAGGGGAGTCTAATGAGGGCAAACATTTGATGGTAGCAGCTTCCCTGCGGGAGATACTCTCTTTGACAAAATCGCCTTATTAGCCGCAGTTAAGTTACAATTCAGTACCCTATCCTAAAGCTTGCTGTTAGGAGGGAATCTGCAGCTTGCAGTGAAAGCGCTTGCAGAGGGGAGTCTAATGAGGGCAAACATTTGATGGTAGCAGCTTCCCTGCGGGAGATACTCTCTTTGCCAAAATCGCATTATTAGCCGCATTTAAGTTACAATTAAGTACCCTATCCTAAAGCTTGCTGTTAGGAGGGAATCTGCAGCTTGCAGTGAAAGCGCTTCCAGAGGGGAGTCTAATGAGGGCAAACATTTGATGGTAGCAGCTTCCCTGCGGGAGATAGTCTCTTTGCCAAAATCGCATTATTAGGCGAAAGTAAGTTACAATTCAGTACCCTATCCTAAAGCTTGCTGTTAGGAGGGAATCTGCAGCTTGCAGTGAAAGCGCTTCCAGAGGGGAGTCTAATGCGGGCAAACATTGGATGGTAGCAGCTTCCCTGCGGTAGATACTCTCTTGGCCAAAATCGCCTTATTAGCCGCAGTTAAGTTACAATTCAGTACCCTATCCTAAAGCTTGCTGTTAGGAGGGAATCTGCAGCTTGCAGTGAAAGTGCTTCCAGAGGGTAGTCTAACGAGGGCAAACATTTGATGGTAGCAGCTTCCCTGCGGGAGATAGTCTCTTTGCCAAAATCGCATTATTAGGCGAAAGTAAGTTACAATTCAGTACCCTATCCTAAAGCTTGCTGTTAGGAGGGAATCTGCAGCTTGCAGTGAAAGTGCTTCCAGAGGGGAGTCTAATGAGGGCAAACATTTGATGGTAGCAGCTTCCCTGCGGGAGATACTCTCTTTGTCATAATCGCCTTATTAGCCGCAGTTAAGTT
Organism: Phaenicophaeus curvirostris; assembly: GCF_032191515.1. Lineage (NCBI taxonomy): Eukaryota > Metazoa > Chordata > Aves > Cuculiformes > Cuculidae > Phaenicophaeus > Phaenicophaeus curvirostris. The sequence continues at coordinate 193,289 of NW_027206757.1, forward strand.
ACAATTCAGTACCCTATCCTAAAGCTTACTGTTAGGAGGGAATCTGCAGCTTGCAGTGAAAGCGCTTCCAGAGGGGAGTCTAATGAGGGCAAACATTTGATGGTAGAGCCTTCCCTGCGGGAGATACTCTCTTTGCAAAAATCGCATTATTAGGCGAAAGTAAGATACAATTCAGTACCCTATCCTAAAGCTTGCTGTTAGGTAGGAATCTGCAGCTTGCAGTGAAAGCGCTTCCAGAGGGGAGTCTAATGAGGGCAAACATTTGATGGTAGCAGCTTCCCTGCGGGAGATACTCTCTTTGCCAAAATCGCATTATTAGGCGAAAGTAAGTTACAATTCAGTACCCTATCCTAACGCTTGCTGTTAGGAGGGAATCTGCAGCTTGCAGTGAAAGCGCTTCCAGAGGGGAGTCTAATGAGGGCAAACATTGGATGGTAGCATCTTCCCTGCGGGAGATATTCTCTTTGCCAAAATCGCCTTTTTAGCCGTAGTTAAGTTACATTTCAGTACCCTATCCTAAAGCTTGCTGTTAGGAGGGAATCTGCAGCTTGCAGTGAAAGTGCTTCCAGAGTGGAGTCTAATGAGGGCAAACATTTGATGGTAACAGCTTCCCTGCGGGAGATATTCTCTTTGCCAAAATCGCATTTTTAGGCGAAAGTAAGATACAATTCAGTACCCTATCCTAAAGCTTGCTGTTAGGAGGGAATCTGCAGCTTGCAGTGAAAGCGCTTCCAGAGGGGAGTCTAATGAGGGCAAATATTTGATGGTAGCAGCTTCCCTGCGGGAGATACTCTCTTTGCCAAAATCGCATTATTACGCAAAAGTAAGATACAATTCAGTACCCTATCCTAAAGCTTGCTGTTAGGAGGGAATCTGCAGCTTGCAGTGAAAGTGCTTCCAGAGGGGAGTCTAATGAGGGCAAACATTTGATGGTAGCAGCTTCCCTGCGGGAGATCCTCTCTTTGACAAAATCGCCTTATTAGCCGCAGTTAAGTTACAATTCAGTACCCTATCCTAAAGCTTGCTGTTAGGAGGGAATCTGCAGCTTGCAGTGAAAGCGCTTCCAGAGGGGAGTCTAATGAGGGCAAACATTTGATGGTAGCAGCTTCCCTGCGGGAGATACTCTCTTTGCCAAAATCGCACTATTAGCCGCATTTAAGTTACAATTAAGTACCCTATCCTAAAGCTTGCTGTTAGGAGGGAATCTGCAGCTTGCAGTGAAAGCGCTTCCAGAGGGGAGTCTAATGAGGGCAAACATTTGATGGTAGCAGCTTCCCTGCGGGAGATAGTCTCTTTGCCAAAATCGCATTATTAGGCGAAAGTAAGTTACAATTCAGTACCCTATCCTAAAGCTTGCTGTTAGGAGGGAATCTGCAGCTTGCAGTGAAAGCGCTTCCAGAGGGGAGTCTAATGAGGGCAAACATTGGATGGTAGCAGCTTCCCTGCGGTAGATACTCTCTTGGCCAAAATCGCCTTATTAGCCGCAGTTAAGTTACAATTCAGTACAGTGTCCTACAGCTTGCTGTTAGGAGGGAATCTGCAGCTTGCAGTGAAAGTGCTTCCAGAGGGTAGTCTAACGAGGGCAAACATTTGATGGTAGCAGCTTCCCTGCGGGAGATACTCTCTTTGCCAAAATCGCATTATTAGGCGAAAGTAAGTTACAATTCAGTACCCTATCCTAAAGCTTGCTGTTAGGAGGGAATCTGCAGCTTGCAGTGAAAGCGCTTCCAGAGGGGAGTCTAACGAGGGCAAACATTTGATGGTAGCAGCTTCCCTGCGGGAGATACTCTCTTTGCCAAAATCGCATTATTAGGCGAAAGTAAGTTACAATTCAGTACCCTATCCTAAAGCTTGCTGTTAGGTAGGAATCTGCAGCTTGCAGTGAAAGCGCTTCCAGAGGGGAGTCTAATGAGGGCAAACATTTGATGGTAGCAGCTTCCCTGCGGGAGATACTCTCTTTGCCAAAACCGCATTATTAGCCGCAGTTAAGTTACAATTCAGTACCCTATCCTAAATCTTGCTGTTAGGAGGGAATCTGCAGCTTGCAGTGAAAGCGCTTCCAGAGGGGAGTCTAATGAGGGCAAACATTTGATGGTAGCAGCTTCCCTGCGGGAGATACTCTCTTTGCCAAAATCGCATTATTAGGCGAAAGTAAGTTACAATTCAGTACCCTATCCTAAAGCTTGCTGTTAGGAGGGAATCTGCAGCTTGCAGTGAAAGCGCTTCCAGAGGGGAGTCTAATGAGGGCAAACATTTGATGGTAACAGCTTCCCTGCGGGAGATATTCTCATTGCCAAAATGGCCTTATTAGCCGCAGTTAAGTTACAATTCAGTACCCTATCCTAAAGCTTGCTGTTAGGAGGGAATCTGCAGCTTGCAGTGAAAGCGCTTCCAGAGGGGAGTCTAATGAGGGCAAATATTTGATGGTAGCAGCTTCCCTGCGGGAGATACTCTCTTTGCCAAAATCGCATTATTACGCGAAAGAAAGATACAATTCAGTACCCTATCCTAAAGCTTGCTGTTAGGAGGGAATCTGCAGCTTGCAGTGAAAGTGCTTCCAGAGGGGAGTCTAATGAGGGCAAACATTTGATGGTAGCAGCTTCCCTGCGGGAGATACTCTCTTTGCCAAAATCGCCTTATTATCCGCAGTTAAGTTACAATTCAGTACCCTATCCTAAAGCTTACTGTTAGGAGGGCATCTGCAGCTTGCAGTGAAAGCGCTTCCAGAGGGGAGTCTAATGAGGGCAAACATTTGATGGTACAGCCTTCCCTGCGGGAGATACTCTCTTTGCCAAAATCGCAGTATTAGGCGAAAGTAAGATACAATTCAGTACCCTATCCTAAATCTTGCTGTTAGGAGGGAATCTGCAGCTTGCAGTGAAAGCGCTTGCAGAGGGGAGTCTAATGAGGGCAAACATTTGATGGTAGCAGCTTCCCTGCGGGAGATACTCTCTTTGCCAAAATCGCATTATTAGCCGCAGTTAAGTTACAATTCAGTACCCTATCCTAAAGCTTGCTGTTAGGAGGGAATCTGCAGCTTGCAGTGAAAGCGCTTCCAGAGGGGAGTCTAATGAGGGCAAACATTTGATGGTAGCAGCTTCCCTGCGGGAGATACTCTCTTTGCCAAAATCGCATTATTAGGCGAAAGTAAGTTACAATTCAGTACCCTATCCTAAAGCTTGCTGTTAGGAGGGAATCTGCAGCTTGCAGTGAAAGCGCTTCCAGAGGGGAGTCTAATGAGGGCAAACATTTGATGGTAGCAGCTTCCCTGCGGGAGATACTCTCTTTGCCAAAATCGCATTATTAGCTGCATTTAAGTTACAATTCAGTACCCTATCCTAAAGCTTGCTGTTAGGAGGGAATCTGCAGCTTGCAGTGAAAGCGCTTCCAGAGGGGAGTCTAATGAGGGCAAACATTTGATGGTAGCAGCTTCCCTGCGGGAGATAGTCTCTTTGCCAAAATCGCATTATTAGGCGAAAGTAAGTTACAATTCAGTACCCTATCCTAAAGCTTGCTGTTAGGAGGGAATCTGCAGCTTGCAGTGAAAGCGCTTCCAGAGGGGAGTCTAATGAGGGCAAACATTGGATGGTAGCAGCTTCCCTGCGGTAGATACTCTCTTTGCCAAAATCGCCTTATTATCCGCAGTTAAGTTACAATTCAGTACCCTATCCTAAAGCTTGCTGTTAGGAGGGAATCTGCAGCTTGCGGTGAAAGCGCTTCCAGAGGGGAGTCTAATGAGGGCAAACATTTGATGGTAACAGCTTCCCTGCGGGAGATATTCTCTTTGCCAAAATCGCCTTATTAGACGCACTTAAGATACAATTCAGTACAGTGTCCTACAGCTTGCTGTTAGGAGGGAATCTGCAGCTTGCAGTGAAAGCGCTTCCAGAGGGGAGTCTAATGAGGGCAAACATTTGATGGTAGCAGCTTCCCTGCGGGAGATACTCTCTTTGCCAAAATCGCATTTTTAGGCGTAAGTAAGATACAATTCAGTACCCTATCCTAAAGCTTGCTGTTAGGAGGGAATCTGCAGATTGCAGTGAAAGCGCTTCCAGAGGGGAGTCTAGCGAGGGCAAACATTTGATGGTAGCAGCTTCCCTGCAGGATATACTCTCTTTTCCGAAATCGCCTTATGAGCCGCAGTTAAGTTACAATTCAGTACCCTATCCTAAAGCTTGCTGTTAGGAGGGAATCTGCAGCTTGCAGTGAAAGCGCTTCCAGAGGGGAGTCTAATGAGGGCAAACATTTGATGGTAACAGCTTCCCTGCGGGAGATATTCTCTTTGCCAAAATCGCCTTATTAGGCGAAAGTAAGTTACAATTCAGTACCCTATCCTAAAGCTTGCTGTTAGGAGGGAATCTGCAGCTTGCAGTGAAAGCGCTTCCAGAGGGGAGTCTAATGAGGGCAAACATTTGATGGTAGCAGGTTCCCTTCGGGAGATACTCTCTTTGCCAAAATCGCATTATTAGGCGAAAGTAAGTTACAATTCAGTACCCTATCCTAAAGCTTGCTTTTAGGAGGGAACCTGCAGCTTGCAGTGAAAGCGCTTCCAGAGGGGAGTCTAATGAGGGCAAATATTTGATGGTAGCAGCTTCCCTGCGGGAGATACTCTCTTTGCCAAAATCGCATTATTAGGCGAAAGTAAGTTACAATTCAGTACCCTATCCTAAAGCTTGCTGTTAGGAGGGAATCTGCAGGTTGCAGTGAAAGCGCTTCCAGAGGGGAGTCTAATGAGGGCAAACATTTGATGGTAGCAGCTTCCCTGCGGGAGATACTCTCTTTGCCAAAATCGCCTTATTAACCGCAGTTAAGTTACAATTCAGTACCCTATCCTAAAGCTTGCTGTTAGGAGGGAATCTGCAGCTTGCAGTGAAAGCGCTTCCAGAGGGGAGTCTAATGAGGGCAAATATTTGATGGTAGCAGCTTCCCTGCGGTAGATACTCTCTTGGCCAAAATCTCCTTATTAGCCGCAGTTAAGTTACAATTCAGTACCCTATCCTAAAGCTTGCTGTTAGGAGGGAATCTGCAGCTTGCAGTGAAAGTGCTTCCAGAGGGTAGTCTAACGAGGGCAAACATTTGATGGTAGCAGCTTCCCTGCGGGAGATACTCTCTTTGCCAAAATCGCATTATTAGGCGAAAGTAAGTTACAATTCAGTACCCTATCCTAAAGCTTGCTGTTAGGAGGGAATCTGCAGCTTGCAGTGAAAGCGCTTCCAGAGGGGAGTCTAATGAGGGCAAACATTTGATGGTAGCAGCTTCCCTGCGGGAGATACTCTCTTTGCCAAAATCGCATTATTAGCTGCATTTAAGTTACAATTAAGTACCCTATCCTAAAGCTTGCTGTTAGGAGGGAATCTGCAGCTTGCAGTGAAAGCGCTTCCAGAGGGGAGTCTAATGAGGGCAAACATTTGATGGTAGCAGCTTCCCTGCGGGAGATAGTCTCTTTGCCAAAATCGCAGTATTAGGCGAAAGTAAGATACAATTCAGTACCCTATCCTAAAGCTTGCTGTTAGGAGGGAATCTGCAGCTTGCAGTGAAAGCGCTTGCAGAGGGGAGTCTAATGAGGGCAAACATTTGATGGTAGCAGCTTCCCTGCGGGAGATAGTCTCTTTGCCAAAATCGCATTATTAGGCGAAAGTAAGTTACAATTCAGTACCCTATCCTAAAGCTTGCTGTTAGGAGGGAATCTGCAGCTTGCAGTGAAAGCGCTTCCAGAGGGGAGTCTAATGAGGGAAAACATTGGATGGTAGCAGCTTCCCTGCGGTAGATACTCTCTTTGCCAAAATCGCCTTATTATCCGCAGTTAAGTTACAATTCAGTACCCTATCCTAAAGCTTGCTGTTAGGAGGGAATCTGCAGCTTGCGGTGAAAGCGCTTCCAGAGGGGAGTCTAATGAGGGCAAACATTTGATGGTAACAGCTTCCCTGCGGGAGATATTCTCTCTGCCAAAATCGCCTTATTAGACGCACTTAAGATACAATTCAGTACAGTGTCCTACAGCTTGCTGTTAGGAGGGAATCTGCAGCTTGCAGTGAAAGCGCTTCCAGAGGGGAGTCTAATGAGGGCAAACATTTGATGGTAGCAGCTTCCCTGCGGGAGATACTCTCTTTGCCAAAATCGCATTATTAGGCGAAAGTAAGATACAATTCAGTACCCTATCCTAAAGCTTGCTGTTAGGAGGGAATCTGCAGATTGCAGTGAAAGCGCTTCCAGAGGGGAGTCTAGCGAGGGCAAACATTTGATGGTAGCAGCTTCCCTGCAGGATATACTCTCTTTTCCGAAATCGCCTTATGAGCCGCAGTTAAGTTACAATTCAGTACCCTATCCTAAAGCTTGCTGTTAGGAGGGAATCTGCAGCTTGCAGTGAAAGCGCTTCCAGAGGGGAGTCTAATGAGGGCAAACATTTGATGGTAACAGCTTCCCTGCGGGAGATATTCTCTTTGCCAAAATCGCCTTATTAGGCGAAAGTAAGTTACAATTCAGTACCCTATCCTAAAGCTTGCTGTTAGGAGGGAATCTGCAGCTTGCAGTGAAAGCGCTTCCAGAGGGGAGTCTAATGAGGGCAAACATTTGATGGTAGCAGGTTCCCTTCGGGAGATACTCTCTTTGCCAAAATCGCATTATTAGGCGAAAGTAAGTTACAATTCAGTACCCTATCCTAAAGCTTGCTTTTAGGAGGGAACCTGCAGCTTGCAGTGAAAGCGCTTCCAGAGGGGAGTCTAATGAGGGCAAATATTTGATGGTAGCAGCTTCCCTGCGGGAGATACTCTCTTTGCCAAAATCGCATTATTAGGCGAAAGTAAGTTACAATTCAGTACCCTATCCTAAAGCTTGCTGTTAGGAGGGAATCTGCAGCTTGCATTGAAAGCGCTTCCAGAGGGGAGTCTAATGAGGGCAAACATTTGATGGTAGCAGCTTCCCTGCGGGAGATACTCTCTTTGCCAAAATCGCCTTATTAACCGCAGTTAAGTTACAATTCAGTACCCTATCCTAAAGCTTGCTGTTAGGAGGGAATCTGCAGCTTGCAGTGAAAGCGCTTCCAGAGGGGAGTCTAATGAGGGCAAATATTTGATGGTAGCAGCTTCCCTGCGGGAGATACTCTCTTTGCCAAAATCGCATTATTACGCGAAAGTAAGATACAATTCAGTACCCTATCCTAAAGCTTGCTGTTAGGAGGGAATCTGCAGCTTGCAGTGAAAGTGCTTCCAGAGGGGAGTCTAATGAGGGCAAACATTTGATGGTAGCAGCTTCCCTGCGGGAGATACTCTCTTTGACAAAATCGCCTTATTAGCCGCAGTTAAGTTACAATTCAGTACCCTATCCTAAAGCTTACTGTTAGGAGGGAATCTGCAGCTTGCAGTGAAAGCGCTTCCAGAGGGGAGTCTAATGAGGGCAAACATTTGATGGTAGCAGCTTCCCTGCGGGAGATACTCTCTTTGCCAAAATCGCAGTATTAGGCGAAAGTAAGATACAATTCAGTACCCTATCCTAAAGCTTGCTGTTAGGAGGGAATCTGCAGCTTGCAGTGAAAGCGCTTGCAGAGGGGAGTCTAATGAGGGCAAACATTTGATGGTAGCAGCTTCCCTGCGGGAGATACTCTCTTTGCCAAAATCGCATTATTATCCGCATTTAAGTTACAATTAAGTACCCTATCCTAAAGCTTGCTGTTAGGAGGGAATCTGCAGCTTGCAGTGAAAGCGCTTCCAGAGGGGAGTCTAATGAGGGCAAACATTTGATGGTAGCAGCTTCCCTGCGGGAGATAGTCTCTTTGCCAAAATCGCATTATTAGGCGAAAGTAAGTTACAATTCAGTACCCTATCCTAAAGCTTGCTGTTAGGAGGGAATCTGCAGCTTGCAGTGAAAGCGCTTCCAGAGGGGAGTCTAATGAGGGCAAACATTGGATGGTAGCAGCTTCCCTGCGGTAGATACTCTCTTGGCCAAAATCTCCTTATTAGCCGCAGTTAAGTTACAATTCAGTACCCTATCCTAAAGCTTGCTGTTAGGAGGGAATCTGCAGCTTGCAGTGAAAGTGCTTCCAGAGGGTAGTCTAACGAGGGCAAACATTTGATGGTAGCAGCTTCCCTGCGGGAGATACTCTCTTTGCCAAAATCGCATTATTAGGCGAAAGTAAGTTACAATTCAGTACCCTATCCTAAAGCTTGCTGTTAGGAGGGAATCTGCAGCTTGCAGTGAAAGCGCTTCCAGAGGGGAGTCTAACGAGGGCAAACATTTGATGGTAGCAGCTTCCCTGCGGGAGATACTCTCTTTTCCAAAATCGCATTATTAGGCGAAAGTAAGTTACAATTCAGTACCCTATCCTAAAGCTTGCTGTTAGGTAGGAATCTGCAGCTTGCAGTGAAAGCGCTTCCAGAGGGGAGTCTAATGAGGGCAAACATTTGATGGTAGCAGCTTCCCTGCGGGAGATACTCTCTTTGCCAAAACCGCATTATTAGCCGCAGTTAAGTTACAATTCAGTACCCTATCCTAAAGCTTGCTGTTAGGAGGGAATCTGCAGCTTGCAGTGAAAGCGCTTCCAGAGGGGTGTCTAATGAGGGCAAACATTTGATGGTAGCAGCTTCCCTGCGGGAGATACTCTCTTTGCCAAAATCGCATTATTAGGCGAAAGTAAGTTACAATTCAGTACCCTATCCTAAAGCTTGCTGTTAGGAGGGAATCTGCAGCTTGCAGTGAAAGCGCTTCCAGAGGGGAGTCTAATGAGGGCAAACATTTGATGGTAACAGCTTCCCTGCGGGAGATATTCTCATTGCCAAAATCGCATTATTAGGCGAAAGTAAGTTACAATTCAGTACCCTATCCTAAAGCTTGCTGTTAAGAGGGAATCTGCAGCTTGCAGTGAAAGCGCTTCCAGAGGGGAGTCTAATGAGGGCAAATATTTGATGGTAGCAGCTTCCCTGCGGGAGATACTCTCTTTGCCAAAATCGCATTATTACGCGAAAGTAAGATACAATTCAGTACCCTATCCTAAAGCTTGCTGTTAGGAGGGAATCTGCAGCTTGCAGTGAAAGTGCTTCCAGAGGGGAGTCTAATGAGGGCAAACATTTGATGGTAGCAGCTTCCCTGCGGGAGATACTCTCTTTGCCAAAATCGCCTTATTAGCCGCAGTTAAGTTACAATTCAGTACCCTATCCTAAAGCTTACTGTTAGGAGGGCATCTGCAGCTTGCAGTGAAAGCGCTTCCAGAGGGGAGTCTAATGAGGGCAAACATTTGATGGTACAGCCTTCCCTGCGGGAGATACTCTCTTTGCCAAAATCGCAGTATTAGGCGAAAGTAAGATACAATTCAGTACCCTATCCTAAAGCTTGCTGTTAGGAGGGAATCTGCAGCTTGCAGTGAAAGCGCTTGCAGAGGGGAGTCTAATGAGGGCAAACATTTGATGGTAGCAGCTTCCCTGCGGGAGATACTCTCTTTGCTATAATCGCATTATTAGCCGCATTTAAGTTACAATTAAGTACCCTATCCTAAAGCTTGCTGTTAGGAGGGAATCTGCAGCTTGCAGTGAAAGCGCTTCCAGAGGGGAGTCTAATGAGGGCAAACATTTGATGGTAGCAGCTTCCCTGCGGGAGATAGTCTCTTTGCCAAAATCGCAGTATTAGGCGAAAGTAAGATACAATTCAGTACCCTATCCTAAAGCTTGCTGTTAGGAGGGAATCTGCAGCTTGCAGTGAAAGCGCTTCCAGAGGGGAGTCTAATGAGGGCAAACATTGGATGGTAGCAGCTTCCCTGCGGGAGATACTCTCTTTGCCAAAATCGCATTATTAGCCGCATTTAAGTTACAATTAAGTACACTATCCTAAAGCTTGCTGTTAGGAGGGAATCTGCAGCTTGCAGTGAAAGCGCTTCCAGAGGGGAGTCTAATGAGGGCAAACATTTGATGGTAGCAGCTTCCCTGCGGGAGATAGTCTCTTTGCCAAAAGCGCATTATTAGGCGAAAGTAAGTTACAATTCAGTACCCTATCCTAAAGCTTGCTGTTAGGAGGGAATCTGCAGCTTGCAGTGAAAGCGCTTCCAGAGGGGAGTCTAATGAGGGCAAACATTGGATGGTAGCAGCTTCCCTGCGGTAGATACTCTCTTTGCCAAAATCGCCTTATTATCCGCAGTTAAGTTACAATTCACTATCCTATCCTAAAGCTTGCTGTTAGGAGGGAATCTGCAGCTTGCGGTGAAAGCGCTTCCAGAGGGGAGTCTAATGAGGGCAAACATTTGATGGTAACAGCTTCCCTGCGGGAGATATTCTCTTTGCCAAAATCGCCTTATTAGACGCACTTAAGTTACAATTCAGTACAGTGTCCTACAGCTTGCTGTTAGGAGGGAATCTGCAGCTTGCAGTGAAAGCGCTTCCAGAGGGTAGTCTAATGAGGGCAAACATTTGATGGTAGCAGCTTCCCTGCGGGAGATACTCTCTTTGCCAAAATCGCATTTTTAGGCGAAAGTAAGATACAATTCAGTACCCTATCCTAAAGCTTGCTGTTAGGAGGGAATCTACAGATTGCAGTGAAAGCGCTTCCAGAGGGGAGTCTAACGAGGGCAAACATTTGATGGTAGCAGCTTCCCTGCAGGATATACTCTCTTTTCCGAAATCGCCTTATGAGCCGCAGTTAAGTTACAATTCAGTACCCTATCCTAAAGCTTGCTGTTAGGAGGGAATCTGCAGCTTGCAGTGAAAGCGCTTCCAGAGGGGAGTCTAATGAGGGCAAACATTTGATGGTAGCAGGTTCCCTGCGGGAGATACTCTCTTTGCCAAAATCGCTTTATTATGCGAAAGTAAGTTACAATTCAGTACCCTATCCTAAAGCTTGCTTTTAGGAGGGAATCTGCAGCTTGCAGTGAAAGCGCTTCCAGAGGGGAGTCTAATGAGGGCAAATATTTGATGGTAGCAGCTTCCCTGCGGGAGATACTCTCTTTGCCAAAATCGCATTATTAGGCGAAAGAAAGTTACAATTCAGTATCCCTTCCTAAAGCTTGATGTTAGGAGGGAATCTGCAGCTTGCAGTGAAAGCGCTTCCAGAGGGGAGTCTAATGAGGGCAAACATTTGATGGTAGCAGCTTCCCTGCGGGAGATACTCTCTTTGCCAAAATCGCCTTATTAACCGCAGTTAAGTTACAATTCAGTACCCTATCCTAAAGCTTGCTGTTAGGAGGGAATCTGCAGCTTGCAGTGAAAGCGCTTGCAGAGGGGAGTCTAATGAGGGCAAACATTTGATGGTAGCAGCTTCCCTGCGGGAGATAGTCTCTTTGCCAAAATCGCATTATTAGGCGAAAGTAAGTTACAATTCAGTACCCTATCCTAAAGCTTGCTGTTAGGAGGGAATCTGCAGCTTGCAGTGAAAGCGCTTCCAGAGGAGAGTCTAACGAGGGCAAACATTTGATGGAAGCAGCTTCCCTGCGGGAGATACTCTCTTTGCCAAAATCGCATTATTAGGCGAAAGTAAGTTACAATTCAGTACCCTATCCTAAAGCTTGCTGTTAGGAGGGAATCTGCAGCTTGCAGTGAGAGCGCTTCTAGAGGGGAGTCTAATGAGGGCAAACATTTGATGGTAGCAGCTTCCCTGCGGGAGATACTCTCTTTGCCAAAATCGCATTATTAGGCGATAGTAAGTTACAATTCAGTACCCTATCCTAAAGCTTGCTGTTAGGAGGGAATCTGCAGCTTGCAGTGAAAGCGCTTCCAGAGGGGAGTCTAATGAGGGCAAGCATTTGATGGTAGCAGCTTCCCTGCGGGAGATAGTCTCTTTGCCAATATCGCCTTATTAGCCGCAGTTAAGTTACAGTTCAGTACCCTATCCTAAAGCTTGCTGTTAGGAGGGAATCTGCAGCTTGCAGTGAAAGCGCTTCCAGAGTGGAGTCTAATGAGGGCAAACATTTGATGGTAGCTGCTTCCCTGCGGGAGATACTCTCTTTGCCAATTTCGCCTTATTAGCCGCAGTTAAGTTACAATTCAGTACCCTAACCTAAAGCTTGCTGTTAGGAGGGAATCTGCAGCTTGCAGTCAAAGCGCTTCCAGAGGGGAGTGTAATGAGGGCAAACATTTGATGGTAGCAGCTTCCCTGCGGGAGATACTCTCTTTGCCAAAATCGCATTATTAGGCGAAAGTAAGTTACAATTCAGTACCCTATCCTAAAGCTTGCTGTTAGGAGGGAATCTGCAGCTTGCAGTGAAAGCGCTTCCAGAGGGGAGTCTAATGAGGGCAAACATTTGATGGTAGCAGCTTCCCTGCGGGAGATACCCTCTTTGCCAAAATCGCATTATTAGGCGAAAGTAAGATACAATTCAGTACCCTTTCCTAAAGCTTGCTGTTAGGAGGGAATCTGCAGCTTGCAGTGAAAGCGCTTCCAGAGGGGAGTCTAATGAGGGCAAACATTTGATGGTAGCAGCTTCCCTGCGGGAGATACTCTCTTTGCCATAATCGCATTGTTAGGCGAAAGTAAGTTACAATTCAGTACCCTATCCTAAAGCTTGCTGTTAGGAGGGAATCTGCAGCTTGCAGTGAAAGCGCTTCCAGAGGGGAGTCTAATGAGGGCAAACATTTGATGGTAGCAGCTTCCCTGCAGGAGATACTCTCTTTGCCAAAATCGAATTACTAGGCGAAAGTAAGTTACAATTCAGAACCCTATTCTAAAGCTTGCTGTTAGGAGGGAATCTGCAGCTTGCAGTGAAAGCGCTTCCAGAGGGGAGTCTAATGAGGGCAAACATTTGATGGTAGCAGCTTCCCTGCGGGAGATACTCTCTTTGCCAAAATCGCATTATTAGGCGAAAGTAAGTTACAATTCAGTACCCTATCCTAAAGATTGCTGCTAGGAGGGAATCTGCAGCTTGCAGTGAAAGCACTTCCAGAGGGGAGTCTAATGAGGGCAAACATTTGATGGTAGCAGCTTCCCTGCGGGAGATACTCTCTTTGCCAAAACCGCATTATTAGGCGAAAGTTAAGATACAATTCAGTACCCTATCCTAAAGCTTGCTGTTAGGAGGGAATTTGCAGCTTGCAGTGAAAGCGCTTCCAGAGGGGAGTCTAATGAGGGCAAACATTTGATGGTAGCAGCTTCCCTGCGGGAGATATTCTCTTTGCCATAATCGCCTTATTAGCCGCAGTTAAGTTACAATTCAGTACCCTATCCTAAAGCTTGCTGTTAGGAGGGAATCTGCAGGTTGCAGTGAAAGCGCTTCCAGAGGGGAGTCTAATGAGGGCAAACATTTGATGGTAGCAGCTTCCCTGCGGGAGATAGTCTCTTTTCCAAAACCGCATTATTAGGCGAAAGTAAGATACAATTCAGTACCCTATCCTAAAGCTTGCTGTTAGGAGGGAATCTGCAGCTTGCAGTGAAAGCGCTTCCAGAGGGGAGTCTAACGAGGGCAAACATTTGATGGTAGCACCTTCCCTGCGGGAGATACTCTCTTTGCCAAAATCGCATTATTGGGCGAAAGTAAGATACAATTAAGTACCCTATCCTAAAGCTTGCTGTTAGGAGGGAATCTGCAGCTTGCAGTGAAAGCGCTTCCAGAGGGGAGTCTAATGAGGGCAAACATTTGATGGTAGCAGCTTCCCTGCAGCATATACACTCTTTTCCGAAATCGCCTTATTAGCTGCAGTTAAGTTACAATTTAGTACCCTATCCTAAAGCTTGCTGTTAGGAGGGAATCTGCAGCTTGCAGTGAAAGCGCTTCCAGAGGGGAGTGTAATGAGGGCAAAAATTTGATGGTAACAGCTTCCCTGCGGGAGATATTCTCTTTGCCATAATCGCCTTATTAGCCGCAGTTAAGTTACAATTCAGTACCCTATCCTAAAGCTTGCTGTTAGGAGGGAATCTGCAGCTTGCAGTGAAAGCGCTTCCAGAGGGGAGTCTAATGAGGGCAAACATTTGATGGTAGCAGCTTCCCTGCCGGAGATACTCTCTTTGCCAAAATCGCATTATTAGGCGAAAGTAAGATACAATTCAGTACCCTTTCCTAAAGCTTGCTGTTAGGAGGGAATCTGCAGCTTGCAGTGAAAGCGCTTCCAGCGGGGAGTCTAATGAGGGCAAACATTTGATGGTAGCAGCTTCCCTGCGGGAGATACTCTCTTTGCCAAAATCGCATTGTTAGGCGAAAGTAAGTTACAATTCAGTACCCTATCCTAAAGCTTGCTGTTAGGAGGGAATCTGCAGCTTGCAGTGAAAGCGCTTCCAGAGGGGAGTCTAATGAGGGCAAACATTTGATGGTAGCAGCTTCCCTGCGGGAGATACTCTCTTTGCCAAAATCGAATTACTAGGCGAAAGTAAGTTACAATTCAGAACCCTATTCTAAAGCTTGCTGTTAGGAGGGAATCTGCAGCTTGCAGTGAAAGCGCTTCCAGAGGGGAGTCTAATGAGGGCAAACATTTGATGGTAGCAGCTTCCCTGCGGGAGATACTCTCTTTGCCAAAATCGCATTATTAGGCGAAAGTAAGTTACAATTCAGTACCCTATCCTAAAGATTGCTGCTAGGAGGGAATCTGCAGCTTGCAGTGAAAGCACTTCCAGAGGGGAGTCTAATGAGGGCAAACATTTGATGGTAGCAGCTTCCCTGCGGGAGATACTCTCTTTGCCAAAACCGCATTATTAGGCGAAAGTAAGATATAATTAAGTACCCTATCCTAAAGCTTGCTGTTAGGAGGGAATCTGCAGCTTGCAGTGAAAGCGCTTCCAGAGGGGAGTCTAATGAGGGCAAACATTTGATGGTAGCAGCTTCCCTGCGGGAGATATTCTTTTTGCCAAAATCGCCTTATTAGCCGCAGTTAAGTTACAATTCAGTACCCTATCCTAAAGCTTGCTGTTAGGAGGGAATCTGCAGCTTGCAGTGAAAGCGCTTCCAGAGGGGAGTCTAATGAGGGCAAACATTTGATGGTAGCAGCTTCCCTGCGGGAGATATTCTCATTGCCAAAATCGCCTTATTAGCCGCAGTTAAGTTACAATTCAGTACCCTATCCTAAAGCTTGCTGTTAGGAGGGAATCTGCAGCTTGCAGTGAAAGCGCTTCCAGAGGGGAGTGTAATGAGGGCAAACATTTGATGGTAGCAGCTTCCCTGCGGGAGATTTTCTCATTGCCAAAATCGCCTTATTAGCCACAGTTAAGTTACAATTCAGTACCCTATCCTAAAGCTTGCTGTAGGAGGGAATCTGCAGCTTGCAGTGAAAGCGCTTCCAGAGGGGAGTCTAATGAGGGCAAACATTTGATGGTAGAGCCTTCCCTGCGGGAGATAGTCTCTTTGCCAAAATCGCAGTATTAGGCGAAAGTAAGATACAATGCAGTACCCTATCCTAAAGCTTGCTGTTAGGAGGGAATCTGCAGCTTGCAGTGAAAGCGCTTCCAGAGGGGAGTCTAATGAGGGCAAACATTGGATGGTAGCAGCTTCCCTGCGGGAGATACTCTCTTTGCCAAAATCGCATTATTAGCCGCATTTAAGTTACAATTCAGTACCCTATCCTAAAGCTTGCTGTTAGGAGGGAATCTGCAGCTTGCAGTGAAAGCGCTTCCAGAGGGGAGCTTAATGAGGGCAAACATTTGATGGTAGCAGCTTCCCTGCGGGAGATACTCTCTTTGCCAAAATCGCATTATTAGGCGAAAGTAAGTTACAATTCAGTACCCTATCCTAAAGCTTGCTGTTAGGAGGGAATCTGCAGCTTGCAGTGAAAGCGCTTCCAGAGGGGAGTCTAATGAGGGCAAACATTGGATGGTAGCAGCTTCCATGCGGTAGATACTCTCTTTGCCAAAATCGCCTTATTAGCCGCAGTTAAGTTACAATTCAGTACCCTATCCTAAAGCTTGCTGTTAGGAGGGAATCTGCAGCTTGCAGTGAAAGCGCTTCCAGAGGGGAGTCTAATGAGGGCAAACATTTGATGGTAGCAGCTTCCCTGCGGGAGATACTCTCTTTGCCAAAATCGCATTATTAGCCGCAGTTAAGTTACAATTCAGTACCCTATCCTAAAGCTTGCTGTTAGGAGGGAATCTGCAGTTTGCGGTGAAAGCGCTTCCAGAGGGGAGTCTAATGAGGGCAAACATTTGATGGTAACAGCTTCCCTGCGGGAGATATTCTCTTTGCCAAAATCGCCTTATTAGACGCACTTAAGTTACAATTCAGTACAGTGTCCTACAGCTTGCTGTTAGGAGGGAATCTGCAGCTTGCAGTGAAAGCGCTTCCAGAGGGGAGTCTAATGAGGGCAAACATTTGATGGTAACAGCTTCCCTGCGGGAGATATTCTCTTTGCCAAAATCGCCTTATTAGACGCAGTTAAGTTACAATTCCGTACAGTGTCCTACAGCTTACTGTTAGGAGGGAATCTGCAGCTTGCAGTGAAAGCGCTTCCAGAGGGGAGTCTAATGAGGGCAAACATTTGATGGTAGCAGTTTCCCTGCGGAAGATATTCTCTTTGCAAAAACCGCATGATTAGGCGAAAGTAAGTTACAATTCAGTACCCTATCCTAAAGCTTGCTGTTAGGAGGGAATCTGCAGCTTGCAGTGAAAGCGCTTCCAGAGGGGAGTATAATGAGGGCAAACATTTGATGGTAGCAGCTTCCCTGCGGGAGATACTCTCTTTGCCAAAATCGCATTATTAGGCGAAAGTAAGATACAATTCAGTACCCTATCCTAAAGCTTGCTGTTAGGAGGGAATCTGCAGCTTGCAGTGAAAGCGCTTCCAGAGGGGAGTCTAATGAGGGCAAATATTTGATGGTAGCAGCTTCCCTGCGGGAGATATTCTCTTTGCAAAAACCGCATTAATAGGCGAAAGTAAGTTACAATTCAGTACCCTATCCTAAAGCTTGCTGTTAGGAGGGAATCTGCAGCTTGCAGTGAAAGCGCTTCCAGAGGGGAGTCTAATGAGGGCAAACATTTGATGGTAGCAGCTTCCCTGCGGGAGATACTCTCTTTGCCAAAATCGCATTATTAGGCGAAAGTAAGTTACAATTCAGTTCCCTATGCTAAAGCTTGCTGTTAGGAGGGAATCTGCAGCTTGCAGTGAAAGCGCTTGCAGAGGGGAGTCTAATGAGGGCAAACATTTGATGGTAGCAGCTTCCCTGCGGGATATATTCTCTTTGCCATAATCGCATTATTAGGCGAAAGTAAGTTACAATTCAGTACCCTATCCTAAAGCTTGCTGTTAGGAGGGAATCTGCAGCTTGCAGTGAAAGCGCTTCCAGAGGGGAGTCTAACGAGGGCAAACATTTGATGGTAGCAGCTTCCCTGCAGGATATACTCTCTATTCCGAAATCGCCTTATTATCCGCAGTTAAGATACAATTCAGTACCCTATGCTAAAGCTTGCTGTTAGGAGGGAATCTGCAGCTTGCAGTGAAAGCGCTTCCAGAGGGTAGTCTAATGAGGGCAAACATTTGATGGTAGCAGCTTCCCTGCGGGAGATACTCTCTTTGCCAAAATCGCATTATTAGGCGAAAGTAAGATACAATTCAGTACCCTATCCTAAAGCCTGCTGTTAGGAGGGAATCTGCAGCTTGCAGTGAAAGCGCTTCCAGAGGGGAGTCTAATGAGGGCAAACATTGGATGGTAGCAGCTTCCCTGCGGGAGATACTCTCTTTGCCAAAATCGCATTATTAGGCGAAAGTAAGTTACAATTCAGTACCCTATCCTAAAGCTTGCTGTTAGGAGGGAATCTGCAGCTTGCAGTGAAAGCGCTTCCAGAGGGGAGTCTAACGAGGGCAAACATTTGATGGTAGCAGCTTCCCTGCGGGAGATACTCTCTTTGCTAAAATAGCATTATTAGGCGAAACTAAGATACAATGCAGTACCCTATCCTAAAGCTTGCTGTTAGGAGGGAATCTGCAGCTTGCAGTGAAAGCGCTTCCAGAGGGGAGTCTAATGAGGGCAAACATTTGATGGTAACAGCTTCCCTGCGGGAGATATTCTGTTTGCCAAAATCGCCTTATTAGACGCAGTTAAGTTACAATTCAGTACAGTGTCCTACAGCTTGCTGTTAGGAGGGAATCTGCAGCTTGCAGTGAAAGCGCTTCCAGAGGGGAGTCTAATGAGGGCAAACATTTGATGGTAGCAGCTTCCCTGCGGGAGATATTCTCTTTGCAAAAACCGCATTAATAGGCGAAAGTAAGTTACAATTCAGTACCCTATCCTAAAGCTTGCTGTTAGGAGGGAATCTGCAGCTTGTAGTGAAAGCGCTTCCAGAGGGGAGTGTAATGAGGGCAAACATTTGATGGTAGCAGCTTCCCTGCGGGAGATACTCTCTTTGCCAAAATCGCATTATTAGGCGAAAGTAAGTTACAATTCAGTACCCTATCCTAAAGCTTGCTGTTAGGAGGGAATCTGCAGCTTGCAGTGAAAGCGCTTCCAGAGGGGAGTCTAACGAGGGCAAACATTTGATGGTAGCAGCTTCCCTGCAGGATATAATCTCTTTTCCGAAATCGCCTTATTAGCCGCAGTGAAGTTACAATTCAGTACCCTATCCTAAAGCTTGCTGTTAGGAGGGAATCTGCAGCTTGCAGTGAAAGCGCTTCCAGAGGGGAGTCTAATGAGGGCAAACATTTGATGGTAGCAGCTTCCCTGCGGGAGATACTCTCTTTGCCAAAATCGCATTATTAGGCGAAAGTAAGTTACAATTCAGGACCCTATCCTAAAGCTTGCTGTTAGGAGGGAATCTGCAGCTTGCAGTGAAAGCGCTTCCAGAGGGGAGTCTAATGAGGGCAAACATTTGATGGTAGCAGCTTCCCTGCGGGAGATAGTCTCTTCTCCAAAATCGCATTATTACGCGAAAGTAAGATACAATTCAGTACCCTATCCTAAAGCTTGCTGTTAGGAGGGAATCTGCAGCTTGCAGTGAAAGCGCTTCCAGAGGGGAGTCTAATGAGGGCAAACATTTGATGGTAGTAGCTTCCCTGCGGGAGATACTCTCTTTGCCAAAATCGCATTATTATGCGAAAGTAAGTTACAATTCAGTACCCTATCCTAAAGCTTGTTGTTAGGAGGGAATCTGCAGCTTGCAGTGAAAGCGCTTCCAGAGGGTAGTCTAATGAGGGCAAACATTTGATGGTAGCAGCTTCCCTGCGGGAGATATTCTCTTTGCCAAAATCTCCTTATTAGACGCAGTTAAGTTACAATTCAGTACAGTGTCCTACAGCTTGCTGTTAGGAGGGAATCTGCAGCTTGCAGTGAAAGCGCTTCCAGAGGGGAGTCTAATGAGGGCAAACATTTGATGGTAGCAGCTTCCCTGCGGGAGATACTCTCTTTGCCAAAATTGCTTTATTAGGCGAAAGTAAGTTACAATTCAGTACCCTATCCTAAAGCTTGCTGTTAGGAGGGAATCTGCAGCTTGCAGTGAAAGCGCTTCCAGAGGGGAGTCTAATGAGGGCAAATATTTGATGGTAGCAGCTTCCCTGCGGGAGATATTCTCTTTGCCATAATCACCTTATTAGCCGCAGTTAAGATACAATTCAGTACCCTATCCTAAAGCTTGCTGTTAGGAGGGAATCTGCAGCTTGCAGTGAAAGCGCTTCCAGAGGGGAGTCTAATGAGGGCAAACATTTGATGGTAGCAGCTTCCCTGCGGGAGATACTCTCTTTGCCAAAATCGCATTATTAGTCGAAAGTAAGTTACAATTAAGTACCCTAACCTAAAGTTGCTGTTAGGAGGGAATCTGCAGCTTGCAGTGAAAGCGCTTCCAGAGGGGAGTCTAACGAGGGCAAAAATTTGATGGTAGCAGCTTCCCTGCGGGAGATAGTCTCTTTGCCAAAATCGCCTTATTAGCCGCAGTTAAGTTACAATTCAGTACTCTATCCTAAATCTTGCTGTTAGGAAGGAATCTGCAGCTTGCAGTGAAAGCGCTTCCAGAGGGGAGTGTAATGAGGGCAAACCTTTGATGGTAGCAGCTTCCCTGCGGGAGATACTCTCTTTGCCAAAATCGCATTATTAGCCTCAGTTAAGTTACAATTCAGTACCCTATCCTAAAGCTTGCTGTTAGGAGGGAATCTGCAGCTTGCAGTGAAAGCGCTTCCAGAGGGGAGTCTAACGAGGGCAAACATTTGATGGTAGCAGCTTCCCTGCGGGAGATAATCTCTTTGCTAAAATAGCATTATTAGGCGAAACTAAGATACAATGCAGTACCCTATCCTAAAGCTTGCTGTTAAGAGGGAATCTGCAGCTTGCAGTGAAAGCGCTTCCAGAGGGGAGTCTAATGAGGGCAAACATTTGATGGTAACAGCTTCCCTGCGGGAGATATTCTCTTTGCCAAAATCGCCTTATTAGACGCAGTTAAGTTACAATTCAGTACAGTGTCCTACAGCTTGCTGTTAGGAGGGAATCTGCAGCTTGCAGTGAAAGCGCTTCCAGAGGGGAGTCTAATGAGGGCAAACATTTGATGGTAGCAGCTTCCCTGCGGGAGATATTCTCTTTGCAAAAACCGCATTAATAGGCGAAAGTAAGTTACAATTCAGTACCCTATCCTAAAGCTTGCTGTTAGGAGGGAATCTGCAGCTTGTAGTGAAAGCGCTTCCAGAGGGGAGTGTAATGAGGGCAAACATTTGATGGTAGCAGCTTCCCTGCGGGAGATACTCTCTTTGCCAAAATCGCATTATTAGGCGAAAGTAAGTTACAATTCAGTACCCTATCCTAAAGCTTGCTGTTAGGAGGGAATCTGCAGCTTGCAGTGAAAGCGCTTCCAGAGGGGAGTCTAACGAGGGCAAACATTTGATGGTAGCAGCTTCCCTGCAGGATATAATCTCTTTTCCGAAATCGCCTTATTAGCCGCAGTGAAGTTACAATTCAGTACCCTATCCTAAAGCTTGCTGTTAGGAGGGAATCTGCAGCTTGCAGTGAAAGCGCTTCCAGAGGGGAGTCTAATGAGGGCAAACATTTGATGGTAGCAGCTTCCCTGCGGGAGATACTCTCTTTGCCAAAATCGCATTATTAGGCGAAAGTAAGTTACAATTCAGGACCCTATCCTAAAGCTTGCTGTTAGGAGGGAATCTGCAGCTTGCAGTGAAAGCGCTTCCAGAGGGGAGTCTAATGAGGGCAAACATTTGATGGTAGCAGCTTCCCTGCGGGAGATAGTCTCTTCTCCAAAATCGCATTATTACGCGAAAGTAAGATACAATTCAGTACCCTATCCTAAAGCTTGCTGTTAGGAGGGAATCTGCAGCTTGCAGTGAAAGCGCTTCCAGAGGGGAGTCTAATGAGGGCAAACATTTGATGGTAGTAGCTTCCCTGCGGGAGATACTCTCTTTGCCAAAATCGCATTATTATGCGAAAGTAAGTTACAATTCAGTACCCTATCCTAAAGCTTGTTGTTAGGAGGGAATCTGCAGCTTGCAGTGAAAGCGCTTCCAGAGGGTAGTCTAATGAGGGCAAACATTTGATGGTAGCAGCTTCCCTGCGGGAGATATTCTCTTTGCCAAAATCTCCTTATTAGACGCAGTTAAGTTACAATTCAGTACAGTGTCCTACAGCTTGCTGTTAGGAGGGAATCTGCAGCTTGCAGTGAAAGCGCTTCCAGAGGGGAGTCTAATGAGGGCAAACATTTGATGGTAGCAGCTTCCCTGCGGGAGATACTCTCTTTGCCAAAATTGCTTTATTAGGCGAAAGTAAGTTACAATTCAGTACCCTATCCTAAAGCTTGCTGTTAGGAGGGAATCTGCAGCTTGCAGTGAAAGCGCTTCCAGAGGGGAGTCTAATGAGGGCAAATATTTGATGGTAGCAGCTTCCCTGCGGGAGATATTCTCTTTGCCATAATCACCTTATTAGCCGCAGTTAAGATACAATTCAGTACCCTATCCTAAAGCTTGCTGTTAGGAGGGAATCTGCAGCTTGCAGTGAAAGCGCTTCCAGAGGGGAGTCTAATGAGGGCAAACATTTGATGGTAGCAGCTTCCCTGCGGGAGATACTCTCTTTGCCAAAATCGCATTATTAGTCGAAAGTAAGTTACAATTAAGTACCCTAACCTAAAGTTGCTGTTAGGAGGGAATCTGCAGCTTGCAGTGAAAGCGCTTCCAGAGGGGAGTCTAACGAGGGCAAAAATTTGATGGTAGCAGCTTCCCTGCGGGAGATAGTCTCTTTGCCAAAATCGCCTTATTAGCCGCAGTTAAGTTACAATTCAGTACTCTATCCTAAATCTTGCTGTTAGGAAGGAATCTGCAGCTTGCAGTGAAAGCGCTTCCAGAGGGGAGTGTAATGAGGGCAAACCTTTGATGGTAGCAGCTTCCCTGCGGGAGATACTCTCTTTGCCAAAATCGCATTATTAGGCGAAAGTAAGTTACCATTCAGTACCCTATCCTAAAGCTTGCTGTTAGGAGGGAATCTGCAGCTTGCAGTGAAAGTGCTTCCAGAGGGGAGTCTAATGAGGGCAAACGTTTGATGGTAACAGCTTCCCTGCGGGAGATATTCTCTTTGCCAAAATCACATTATTAGGCGAAAGTAAGTTACAATTCAGTACCCTATCCTAAAGCTTGCTGTTAGGTGGGCATCTGCCGCTTGCAGTGAAAGCGCTTCCAGAGGGGAGTCTAATGAGGGCAAACATTAGATGGTAACAGCTTCCCTGCGGGAGATATTCTCTTTTCCAAAATCGCCTTATTAGGGGAAAGTAAGTTACAATTCAGTACCCTATCCTAAACCTTGCTGTTAGGAGGGAATCTGCAGCTTGCAGTGAAAGCGCTTCCAGAGGGGAGTCTAATGAGGGCAAATATTTGATGGTAGCAGCTTCCCTGCGGGAGATATTCTCTTTGCCAAAATCGCATTATTAGCCGCAGTTAAGTTACAATTAAGTACCCTAACCTGAAGTTGCTGTTAGGAGGGAATCTGCAGCTTGCAGTGAAAGCGCTTCCAGAGGGGAGTCTAACGAGGGCAAACATTTGATGGTAGCAGCTTCCCTGCGGGAGATACTCTCTTTGCCAAAATCGCCTTATTAGCCGCAGTTAAGTTACAATTCAGTACCCTATCCTAAAGCTTGCTGTTAGGAAGGAATCTGCAGCTTGCAGTGAAAGCGCTTCCAGACGGGAGTGTAATGAGGGCAAACCTTTGATGGTAGCAGCTTCCCTGCGGGAGATACTCTCTTTGCTAAAATAGCTTTATTAGGCGAAACTAAGATACAATGCAGTACCCTATCCTAAAGCTTCCTGTTAGGAGGGAATCTGCAGCTTGCAGTGAAAGCGCTTCCAGAGGGGTGTCTAATGAGGGCAAACATTTGATGGTAGCAGCTTCCCTGCGGGAGATACTCTCTTTGCCAAAATCGCATTATTAGGCGAAAGTAAGTTACCATTCAGTACCCTATCCTAAAGCTTGCTGTTAGGAGGGAATCTGCAGCTTGCAGTGAAAGCGCTTCCAGAGGGGAGTCTAATGAGGGCAAACGTTTGATGGTAACAGCTTCCCTGCGGGAGATATTCTCTTTGACAAAATCGCCTTATTAGGCGAAAGTAAGTTACAATTCAGTACCCTATCCTAAAGCTTGCTGTTAGGTGGGAATCTGCCGCTTGCAGTGAAAGCGCTTCCAGAGGGGAGTGTAATGAGGGCAAACATTAGATGGTAACAGCTTCCCTGCGGGAGATATTCTCTTTTCCAAAATCGCCTTATTAGGCGAAAGTAAGTTACAATTCAGTACCCTATCCTAAAGCTTTCTGTTAGGAGGGAATCTGCAGCTTGCAGTGAAAGCGCTTCCAGAGGGGAGTCTAATGAGGGCAAATATTTGATGGTAGCAGCTTCCCTGCGGGAGATACTCTCTTTGCCAAAATCGCATTATTAGGCGAAAGTAAGTTACAATTCAGTACCCTATCCTAAAGCTTGCTGTTAGGAGGGAATCTGCAGCTTGCAGTGAAAGCGCTTCCAGAGGGGAGTCTAATGAGGGCAAACATTTGATGGTAGCAGCTTCCCTGCGGGAGATATTCTCTTTGCCAAAATCGCATTATTAGGCGAAAGAAAGATACAATTCAGTACCCTATCCTACAGCTTGCTGTTAGGAGGGAATCTGCAGCTTGCAGTGAAAGCGCTTCCAGAGGGGAGTCTAATGAGGGCAAACATTTGATGGTAGCAGCTTCCCTGCAGGAGATAGTCTCTTTGCCAAAATCGCATTATTAGGCGAAAGTAAGTTACAATTCAGTACCCTATCCTAAAGCTTGCTGTTAGGAGGGAATCTGCAGCTTGCAGTGAAAGGGCTTCCAGAGGGGAGTCTAATGAGGGCAAACATTTGATGGTAGCAGCTTCCCTGCGGGAGATACTCTCTTTGCCAAAATCGCATTATTAGGCGAAAGTAAGTTTCAATTCAGTACCCTATCCTAAAGCTTGCTGTTAGGAGGGAATCTGCAGCTTGCAGTGAAAGCGCTTCCAGAGGGGAGTCTAATGAGGGCAAATATTTGATGGTAGCAGCTTCCCTGCGGGAGCTATTCTCTTTGACAATATCGCCTTAGTCGCCGCAGTTAAGTTACAATTCAGTACCCTATCCTAAAGCTTGCTGTTAGGAGGGAATCTGCAGCTTGCAGTGAAAGCGCTTCCAGAGGGGAGTCTAATGAGGGCAAACATTTGATGGTAGCAGCTTCCCTGCGGGAGATACTCTCTTTGTCAAAATCGCATTATTAGGCAAAAGTAAGTTACAATTCAGTACCCTTTCCTAAAGCTTGCTTTTAGGAGGGAATCTGCAGCTTGCAGTGAAAGCGCTTCCCGAGGGGAGTCTAATGAGGGCAAATATTTGATGGTAGCATCTTCCCTGCGGGAGATATTCTCTTTGCCACAATCCCCTTATTCGCCGCAGTTAAGTTACAATTCAGTACCCTATCCTAAAGCTTGCTGTTAGGAGGGAATCTGCAGCTTGCAGTGAAAGCGCTTCCAGAGGGGAGTCTAATGAGGGCAAACATTTGATGGTAGCAGCTTCCCTGCAGGAGATACTCTCTTTGCCAAAATCGCATTATTAGGCGAAAGTAAGTTACAATTCAGTACCCTATGCTAAAGCTTGCTGTTAGGAGGGAATCTGCAGCTTGCAGTGAAAGCGCTTCCAGAGGGGACTCTAATGAGGGCAAATATTTGATGGTAGCAGCTTCCCTGCGGGAGATACTCTCTTTGCCAAAATCGCCTTATTAGCCGCAGTTAAGTTACAATTCAGTACCCTATCCTAAAGCTTGCTGTTAGGAGGGAATCTGCAGCTTGCAGTGAAAGCGCTTCCAGAGGGGAGTCTAATGAGGGCAAACATTTGATGGTAGCAGCTTCCCTGCGGGAGATACTCTCTTTGCCAAAATCGCATTATTAGCCGCAGTTAAGTTACAATTCAGTACCCTATCCTAAAGCTTGCTGTTAGGAAGGAATCTGCAGCTTGCAGTGAAAGCGCTTCCAGAGTGGAGTCTAATGAGGGCAAACATTTAATGTTAGCAGCTTCCCTGCGGGTGATACTCTCTTTGCCAAAATCGCATTATTAGGCAAAAGTAAGTTACAATTCAGGACCCTATTAAAGCTTGCTGTTAGGAGGGAATCTGCAGCTTGCAGTGAAAGCGCTTCCAGAGGGGAGTCTAATGAGGGCAAACATTTGATGGTAGCAGCTTCCCTGCGGGAGATATTCTCTTTGCCAAAATCTCCTTATTAGACGCAGTTAAGATACAATTCAGTACAGTGTCCTACAGCTTGCTGTTAGGAGGGAATCTGCAGCTTGCAGTGAAAGCGCTTCCAGAGGGGAGTCTAATGAGGGCAAACATTTGATGGTAGTAGCTTCCCTGCGGGAGATATTCTCTTTGAAAAAACCGCATTATTAGGCGAAAGTAAGTTACAATTCAGTACCCTATCCTAAAGCTTGCTGTTAGGAGGGAATCTGCAGCTTGCAGTGAAAGCACTTCCAGAGGGGAGTCTAAGGAGGGCAAACATTTGATGGTAGCAGCTTCCCTGCGGGAGATAGTCTCTTTGCCAAAATCGCATTATTAGGCGAAAGTAAGTTACAATTCAGTACCCTATCCTAAAGCTTGCTGTTAGGAGGGAATCTGCAGCTTGCAGTGAAAGCGCTTCCAGAGGGGAGTCTAATGAGGGCAAACATTTGATGGTAGCAGCTTCCCTGCGGGAGATACTCTCTTTGCTAAAATAGCATTATTAGTCGAAACTAAGATACAATGCAGTACCATATCCTAAAGCTTGCTGTTAGGAGGGAATCTGCAGCTTGCAGTGAAAGCGCTTCCAGAGCGGTGTCTAATGAGGGCAAACATTTGATGGTAGAAGATTCCCTGCGGGAGATACTCTCTTTGCCAAAATCGCATTATTAAGCGAAAGTAAGATACCATTCAGTACCCTATCCTAAAGCTTGCTGTTAGGAGGGAATCTGCAGCTTGCAGTGAAAGCGCTTCCAGAGGGGAGTGTAATGAGGGCAAATATTTGATGGTAGCAGCTTCCCTGCGGGAGATATTCTCTTTGCCATAATCGCCTTATTAGCCGCAGTTAAGTTACAATTCAGTACCCTATCCTAAAGCTTGCTGTTAGGAGGGAATCTGCAGCTTGCAGTGAAAGCGCTTCCAGAGGGGAGTCTAATGAGGGCAAACATTTGATGGTAGCAGCTTCCCTGCAGGAGATACTCTCTTTGCCAAAATCGCATTATTAGGCGAAAGTAAGTTACAATTCAGTACCCTATCATAAAGTTGCTGTTAGGAGGGAATCTGCAGCTTGCAGTGAAAGCGCTTCCAGAGGGGAGTCTAACGAGGGCAAAAATTTGATGGTAGCAGCTTCCCTGCGGGAGATACTCTCTTTGCCAAAATCGCCTTATTAGCCGCAGTTAAGATACAATTCAGTACCCTATCCTAAAGCTTGCTGTTAGGACGGAATCTGCAGCTTGCAGTGAAAGCGCTTCCAGAGGGGAGTCTAATGAGGGCAAACATTTGATGGTAGCAGCTTCCCTGCGGGAGATACTCTCTTTGCCAAAATCGCATTATTAGGCGAAAGTAAGTTACAATTCAGTACCCTAACCTAAAGTTGCTGTTAGGAGGGAATCTGCAGATTGCAGTGAAAGCGCTTCCAGAGGGGAGTCTAACGAGGGCAAAAATTTGATGGTAGCAGCTTCCCTGCGGGAGATACTCTCTTTGCTAAAATCGCCTTATTAGCCGCAGTTAAGTTACAATTCAGTACCCTATCCTAAAGCTTGCTGTTAGGAAGGAATCTGCAGCTTGCAGTGAAAGCGCTTCCAGAGTGGAGTCTAATGAGGGCAAACATTTAATGTTAGCAGCTTCCCTGCGGGTGATACTCTCTTTGCCAAAATCGCATTATTAGGCAAAAGTAAGTTACAATTCAGGACCCTATCCTAAAGCTTGCTGTTAGGAGGGAATCTGCAGCTTGCAATGAAAGCGCTTCCAGAGGGGAGTCTAATGAGGGCAAACATTTGATGGTAGCAGCTTCCCTGCGGGAGATACTCTCTTTGCCAAAATCGCATTATTAGCTGCAGTTAAGTTATAATTCAGTACCCTATCCTAAAGCTTGCTGTTAGGAGGGAATCTGCAGCTTGCAGTGAAAGCGCTTCCAGAGGGGAGTCTAATGAGGGCAAATATTTGATGATAGCTGCTTCCCTGCAGGAGATATTGTCTTTGCCATAATCGCCTTATTAGCCGCAGTTAAGTTACAATTCAGTACCCTATCCTAAAGCTTGCTGTTAGGAGGGAATCTGCAGCTTGCAGTGAAAGCGCTTCCAGAGGGGAGTGTAATGAGGGCAGATATTTGATGGTAGCAGCTTCCCTGCGGGAGATACTCTCTTTGCCAAAATCGCTTTATTAGCCGCAGTTAAGTTACAATTCAGTACCCTATCCTAAAGCTTGCTGTTAGGAGGGAATCTGCAGCTTGCAGTGAAAGCGCTTCCAGAGGGGAGTCTAATGAGGGCAAACATTTGATGGTAGCAGCTTCCCTGCGGGAGATACTCTCTTTGCTAAAATAGCATTATTAGGCGAAACTAAGATACAATGCAGTACCCTATCCTAAAGCTTGCTGTTAGGAGGGAATCTGCAGCTTGCAGTGAAAGCGCTTCCAGAGGGGTGTCTAATGAGGGCAAACATTTGATGGTAGCAGCTTCCCTGCGGGAGATACTCTCTTTGCCAAAATCGCATTATTAGGCGAAAGTAAGTTACCATTCAGTACCCTATCCTAAAGCTTGCTGTTAGGAGGGAATCTGCAGCTTGCAGTGAAAGCGCTTCCAGAGGGGAGTCTAATGAGGGCAAACATTTGATGGTAGCAGCTTCCCTGCGGGAGATACTCTCTTTGCCAAAATCGCATTATTAGGCGAAAGTAAGATACAATTCAGTACCCTATCCTAAAGCTTGCTGTTAGGAGGGAATCTGCAGCTTGCAGTGAAAGCGCTTCCAGAGGGGAGTCTAATGAGGGCAAATATTTGATGGTAGCAGCTTCCCTGCGGGAGATACTCTCTTTGCCAAAATCGCCTTATTAGCCGCAGTTAAGTTACAATTCAGTACCCTATCCTAAAGCTTGCTGTTAGGAGGGAATCTGCAGCTTGTAGTGAAAGCGCTTCCAGAGGGGAGTCTAATGAGGGCAAACATTTGATGGTAGCAGCTTCCCTGCGGGAGATAGTCTCCTTGCCATAATCGCATTATTAGGCGTAAGTAAGTTACAATTCAGTATCATATACTAAAGCTTGCTGTTAGGAGGGAATCTGCAGCTTGCAGTGAAAGCGCTTCCAGAGGGGAGTCTAATGAGGGCAAACATTTGATGGTAGCAGCTTCCCTGCGGGAGATATTCTCTTTGCCAAAATCGCATTATTAGGCGAAAGTAAGTTACAATTCAGTACCATAAACTAAAGTTGCTGTTAGGAGGGAATCTGCAGCTTGCAGTGAAAGCGCTTGCAGAGGGGAGTCTAATGAGGGCAAAAATTTGATGGTAGCAGCTTCCCTGCGGGAGATACTCTCTTTGCCAAAATCGCCTTATTAGCCGCAGTTAAGTTACAATTCAGTACCCTATCCTAAAGCTTGCTGTTAGGAGGGAATCTGCAGCTTGCAGTGAAAGCGCTTCCAGAGTGGAGTCTAATGAGGGCAAACATTTGATGGTAGCAGCTTCCCTGCGGGTGATACTCTCTTTGCCAAAATCGCATTATTAGGCAAAAGTAAGTTACAATTCAGGACCCTATCCTAAAGCTTGCTGTTAGGAGGGAATCTGCAGCTTGCAGTGAAAGCGCTTCCAGAGGGGAGTCTAATGAGGGCAAACATTTGATGGTAGCAGCTTCCCTGCGGGAGATACTCTCTTTGCCATAATCGCATTATTAGGCCAAAGTAAGTTACAATTCAGTACCCTATCCTAAAGCTTGCTGTTAGGAGGGAATCTGCAGCTTGCAGTGAAAGCGCTTCCAGAGGGGAGTCTAATGAGGGCAAACATTTGATGGTAGCAGCTTCCCTGCGGGAGATACTCTCTTTGCCGAAATCGCGTTTTTAGGCGAAAGTAAGTTACAATTCAGTACCCTATCCTAAAGCTTGCTGTTAGGAGGGAATCTGCAGCTTGCAGTGAAAGCGCTTCCAGAGGGGAGTCTAATGAGGCCAAAGATTTGATGGTAGCAGCTTCCCTGCGGGAGATACTCTCTTTGCCAAAATCGCATTATTAGGCGAAAGTAAGTTACAATTCAGGACCCTATCCTAAAGCTTGCTGTTAGGAGGGAATCTGCAGCTTGAAGTGGATGCGCTTCCAGAGGGTAGTCTAACGAGGGCAAACATTTGATGGTAGCAGCTTCCCTGCGGGAGAGAATCTCTTTTCCAAAATCGCATTATTAGGCGAAAGTAAGTTACAATTCAATACCCTATCCTAAAGCTTGCTGTTAGGAGGGAATCTGCAGCTTGAAGTGGATGCGCTTCCAGAGGGTAGTCTAACGAGGGCAAACATTTGATGGTAGCAGCTTCCCTGCGGGATATACTCTTTTTGCCAAAATCGCATTATTAGGCGAAAGTAAGTTTCAATTCAGTACCCTATCCTAAAGCTTGCTGTTAGGAGGGAATCTGCAGCTTGCAGTGAAAGCGCTTCCAGAGGGGAGTCTAATGAGGGCAAAGATTTGATGGTAGCAGATTCCCTGCGGGAGATACTCTCTTTGCCAAAATCGCATTATTAGGCGAAAGTAAGTTACAATTCAGGACCCTATCCTAAAGCTTGCAGTTAGGAGGGAATCTGCAGCTTGCAGTGAAAGCGCTTCCACAGGGTAGTCTAATGAGGGCAAACATTTGATGGTAACAGCTTCCCTGCGGGAGATAGTCTCTTTTCCAAAATCGCATTATTAGGCGAAAGTAAGTTACAATTCAGTACCCTATCCTAAAGCTTGCTGTTAGGAGGGAATCTGCAGCTTGAAGTGAATGCGCTTCCAGAGGGGAGTCTAATGAGGGCAAATATTTGATGGTAGCAGCTTCCCTGCGGGAGATATTCTCTTTGCCAAAATCGCCTTATTAGCCGCAGTTAAGTTACAATTCAGTACACTGTCCTACAGCTTGCTGTTAGGAGGGAATCTGCAGCTTGCAGTGAAAGCGCTTCCAGAGGGGAGTCTAATGAGGGCAAACATTTGATGTTAGCAGCTTCCCTGCGGGTGATACTCTCTTTGCCAAAATCGCATTATTAGGCGAAAGTAAGTTACAATTCAGTACCCTATGCTAAAGCTTGCTGTTAGGAGGGAATCTGCAGCTTGCAGTGAAAGCGCTTCCAGAGGGGACTCTAATGAGGGCAAATATTTGATGGTAGCAGCTTCCCTGCGGGAGATACTCTCTTTGCCATAATCGCCTTATTAGCCGCAGTTAAGTTACAATTCAGTACCCTA
The DNA here is from genome assembly GCF_032191515.1 of Phaenicophaeus curvirostris. Taxonomy (NCBI): domain Eukaryota; kingdom Metazoa; phylum Chordata; class Aves; order Cuculiformes; family Cuculidae; genus Phaenicophaeus; species Phaenicophaeus curvirostris. The sequence goes on from NW_027206757.1 coordinate 224,007, forward strand.
TCCTAAAGCTTGCTGTTAGGAGGGAATCTGCAGCTTGCAGTGAAAGCGCTTCCAGAGGGGAGTCTAATGAGGGCAAACATTGGATGGTAGCAGCTTCCCTGCGGGAGATAGTCTCTTTGCCAATATCGCATTATTAGGCGAAAGTAAGTTACAATTCAGTACCCTATCCTAAAGCTTGCTGTTAGGAGGGAATCTGCAGCTTGCAGTGAAAGCGCTTCCAGAGGGGAGTCTAATGAGGGCAAACATTTGATGGTAGCAGCTTCCCTGCGGGAGATAGTCTCTTTGCCAAAATCGCATTATTAGGCGAAAGTAAGTTACAATTCAGTACCCTATCCTAAAGCTTGCTGTTAGGAGGGAATCTGCAGCTTGCAGTGAAAGCGCTTCCAGAGGGGAGTCTAATGAGGGCAAACATTTGATGGTAGCAGCTTCCCTGCGGGAGATAGTCTCTTTGCCAAAATCGCCTTATTAGGCGAAAGTAAGTTACAATTCAGGACCCTATCCTAAAGCTTGCTGTTAGGAGGGAATCTGCAGCTTGCAGTGAAAGCGCTTCCAGAGGGGAGTCTAATGAGGGCAAATATTTGATGGTAGCAGCTTCCCTGCGGGAGATACTCTCTTTGCCAAAATCGCATTATTAGGCGAAAATAAGTTACAATTCAGTACCTTATCCTAAAGCTTGCTGTTAGGAGGGAATCTGCAGCTTGCAGTGAAAGCGCTTCCAGAGGGGAGTGTAATGAGGGCAAACATTTGATGGTAGCAGCTTCCCTGCGGGAGAAAGTCTCTTTGCTAAAATCGCATTATTAGGCGAAAGTACGTTACAATTCAGTACCCTATCCTAAAGCTTGCTGTTAGGAGGGAATCTGCAGCTTGCAGTGAAAGCGCTTCCAGAGGGGAGTCTAATGAGGGCAAACATTTGATGGTAGCAGCTTCCCTGCGGGAGATACTCTCTTTTCCAAAATCGCATTATTAGGTGAAAGTAAGTTACAATTCAGTACCCTATCCTAAAGCTTGCTGTTAGGAGGGAATCTGCAGCTTGCAGTGAAAGCGCTTGCAGAGGGGAGTCTAATGAGGGCAAACATTTGATGGTAGCAGCTTCCCTGCGGGAGATACTCTCTTTGCCAAAATCGCATTATTAGGCGAAAGTAAGATACAATTCAGGACCCTATCCTAAAGCTTGCAGTTAGGAGGGAATCTGCAGCTTGCAGTGAAAGCGCTTCCAGAGGGTAGTCTAATGAGGGCAAACATTTGATGGTAGCAGCTTCCCTGCAGGAGATACTCTTTTTGCCATAATCGCATTATTAGGCGAAAGTAAGTTACCATTCAGTACCCTATCGTAAAGCTTGCTGTTAGGAGGGAATCTGCAGCTTGCAGTGAAAGCGCTTCCAGAGGGGAGTCTAATGAGAGCAAACATTTGATGGTAACAGCTTCCCTGCGGGAGATATTCTCTTTGACAAAATCGCCTTATTAGCCGCAGTTAAGTTACAATTCAGTACCCTATCCTAAAGCTTGCTGTTGGGAGGGAATCTTCAGCTTGCAGTGAAAGCGCTTCCAGAGGGTAGTCTAATGAGGGCAAACATTTGATGGTAGCAGCTTCCCAGCGGGAGATACTCTCTTTGCCAAAATCGCATTATTAGGCGAAAGAAAGTTACAATTCAGTACCCCTTCCTAAAGCTTGCTGTTAGGAGGGAATCTGCAGCTTGCAGTGAAAGCGCTTCCAGAGGGGAGTCTAATGAGGGCAAACATTTGATGGTAGCAGCTTCCCTGCGGGAGATACTCTCTTTGCCAAAACCGCATTATTAGCCGCAGTTAAGTTACAATTCAGTACACTATCCTAAAGCTTGCTGTTAGGAGGGAATCTGCAGCTTGCAGTGAAAGCGCTTCCAGAGGGGAGTCTAATGAGGGCAAACATTTGATGGTAGCAGCTTCCCTGCGGGAGATACTCTCTTTGCCAAAATCGCATTATTAGGCGAAAGTAAGTTACAATTCAGGACCCTATCCTAAAGCTTGCAGTTAGGAGGGAATCTGCAGCTTGCAGTGAAAGCGCTTCCACAGGGTAGTCTAATGAGGGCAAACATTTGATGGTAGCAGCTTCCCTGCGGGAGATACTCTCTTTGCCAAAATCGCATTATTAGGCGAAAGTAAGATACAATTCAGTACCCTATCCTAAAGCTTGCTGTTAGGAGGGAATCTGCAGCTTGAAGTGAATGAGCTTCCAGAGGGGAGTCTAATGAGGGCAAATATTTGATGGTAGCAGCTTCCCTGCGGGAGATATTCTCTTTGCCACAATCGCCTTATTAGCCGCATTTAAGTTACAATTCAGTACCTTATCCTAAAGCTTGCTGTTAGGAGGGAATCTGCAGCTTGCAGTGAAAGCGCTTCCAGAGGGGAGTCTAATGAGGGCAAACATTTGATTGTAACAGCTTCCCTGCGGGAGATACTCTCTTTGCCAAAATCGCATTATTAGGCGAAAGTAAGTTACAATTCAGTACCCTATCCTAAAGCTTGCTGTTAGGAGGGAATCTGCAGCTTGCAGTGAAAGCGCTTCCAGAGGGGAGTCTAATGAGGGCAAACATTTGATGGTAGCAGCTTCCCTGCGGGAGATAGTCTCTTTGCCATAATCGCCTTATTAGCCGCAGTTAAGTTACAATTCAGTACCCTATCCTAAAGCTTGCTGTTAGGAGGGAATCTGCAGCTTGCAGTGAAAGCGCTTCCAGAGGGGAGTCTAATGAGGGCAAAGATTTGATGGTAGCAGCTTCCCTGCGGGAGATAGTCTCTTTGCCAAAATCGCATTATTAGGCGAAAGTAAGTTACAATTCAGTACCCTATCCTAAAGCTTGCTGTTAGGAGGGAATCTGCAGCTTGCAGTGAAAGCGCTTCCAGAGGGGAGTCTAATGAGGGCAAACATTTGATGGTAGCAGCTTCCCTGCGGGAGATAGTCTCTTTGCCAAAATCGCATTATTAGGCGAAAGTAAGTTACAATTCAGTACCCTATCCTAAAGCTTGCTGTTAGGAGGGAATCTGCAGCTTGCAGTGAAAGCGCTTCCAGAGGGGAGTCTAATGAGGGCAAAGATTTGATGGTAGCAGCTTCCCTGCGGGAGATAGTCTCTTTGCCAAAATCGCATTATTAGGCGAAAGTAAGTTACAATTCAGTACCCTATCCTAAAGCTTGCTATTAGGAGGGAATCTGCAGCTTGCAGTGAAAGCGCTTCCAGAGAGGAGTCTAATGAGGGCAAAGATTTGATGGTAGCAGCTTCCCTGCGGGAGATAGTCTCTTTGCCAAAATCGCCTTATTAGGCGAAAGTAAGATACAATTCAGGAGCCTATCCTAAAGCTTGCTGTTAGGAGGGAATCTGCAGCTTGCAGTGAAAGCGCTTCCAGAGGAGAGTCTAATGAGGGCAAATATTTGATGGTAGCAGCTTCCCTGCGGGAGATACTCTCTTTGCCAAAATCGCATTATTAGGCGAAAGTAAGTTACAATTCAGTACCCTATCCTAAAGCTTGCTGTTAGGAGGGAATCTGCAGCTTGCAGTGAAAGCGCTTCCAGAGGGGAGTCTAATGAGGGCAAACATTTGATGGTAGCAGCTTCCCTGCGGGTGATACTCTCTTTGCTAAAATCGCATTATTAGGCGAAAGTAGGTTACAATTCAGTACCCTTTCCTAAAGCTTGCTGTTAGGAGGGAATCTGCAGCTTGCAGTGAAAGCGCTTCCAGAGGGGAGTCTAATGAGGGCAAAGATTTGATGGTAGCAGCTTCCCTGCGGGAGATAATATCTTTGCCAAAATCGCATTATTAGGTGAAAGTAAGTTACAATTCAGTACCCTATCCTAAAGCTTGCTGTTAGGAGGGAATCTGCAGCTTGCAGTGAAAGCGCTTCCAGAGGGGAGTCTAATGAGGGCAAACATTTGATGGTAACAGCTTCCCTGCGGAAGATATTCTCTTTGACAAAATCGCCTTATTAGCCGCAGTTAAGTTACAATTCAGTACCCTATCCTAAAGCTTGCTGTTAGGAGGGAATCTGCAGCTTGCAGTGAAAGCGCTTCCAGAGGGGAGTCTAACGAGGGCAAGCATTTGATGGTAGCAGATTCCCTGCGAGAGATACTCTCTTTGCCAAAATCGCATTATTAGGCGAAAGTAAGTTACAATTCAGTACCCTATCCTAAAGCTTGCTGTTAGGAGGGAATCTGCAGCTTGCAGTGAAAGCGCTTCCAGAGGGGAGTCTAATGAGGGCAAACATTTGATGGTAGCAGCTTCCCTGCGGGAGATATTCTCTTTGCCAAATTCTCCTTATTAGCCGCAGTTAAGATACAATTCTGTACCCTATCCTAAAGCTTGCTGTTAGGAGGGAATCTGCAGCTTGCAGTGAAAGCGCTTCCAGAGGGGAGTCTAATGAGGGCAAACATTTGATGGTAGCAGCTTCCCTGCCGGAGATACTCTCTTTGCCAAAATCGCATTATTAGGCGAAAGTAAGTTACAATTCAGTACCCTATCCTAAAGCTTGCTGTTAGGAGGGAATCTGCAGCTTGCAGTGAAAGCGCTTCCAGAGGGGAGTCTAACGAGGGCAAAGATTTGATGGTAGCAGCTTCCCTGCGGGAGATACTCTCCTTGCCAAAATCGCATTATTAGGCGAAAGGAAGTTACAATTCAGGACCCTATCCTAAAGCTTGCAGTTAGGAGGGAATCTGCAGCATGCAGTGAAAGCGCTTCCAGAGGGGAGTCTAATGAGGGCAAACATTTGATGGTAGCAGCTTCCCTGCGGGAGATATTCTCTTTGCCAAAATCGCCTTATTAGCCGCAGTTAAATTACAATTCAGTACACTGTCCTACAGCTTGCTGTTAGGAGGGAATCTGCAGCTTGCAGTGAAAGCGCTTCCAGAGGGGAGTCTAATGAGGGCAAACATTTGATGGTAGCAGCTTCCCTGCGGGTGATACTCTCTTTGAAAAAATCGCATTATTAGGCGAAAGTAAGTTACAATTCAGGACCCTATCCTAAAGCTTGCTGTTAGGAGGGAATCTGCAGCTTGCAGTGAAAGCGCTTCCAGAGAGGAGTCTAATGAGGGCAAACATTTGATGGTAGCAGCTTCCCTGCAGGAGATAGTCTCTTTGCAATAATCGCCTTATTAGCCGCAGTTAAGTTACAATTCAGTACCCTATCCTAAAGCTTGCTGTTAGGAGGGAATCTGCAGCTTGCAGTGAAAGCGCTTCCAGAGGGGAGTCTAATGAGGGCAAACATTTAATGGTAGCAGCTTCCCTGCGGGAGATAGTCTCTTTGCCAAAATCGCATTATTAGGCGAAAGTATGTTACAATTCAGTACCCTATCCTAAAGCTTGCTGTTAGGAGGGAATCTGCAGCTTGCAGTGAAAGCGCTTCCAGAGGGGAGTCTAATGAGGGCAAACATTTGATGGTAGCAGCTTCCCTGCGGGAGATAGTCTCTTTGCCAAAATCGCATTATTAGGCGAAAGTAAGTTACAATTCAGTACCCTATCCTAAAGCTTGCTGTTAGGAGGGAATCTGCAGCTTGCAGTGAAAGCGCTTCCAGAGGGGAGTCTAATGAGGGCAAACATTTGATGGTAGCAGCTTCCCTGCGGGAGATAGTCTCTTTGCCAAAATCGCCTTATTAGGCGAAAGGAAGTTACAATTCAGTACCCTATCCTAAAGCTTGCTGTTAGGAGGGAATCTGCAGCTTGAAGTGAATGCGCTTCCAGAGGGTAGTCTAACGAGGGCAAACATTTGATGGTAACAGCTTCCCTGCGGGAGATACTCTCTTTGCCAAAATCGCATTATTAGGCGAAAGTAAGTTACAATTCAGTACCCTATCCTAAAGCTTGCTGTTAGGAGGGAATCTGCAGCTTGCAGTGAAAGCGCTTCCAGAGGGGAGTCTAATGAGGGCAAACATTTGATGGTAGCAGCTTCCCTGCGGGAGATACTCTCTTTGCCAAAATCGCATTATTAGGCGAAAGTAAGTTACAATTCAGTACCCTATCCTAAAGCTTGCTGTTAGGAGGGAATCTGCAGCTTGCAGTGAAAGCGCTTCCAGAGGGGAGTATAATGAGGGCAAACATTTGATGGTAGCAGCTTCCCTGCGGGAGATACTCTCTTTGCTAAAATCGCATTATTAGGCGAAAGTAAGTTACAATTCAGTACCCTATCCTAAAGCTTGCTGTTAGGAGGGAATCTGCAGCTTGCAGTGAAAGCGCTTCCAGAGGGGAGTCTAACGAGGGCAAACATTTGATGGTAGCAGCTTCCCTGCGGGAGATACTCTCTTTGCCAAAATCGCATTATTAGGCGAAAGTAAGTTACAATTCAGTACCCTATCCTAAAGCTTGCTGTTAGGAGGGAATCTGCAGCTTGCAGTGAAAGCGCTTCCAGAGGGGAGTCTAATGAGGGCAAACATTTGATGGTAGCAGCTTCCCTGCGGGAGATAGTCTCTTTTCCAAAATCGCATTATTAGACGAAAGTAAGTTACAATTCAGTACCCTATCCTAAAGCTTGCTGTTAGGAGGGAATCTGCAGCTTGAAGTGAATGCGCTTCCAGAGGGGAGTCTAACGAGGGCAAACATTTGATGGTAGCAGCTTCCCTGCGGGAGATACTCTCTTTGCCAAAATCGCTTTATTAGGCGAAAGTAAGTTACAATTCAGTACCCTATCCTAAAGCTTGCTGTTAGGAGGGAATCTGCAGCTTGCAGTGAAAGCGCTTCCAGAGGGGAGTCTAATGAGGGCAAATATTTGATGGTAGCAGCTTCCCTGCGGGAGATATTCTCTTTGCCATAATCACCTTATTAGCCGCAGTTAAGTTACAATTCAGGACCCTATCCTAAAGCTTGCTGTTAGGAGGGAATCTGCAGCTTGCAGTGAAAGCGCTTCCAGAGGGGAGTCTAATGAGGGCAAACATTTGATGGTAGCAGCTTCCCTGCGGGAGATACTCTCTTTGCCAAAATCGCATTATTAGGCGAATGTAAGTTACAATTCAGTACCCTAACCTAAAGTTGCTGTTAGGAGGGAATCTGCAGCTTGCAGTGAAAGCGCTTCCAGAGGGGTGTCTAACGAGGACAAACATTTGATGGTAGCAGCTTCCCTGCGGGAGATATTCTCTTTGCCAAAATCGCATTATTAGGCGAAAGTAAGTTACAATTCCGTACCCTATCCTAAAGCTTGCTGTTAGGTGGGAATCTGCCGCTTGCAGTGAAAGCGCTTCCAGAGGGGAGTGTAATGAGGGCAAACATTTGATGGTAGCAGCTTCCCTGCGGGAGATACTCTCTTTGCCAAAATCGCAATATTAGGCGAAAGTAAGTTACAATTCAGTACCCTATCCTAAAGCTTGCTGTTAGGAGGGAATCTGCAGCTTGCAGTGAAAGCGCTTCCAGAGGGGAGTCTAATGAGGGCAAACATTTGATGGTAGCAGCTTCCCTGCGGGAGATAGTCTCTTTGCCAAAATCGCATTATTAGGCGAAAGTAAGTTACAATTCAGTACCCTATCCTAAAGCTTGCTGTTAGGAGGGAATCTGCAGCTTGCAGTGAAAGCGCTTCCAGAGGGGAGTCTAATGAGGGCAAGCATTTGATGGTAGCAGCTTCCCTGCGGGAGATATTCTCTTTGCCAAAATCACCTTATTAGCCGCAGTTAAGTTACAATTCAGTACCATATCCTAAAGCTTGCTGTTAGGAGGGAATCTGCAGCTTGCAGTGAAAGCGCTTCCAGAGGGGAGTCTAATGAGGGCAAACATTTGATGGTAGCAGCTTCCCTGCGGGAGATACTCTCTTTGCCAAAATCGCATTATTAGGCGTAAGTAAGTTACAATTCAGTACCATAACCTAAAGTTGCTGTTAGGAGGGAATCTGCAGCTTGCAGTGAAAGCGCTTCCAGAGGGGAGTCTAACGAGGGCAAAAATTTGATGGTAGCAGCTTCCCTGCGGGAGATACTCTCTTTGCCAAAATCGCCTTATTAGCCGCAGTTAAGTTACAATTCAGTACCCTATCCTAAAGCTTGCTGTTAGGAGGGAATCTGCAGCTTGCAGTGAAAGCGCTTCCAGAGGGGAGTCTAATGAGGGCAAGCATTTGATGGTAGCAGCTTCCCTGCGGGAGATATTCTCTTTGCCAAATTCGCCTTATTAGCCGCAGTTAAGTTACAATTCAGTACACTGTCCTACAGCTTGCTGTTAGGAGGGAATCTGCAGCTTGCAGTGAAAGCGCTTCCAGAGGGGAGTCTAATGAGGGCAAACATTTGATGTTAGCAGCTTCCCTGCGGGTGATACTCTCTTTGCCAAAATCGCATTATTAGGCGAAAGTAAGTTTCAATTCAGTACCCTATCCTAAAGCTTGCTGTTAGGAGGGAATCTGCAGCTTGCAGTGAAAGCGCTTCCAGAGGGGAGTGTAATGAGGGCAAACATTTGATGGTAGCAGCTTCCCTGCGGGAGATAGTCTCTTTGCCAAAATAGCATTATTAGGCGAAAGTAAGTTACAATTCAGTACCCTATCCTAAAGCTTGCTGTTAGGAGGGAATCTGCAGCTTGCAGTGAAAGCGCTTCCAGAGGGGAGTCTAATGAGGGCAAATATTTGATGGTAGTAGCTTCCCTGCGGGAGATATTCTCTTTGCCATAATCGCCTTATTAGCCGCAGTTAAGTTACAATTCAGTACCCTATCCTAAAGCTTGCTGTTAGGAGGGAATCTGCAGCTTGCAGTGAAAGCGCTTCCAGAGGGGAGTCTAATGAGGGCAAACATTTGATGGTAACAGCTTCCCTGCGGGAGATACTCTCTTTGCCATAATCGCCTTATTAGCCGCAGTTAAGTTACAATTCAGTACCCTATCCTAAAGCTTGCTGTTAGGAGGGAATCTGCAGCTTGCAGTGAAAGCGCTTCCAGAGGGGAGTCTAATGAGGGCAAACATTTGATGGTAGCAGCTTCCCTGCGGGAGATAGTCTCTTTGCCAAAATCGCATTATTAGGCGAAAGTAAGTTACAATTCAGTACCCTATCCTAAAGCTTGCTGTTAGGAGGGAATCTGCAGCTTGCAGTGAAAGCGCTTCCAGAGGGGAGTCTAATGAGGGCAAACATTTGATGGTAGCAGCTTCCCTGCGGGAGATACTCTCTTTGCCAAAATCGCATTATTAGGCGAAAGTAAGTTACAATTCAGGACCCTATCCTAAAGCTTGCTGTTAGGAGGGAATCTGCAGCTTGCAGTGAAAGCGCTTCCAGAGGGGAGTCTAATGAGGGCAAATATTTGATGGTATCAGCTTCCCTGCGGGAGATATTCTCTTTGCCATAATCGCCTTATTAGCCGCAGTTAAGTTACAATTCAGTACCCTATCCTAAAGCTTGCTGTTAGGAGGGAATCTGCAGCTTGCAGTGAAAGCGCTTCCAGAGGGGAGTCTAATGAGGGCAAACATTTGATGGTAGCAGCTTCCCTGCGGGAGATACTCTCTTTGCCAAAATCGCCTTATTAGCCGCAGTTAAGTTACAATTCAGTACCCTATCCTAAAGCTTGCTGTTAGGAGGGAATCTGCAGCTTGCAGTGAAAGCGCTTCCAGAGGGGAGTCTAATGAGGGCAAACATTTGATGGTAGCAGCTTCCCTGCGGGAGATAGTCTCTTTGCCAAAATCGCATTATTAGGCGAAAGTAAGTTACAATTCAGTACCCTACCCTAAAGCTTGCTGTTAGGAGGGAATCTGCAGCTTGCAGTGAAAGCGCTTCCAGAGGGGAGTCTAATGAGGGCAAACATTTGATGGTAGCAGCTTCCCTGCGGGAGATACTCTCTTTGCCATAATCGCATTATTAGGCGAAAGTAAGTTACAATTCAGGACCCTATCCTAAAGCTTGCTGTTAGGAGGGAATCTGCAGCTTGCAGTGAAAGCGCTTCCAGAGGGGAGTCTAATGAGGGCAAAGATTTGATGGTAGCAGCTTCCCTGCGGGAGATACTCTCTTTGCCAAAATCGCATTATTAGGCGAAAGTAAGTTACAATTCAGTACCCTTTCCTAAAGCTTGCTGTTAGGAGGGAATCTGCAGCTTGCAGTGAAAGCGCTTCCAGAGGGGAGTCTAATGAGGGCAAACATTTGATGGTAGCAGCTTCCCTGCGGGAGATAGTCTCTTTGCTAAAATCGCATTATTAGGCGAAAGTACGTTACAATTCAGTACCCTTCCCTAAAGATTTCTGTTAGGAGGGAATCTGCAGCTTGCAGTGAAAGCGCTTCCAGAGGGGAGTCTAATGAGGGCAAACATTTGATGGTAGCAGCTTCCCTGCGGGAGATACTCTCTTTGCCAAAATCGCATTATTAGGCGAAAGTAAGTTACAATTCAGTACCCTATCCTAAAGCTTGCTGTTAGGAGGGAATCTGCAGCTTGCAGTGAAAGCGCTTCCAGAGGGGAGTCTAATGAGGGCAAAGATTTGATGGTAGCAGCTTCCCTGCGGGAGATACTCTCTTTGCCAAAATCGCATTATTAGGCGAAAGTAAGTTACAATTCAGGACCCTATCCTAAAGCTTGCAGTTAGGAGGGAATCTGCAGCTTGCAGTGAAAGCGCTTCCAGAGGGTAGTCTAATGAGGGCAAACATTTGATGGTAGCAGCTTCCCTGCGGGAGATACTCTCTTTGCCAAAATCACATTATTAGGCCAAAGTAAGTTACAATTAAGTACCCTATCCTAAAGCTTGCTGTTAGGAGGGAATCTGCAGCTTGAAGTGAATGCGCTTCCAGAGGGGAGTCTAATGAGGGCAAACATTTGATGGTAGCAGCTTCCCAGCGGGAGATACTCTTTTTGCCATAATCGCATTATTAGGCGAAAGTAAGTTACAATTCAGTACCCTATCCTAAAGCTTGCTGTTAGGAGGGAATCTGCAGCTTGCAGTGAAAGCGCTTCCAGAGGGGAGTCTAATGAGGGCAAACATTTGATGGTAACAGCTTCCCTGCGGGAGATATTCTCTTTGCCAAAATCGCCTTATTAGCCGCAGTTAAGATACAATTCAGTACCCTATCCTAAAGCTTGCTGTTAGGAGGGAATCTGCAGCTTGCAGTGAAAGCGCTTCCAGAGGGGAGTCTAATGAGGGCAAGCATTTGATGGTAGCAGCTTCCCTGCGGGAGATACTCTCTTAGCCAATATCGCATTATTAGGCGAAAGTAAGTTACGATTCAGTACCCTATCCTAAAGCTTGCTGTTAGGAGGGAATCTGCAGCTTGCAGTGAAAGCGCTTCCAGAGGGGAGTCTAATGAGGGCAAACATTTGATGGTAACAGCTTCCCTGCGGGAGATATTCTCTTTGCCAAAATCGCCTTATTAGGCGAAAGTAAGTTACAATTCAGTACCCTATCCTAAAGCTTGCTGTTAGGTGGGAATCTGCCGCTTGCAGTGAAAGCGCTTCCAGAGGGGAGTGTAATGAGGGCAAACATTTGATGGTAACAGCTTCCCTGCGGGAGATATTCTCTTTGCCAAAATCGCCTTATTAGGCGAAAGTAAGTTACAATTCAGTACCCTATGCTAAAGCTTGCTGTTAGGAGGGAATCTGCAGCTTGCAGTGAAAGCGCTTCCAGAGGGGAGTCTAATGAGGGCAAATATTTGATGGTAGCAGCTTCCCTGCGGGAGATACTCTCTTTGCCAAAATCGCATTATTAGGCGAAAGTCAGTTACAATTCAGGACCCTATCCTAAAGCTTGCTGTTAGGAGGGAATCTGCAGCTTGCAGTGAAAGCGCTTCCAGAGGGGAGTCTAATGAGGGCAAACATTTGATGGTAGCAGCTTCCCTGCGGGTGATACTCTGTTTGCCAAAATCGCACTATTAGGCGAAAGTAAGTTTCAACTCAGTACCCTATCCTAAAGTTGCTGTTAGGAGGGAATCTGCAGCTTGAAGTGAATGCGCTTCCAGAGGGGAGTCTAACGAGGGCAAAAATTTGATGGTAGCAGCTTCCCTGCGGGAGATACTCTCTTTGCCAAAATCGCCATATTAGCCGCAGTTAAGTTACAATTCAGTACCCTATCCTAAAGCTTGCTGTTAGGAAGGAATCTGCAGCTTGCAGTGAAAGCACTTCCAGAGGGGAGTGTAATGAGGGCAAACCTTTGATGGTAGCAGCTTCCCTGCGGGAGATACTCTCTTTGCTAAAATAGCATTATTAGGCGAAACTAAGATACAATGCAGTACCCTATCCTAAAGCTTGCTGTTAGGAGGGAATCTGCAGCTTGCAGTGAAAGCGCTTCCAGAGGGGTGTCTAATGAGGGCAAACATTTGGTGGTAGCAGCTTCCCTGCGGGAGATACTCTCTTTGCCAAAATCGCATTATTAGGCGAAAGTATGTTACCATTCAGTACCCTATCCTAAAGCTTGCTGTTAGGTGGGAATCTGCCGCTTGGAGTGAAAGCGCTTCCAGAGGGGAGTGTAATGAGGGCAAACATTTGATGGTAACAGCTTCCCTGCGGGAGATAGTCTCTTTTCCAAAATCGCCTTATTAGGCGAAAGTAAGTTACAATTCAGTACCCTTCCCTAAAGATTTCTGTTAGGAGGGAATCTGCAGCTTGCAGTGAAAGCGCTTCCAGAGGGGAGTCTAATGAGGGCAAAGATTTGATGGTAGCAGCTTCCCTGCGGGAGATACTCTCTTTGCCAAAATCGCATTATTAGTCGAAAGTAAGATACAATTCAGTACACTATCCTAAAGCTTGCTGTTAGGAGGGAATCTGCAGCTTGCAGTGAAAGCGCTTCCAGAGGGGAGTCTAATGAGGGCAAATATTTGATGGTAGCAGCTTCCCTGCGGGAGATACTCTCTTTGTCAAAATCGCCTTATTAGCCGCAGTTAAGTTACAATTCAGTACCCTATCCTAAAGCTTGCTGTTAGGAGGGAATCTGCAGCTTGCAGTGAAAGCGCTTCCAGAGGGGAGTCTAATGAGGGCAAACATTTGATGGTAGCAGCTTCCCTGCGGGAGATATTCTGTTTGCCATAATCGCCTTATTAGCCGCAGTTAAGTTACAATTCAGTACCATATCCTAAAGCTTGCTGTTAGGAGGGAATCTGCAGCTTGCAGTGAAAGCGCTTCCAGAGGGGAGTCTAATGAGGGCAAACATTTGATGGTAGCAGCTTCCCTGCGGGAGATACTCTCTTTGCCAAAATCGCATTATTAGGCGTAAGTAAGTTACAATTCAGTACCATAACCTAAAGTTGCTGTTAGGAGGGAATCTGCAGCTTGCAGTGAAAGCGCTTCCAGAGGGGAGTCTAACGAGGGCAAAAATTTGATGGTAGCAGCTTCCCTGCGGGAGATACTCTCTTTGCCAAAATCGCCTTATTAGCCGCAGTTAAGTTACAATTCAGTACCCTAACCTAAAGTTTGCTGTTAGGAGGGAATCTGCAGCTTGCAGTGAAAGCGCTTCCAGAGGGGAGTCTAATGAGGGCAAGCATTTGATGGTAGCAGCTTCCCTGTGGGAGATATTCTCTTTGCCAAATTCGCCTTATTAGCCGCAGTTAAGTTACAATTCAGTACCCTATCCTACAGCTTGCTGTTAGGAGGGAATCTGCAGCTTGCAGTCAAAGCGCTTCCAGAGGGGAGTCTAATGAGGGCAAACATTTGATGTTAGCAGCTTCCCTGCGGGTGATACTCTCTTTGCCAAAATCGCATTATTAGGCGAAAGTAAGTTACAATTCAGTACCCTATCGTAAAGCTTGCTGTTAGGAGGGAATCTGCAGCTTGCAGTGAAAGCGCTTCCAGAGGGGAGTCTAACGAGGGCAAACATTTGATGGTAGCAGCTTCCCTGCGGGAGATAGTCTCTTTGCCAAAATCGCATTTTTAGGCGAAAGTAAGTTACCATTCAGTACCCTATCCTAAAGCTTGCTGTTAGGAGGGAATCTGCAGCTTGCAGTGAAAGCGCTTCCAGAGGGGAGTCTAATGAGGGCAAACGTTTGATGGTAACAGCTTCCCTTCGGGAGATATTCTCTTTGCCAAAATCGCCTTATTAGGCGAAAGTAAGTTACAATTCAGTACCCTATCCTAAAGCTTGCTGTTAGGTGGGAATCTGCCGCTTGCAGTGAAAGCGCTTCCAGAGGGGAGTGTAATGAGGGCAAACATTTGATGGTAACAGCTTCCCTGCGGGAGATACTCTCTTTTCCAAAATCGCCTTATTAGGCGAAAGTAAGTTACAATTCAGTACCCTATCCTAAAGCTTGCTGTTAGGAGGGAATCTGCAGCTTGCAGTGAAAGCGCTTCCAGAGGGGAGTCTAATGAGGGCAAACATTTGATGGTAGCAGCTTCCCTGCGGGAGATAGTCTCTTTGCCAAAATCGCATTATTAGGCGAAAGTAAGTTACAATTCAGTACCCTATCCTAAAGCTTGCTGTTAGGAGGGAATCTGCAGCTTGCAGTGAAAGCGCTTCCAGAGGGGAGTCTAATGAGGGCAAACATTTGATGGTAGCAGCTTCCCTGCGGGAGATACTCTCTTTGCCAAAATCGCCTTATTAGCCGCAGTTAAGTTACAATTCAGGACCCTATCCTAAAGCTTGCTGTTAGGAGGGAATCTGCAGCTTGCAGTGAAAGCGCTTCCAGAGGGGAGTGTAATGAGGGCAAACATTTGATGGTAACAGCTTCCCTGCGGGAGATATTCTCTTTTCCAAAATCGCCTTATTAGGCGAAAGTAAGTTACAATTCAGTACCCTATCCTAAAGCTTGCTGTTAGGAGGGAATCTGCAGCTTGCAGTGAAAGCGCTTCCAGAGGGGAGTCTAATGAGGGCAAATATTTGATGGAAGCAGCTTCCCTGCGGGAGATACTCTCTTTGCCAAAATCGCATTATTAGGCGAAAGTAAGTTACAATTCAGTACCCTATCCTAAAGCTTGCTGTTAGGAGGGAATCTGCAGCTTGCAGTGAAAGCGCTTCCAGAGGGGAGTCTAATGAGGGCAAATATTTGATGGTAGCAGCTTCCCTGCGGGAGATACTCTCTTTGCCAAAATCGCCTTATTAGCCGCAGTTAAGTTACAATTCAGTACCCTATCCTAAAGCTTGCTGTTAGGAGGGAATCTGCAGCTTGCAGTGAAAGCGCTTCCAGAGGGGAGTCTAATGAGGGCAAACATTTGATGGTAGCAGCTTCCCTGCGGGAGATATTCTGTTTGCCATAATCGCCTTATTAGCCGCAGTGAAGTTACAATTCAGTACCATATCCTAAAGCTTGCTGTTAGGAGGGAATCTGCAGCTTGCAGTGAAAGCGCTTCCAGAGGGGAGTCTAATGAGGGCAAACATTTGATGGTAGCAGCTTCCCTGCGGGAGATACTCTCTTTGCCAAAATCGCATTATTAGGCGAAAGTAAGTTACAATTCAGTACCCTAACCTAAAGTTGCTGTTAGGAGGGAATCTGCAGCTTGCAGTGAAAGCGCTTCCAGAGGGGAGTCTAATGAGGGCAAACATTTGATGTTAGCAGCTTCCCTGCGGGAGATACTCTCTTTGCCAAAATCGCATTATTAGGCGTAAGTAAGTTACAATTCAGGACAATATCCTAAAGCTTGCTGTTAGGAGGGAATCTGCAGCTTGCAGTGAAAGCGCTTCCAGAGGGGAGTCTATTGAGGGCAAACATTTGATGGTAGCAGCTTCCCTGCGGGAGATACTCTCTTTGCCAAAATCGCATTATTATCCGCAGTTAAGTTACAATTCAGTACCCTATTCTAAAGCTTGCTGTTAGGAGGGAATCTGCAGCTTGCAGTGAAAGCGCTTCCAGAGGGGAGTCTAATGAGGGCAAACATTTGATGGTAGCAGCTTCCCTGCGGGAGATACTCTCTTTGCCAAAATCGCATTATTAGGCGAAAGTAAGTTACAATTCAGTACCCTATCCTAAAGCTTGCTGTTAGGAGGGAATCTGCAGCTTGCAGTGAAAGCGCTTCCAGAGGGGAGTCTAATGAGGGCAAACATTTGATGGTAGCAGCTTCCCTTGCGCGAGATACTCTCTTTGCCAAAATCGCATTATTAGGCGAAAGTAAGTTACAATTCAGTACCCTATCCTAAAGCTTGCTGTTAGGAGGGAATCTGCAGCTTGCAGTGAAAGCGCTTCCAGAGGGGAGTCTAATGAGGGCAAACATTTGATGGTAGCAGCTTCCCTGCGGGAGATATTCTCTTTGCCAAAATCGCCTTATTAGTCGCAGTTAAGTTACAATTCAGTACACTGTCCTACAGCTTGCTGTTAGGAGGGAATCTGCAGCTTGCAGTGAATGCGATTCCAGAGGGGAGTCTAACGAGGGCAAAAATTTGATGGTAGCAGCTTCCCTGCGGGAGATACTCTCTTTGCCAAAATCGCCTTTTTATCCGCAGTTAAGTTACAATTCAGTACCCTATCCTAAAGCTTGCTGTTAGGAAGGAATCTGCAGCTTGCAGTGAAAGCGCTTCCAGAGGGGAGTGTAATGAGGGCAAACCTTTGATGGTAGCAGCTTCCCTGCGGGAGATACTCTCTTTGCTAAAATAGCATTATTAGGCGAAACTAAGATACAATGCAGTACCCTATCCTAAAGCTTGCTGTTAGGAGGGAATCTGCAGCTTGCAGTGAAAGCGCTTCCAGAGGGGTGTCTAATGAGGGCAAACATTTGATGGTAGCAGCTTCCCTGCGGGAGATACTCTCTTTGCCAAAATCGCATTATTAGGCGAAAGTAAGTTACAATTCAGGACCCTATCCTAAAGCTTGCTGTTAGGAGGGAATCTGCAGATTGCAGTGAAAGTGCTTCCAGAGGGGAGTCTAATGAGGGCAAACGTTTGATGGTAACAGCTTCGCTGCGGGAGATATTCTCTTTGCCAAAATCGCCTTA
Source organism: Phaenicophaeus curvirostris (assembly GCF_032191515.1). Lineage (NCBI taxonomy): Eukaryota > Metazoa > Chordata > Aves > Cuculiformes > Cuculidae > Phaenicophaeus > Phaenicophaeus curvirostris. Next base: position 240,736 of record NW_027206757.1, read on the forward strand.
TTAGGCGAAAGTAAGATACAATTCAGTACCCTATCCTAAAGCTTGCTGTTAGGAGGGAATCTGCAGCTTGCAGTGAAAGCGCTTCCAGAGGGGAGTCTAATGAGGGCAAATATTTGATGGTAGCAGCTTCCCTGCGGGAGATACTCTCTTTGCCAAAATCGCCTTATTAGCCGCAGTTAAGTTACAATTCAGTACCCTATCCTAAAGCTTGCTGTTAGGAGGGAATCTGCAGCTTGCAGTGAAAGCGCTTCCAGAGGGGTGTCTAATGAGGGCAAACATTTGGTGGTAGCAGCTTCCCTGCGGGAGATACTCTCTTTGCCAAAATCGCATTATTAGGCGAAAGTATGTTACCATTCAGTACCCTATCCTAAAGCTTGCTGTTAGGTGGGAATCTGCCGCTTGCAGTGAAAGCGCTTCCAGAGGGGAGTGTAATGAGGGCAAACATTTGATGGTAACAGCTTCCCTGCGGGAGATATTCTCTTTTCCAAAATCGCCTTATTAGGCGAAAGTAAGTTACAATTCAGTACCCTTCCCTAAAGATTTCTGTTAGGAGGGAATCTGCAGCTTGCAGTGAAAGCGCTTCCAGAGGGGAGTCTAATGAGGGCAAAGATTTGATGGTAGCAGCTTCCCTGCGGGAGATACTCTCTTTGCCAAAATCGCATTATTAGTCGAAAGTAAGATACAATTCAGTACACTATCCTAAAGCTTGCTGTTAGGAGGGAATCTGCAGCTTGCAGTGAAAGCGCTTCCAGAGGGGAGTCTAATGAGGGCAAATATTTGATGGTAGCAGCTTCCCTGCGGGAGATACTCTCTTTGTCAAAATCGCCTTATTAGCCGCAGTTAAGTTACAATTCAGTACCCTATCCTAAAGCTTGCTGTTAGGAGGGAATCTGCAGCTTGCAGTGAAAGCGCTTCCAGAGGGGAGTCTAATGAGGGCAAACATTTGATGGTAGCAGCTTCCCTGCGGGAGATATTCTGTTTGCCATAATCGCCTTATTAGCCGCAGTTAAGTTACAATTCAGTACCATATCCTAAAGCTTGCTGTTAGGAGGGAATCTGCAGCTTGCAGTGAAAGCGCTTCCAGAGGGGAGTCTAATGAGGGCAAACATTTGATGGTAGCAGCTTCCCTGCGGGAGATACTCTCTTTGCCAAAATCGCATTATTAGGCGTAAGTAAGTTACAATTCAGTACCATAACCTAAAGTTGCTGTTAGGAGGGAATCTGCAGCTTGCAGTGAAAGCGCTTCCAGAGGGGAGTCTAACGAGGGCAAAAATTTGATGGTAGCAGCTTCCCTGCGGGAGATACTCTCTTTGCCAAAATCGCCTTATTAGCCGCAGTTAAGTTACAATTCAGTACCCTAACCTAAAGTTTGCTGTTAGGAGGGAATCTGCAGCTTGCAGTGAAAGCGCTTCCAGAGGGGAGTCTAATGAGGGCAAGCATTTGATGGTAGCAGCTTCCCTGTGGGAGATATTCTCTTTGCCAAATTCGCCTTATTAGCCGCAGTTAAGTTACAATTCAGTACCCTATCCTACAGCTTGCTGTTAGGAGGGAATCTGCAGCTTGCAGTCAAAGCGCTTCCAGAGGGGAGTCTAATGAGGGCAAACATTTGATGTTAGCAGCTTCCCTGCGGGTGATACTCTCTTTGCCAAAATCGCATTATTAGGCGAAAGTAAGTTACAATTCAGTACCCTATCCTAAAGCTTGCTGTTAGGAGGGAATCTGCAGCTTGCAGTGAAAGCGCTTCCAGAGGGGAGTCTAACGAGGGCAAACATTTGATGGTAGCAGCTTCCCTGCGGGAGATAGTCTCTTTGCCAAAATCGCATTTTTAGGCGAAAGTAAGTTACCATTCAGTACCCTATCCTAAAGCTTGCTGTTAGGAGGGAATCTGCAGCTTGCAGTGAAAGCGCTTCCAGAGGGGAGTCTAATGAGGGCAAACGTTTGATGGTAACAGCTTCCCTTCGGGAGATATTCTCTTTGCCAAAATCGCCTTATTAGGCGAAAGTAAGTTACAATTCAGTACCCTATCCTAAAGCTTGCTGTTAGGTGGGAATCTGCCGCTTGCAGTGAAAGCGCTTCCAGAGGGGAGTGTAATGAGGGCAAACATTTGATGGTAACAGCTTCCCTGCGGGAGATACTCTCTTTTCCAAAATCGCCTTATTAGGCGAAAGTAAGTTACAATTCAGTACCCTATCCTAAAGCTTGCTGTTAGGAGGGAATCTGCAGCTTGCAGTGAAAGCGCTTCCAGAGGGGAGTCTAATGAGGGCAAACATTTGATGGTAGCAGCTTCCCTGCGGGAGATAGTCTCTTTGCCAAAATCGCATTATTAGGCGAAAGTAAGTTACAATTCAGTACCCTATCCTAAAGCTTGCTGTTAGGAGGGAATCTGCAGCTTGCAGTGAAAGCGCTTCCAGAGGGGAGTCTAATGAGGGCAAACATTTGATGGTAGCAGCTTCCCTGCGGGAGATACTCTCTTTGCCAAAATCGCCTTATTAGCCGCAGTTAAGTTACAATTCAGGACCCTATCCTAAAGCTTGCTGTTAGGAGGGAATCTGCAGCTTGCAGTGAAAGCGCTTCCAGAGGGGAGTCTAATGAGGGCAAACATTTGATGGTAACAGCTTCCCTGCGGGAGATATTCTCTTTTCCAAAATCGCCTTATTAGGCGAAAGTAAGTTACAATTCAGTACCCTATCCTAAAGCTTGCTGTTAGGAGGGAATCTGCAGCTTGCAGTGAAAGCGCTTCCAGAGGGGAGTCTAATGAGGGCAAATATTTGATGGAAGCAGCTTCCCTGCGGGAGATACTCTCTTTGCCAAAATCGCATTATTAGGCGAAAGTAAGTTACAATTCAGTACCCTATCCTAAAGCTTGCTGTTAGGAGGGAATCTGCAGCTTGCAGTGAAAGCGCTTCCAGAGGGGAGTCTAATGAGGGCAAATATTTGATGGTAGCAGCTTCCCTGCGGGAGATACTCTCTTTGCCAAAATCGCCTTATTAGCCGCAGTTAAGTTACAATTCAGTACCCTATCCTAAAGCTTGCTGTTAGGAGGGAATCTGCAGCTTGCAGTGAAAGCGCTTCCAGAGGGGAGTCTAATGAGGGCAAACATTTGATGGTAGCAGCTTCCCTGCGGGAGATATTCTGTTTGCCATAATCGCCTTATTAGCCGCAGTGAAGTTACAATTCAGTACCATATCCTAAAGCTTGCTGTTAGGAGGGAATCTGCAGCTTGCAGTGAAAGCGCTTCCAGAGGGGAGTCTAATGAGGGCAAACATTTGATGGTAGCAGCTTCCCTGCGGGAGATACTCTCTTTGCCAAAATCGCATTATTAGGCGAAAGTAAGTTACAATTCAGTACCCTAACCTAAAGTTGCTGTTAGGAGGGAATCTGCAGCTTGCAGTGAAAGCGCTTCCAGAGGGGAGTCTAATGAGGGCAAACATTTGATGTTAGCAGCTTCCCTGCGGGAGATACTCTCTTTGCCAAAATCGCATTATTAGGCGTAAGTAAGTTACAATTCAGGACAATATCCTAAAGCTTGCTGTTAGGAGGGAATCTGCAGCTTGCAGTGAAAGCGCTTCCAGAGGGGAGTCTATTGAGGGCAAACATTTGATGGTAGCAGCTTCCCTGCGGGAGATACTCTCTTTGCCAAAATCGCATTATTATCCGCAGTTAAGTTACAATTCAGTACCCTATTCTAAAGCTTGCTGTTAGGAGGGAATCTGCAGCTTGCAGTGAAAGCGCTTCCAGAGGGGAGTCTAATGAGGGCAAACATTTGATGGTAGCAGCTTCCCTGCGGGAGATACTCTCTTTGCCAAAATCGCATTATTAGGCGAAAGTAAGTTACAATTCAGTACCCTATCCTAAAGCTTGCTGTTAGGAGGGAATCTGCAGCTTGCAGTGAAAGCGCTTCCAGAGGGGAGTCTAATGAGGGCAAACATTTGATGGTAGCAGCTTCCCTGCGCGAGATACTCTCTTTGCCAAAATCGCATTATTAGGCGAAAGTAAGTTACAATTCAGTACCCTATCCTAAAGCTTGCTGTTAGGAGGGAATCTGCAGCTTGCAGTGAAAGCGCTTCCAGAGGGGAGTCTAATGAGGGCAGGCATTTGATGGTAGCAGCTTCCCTGCGGGAGATATTCTCTTTGCCAAAATCGCCTTATTAGTCGCAGTTAAGTTACAATTCAGTACACTGTCCTACAGCTTGCTGTTAGGAGGGAATCTGCAGCTTGCAGTGAATGCGATTCCAGAGGGGAGTCTAACGAGGGCAAAAATTTGATGGTAGCAGCTTCCCTGCGGGAGATACTCTCTTTGCCAAAATCGCCTTTTTATCCGCAGTTAAGTTACAATTCAGTACCCTATCCTAAAGCTTGCTGTTAGGAAGGAATCTGCAGCTTGCAGTGAAAGCGCTTCCAGAGGGGAGTGTAATGAGGGCAAACCTTTGATGGTAGCAGCTTCCCTGCGGGAGATACTCTCTTTGCTAAAATAGCATTATTAGGCGAAACTAAGATACAATGCAGTACCCTATCCTAAAGCTTGCTGTTAGGAGGGAATCTGCAGCTTGCAGTGAAAGCGCTTCCAGAGGGGTGTCTAATGAGGGCAAACATTTGATGGTAGCAGCTTCCCTGCGGGAGATACTCTCTTTGCCAAAGTCGCATTATTAGGCGAAAGTAAGTTACAATTCAGGACCCTATCCTAAAGCTTGCTGTTAGGAGGGAATCTGCAGATTGCAGTGAAAGTGCTTCCAGAGGGGAGTCTAATGAGGGCAAACGTTTGATGGTAACAGCTTCGCTGCGGGAGATATTCTCTTTGCCAAAATCGCCTTATTAGGCGAAAGTAAGATACAATTCAGTACCCTATCCTAAAGCTTGCTGTTAGGAGGGAATCTGCAGCTTGCAGTGAAAGCGCTTCCAGAGGGGAGTCTAATGAGGGCAAATATTTGATGGTAGCAGCTTCCCTGCGGGAGATACTCTCTTTGCCAAAATCGCCTTATTAGCCGCAGTTAAGTTACAATTCAGTACCCTATCCTAAAGCTTGCTGTTAGGAGGGAATCTGCAGCTTGCAGTGAAAGCGCTTCCAGAGGGGAGTCTAATGAGGGCAAACATTTGATGGTAGCAGCTTCCCTGCGGGAGATACTCTCTTTGCCAAAATCGCATTATTAGGCGAAAGTAAGTTACAATTCAGTACCCTATCCTAAAGCTTGCTGTTAGGAGGGAATCTGCAGCTTGCAGTGAAAGCGCTTCCAGAGGGGAGTCTAATGAGGGCAAACATTTGATGGTAGCAGCTTCCCTGCGCGAGATACTCTCTTTGCCAAAATCGCATTATTAGGCGAAAGTAAGTTACAATTCAGTACCCTATCCTAAAGCTTGCTGTTAGGAGGGAATCTGCAGCTTGCAGTGAAAGCGCTTCCAGAGGGGAGTCTAATGAGGGCAAGCATTTGATGGTAGCAGCTTCCCTGCGGGAGATATTCTCTTTGCCAAAATCGCCTTATTAGCCGCAGTTAAGTTACAATTCAGTACCCTATCCTAAAGCTTGCTGTTAGGAGGGAATCTGCAGCTTGCAGTGAAAGCGCTTCCAGAGGGGAGTCTAATGAGGGCAAATATTTGATGGTAGCAGCTTCCCTGCGGGAGATATTCTCTTTGCCATAATCGCCTTATTAGCCGCAGTTAAGTTACAATTCAGTACCCTATCCTAAAGCTTGCTGTTAGGAGGGAATCTGCAGCTTGCAGTGAAAGCGCTTCCAGAGGGGAGTCTAATGAGGGCAAACATTTGATGGTAGCAGCTTCCCTGCGGGAGATACTCTCTTTGCCAAAATCGCATTATTAGGCGAAAGTAAGTTACAATTCAGTACCCTATCCTAAAGCTTGCTGTTAGGAGGGAATCTGCAGCTTGCAGTGAAAGCGCTTCCAGAGGGGAGTCTAATGAGGGCAAACATTTGATGGTAGCAGCTTCCCTGCGCGAGATACTCTCTTTGCCAAAATCGCATTATTAGGCGAAAGTAAGTTACAATTCAGTACCCTATCCTAAAGCTTGCTGTTAGGAGGGAATCTGCAGCTTGCAGTGAAAGCGCTTCCAGAGGGGAGTCTAATGAGGGCAGGCATTTGATGGTAGCAGCTTCCCTGCGGGAGATATTCTCTTTGCCAAAATCGCCTTATTAGTCGCAGTTAAGTTACAATTCAGTACACTGTCCTACAGCTTGCTGTTAGGAGGGAATCTGCAGCTTGCAGTGAATGCGATTCCAGAGGGGAGTCTAACGAGGGCAAAAATTTGATGGTAGCAGCTTCCCTGCGGGAGATACTCTCTGTGCCAAAATCGCCTTTTTATCCGCAGTTAAGTTACAATTCAGTACCCTATCCTAAAGCTTGCTGTTAGGAAGGAATCTGCAGCTTGCAGTGAAAGCGCTTCCAGAGGGGAGTGTAATGAGGGCAAACCTTTGATGGTAGCAGCTTCCCTGCGGGAGATCCTCTCTTTGCTAAAATAGCATTATTAGGCGAAACTAAGATACAATGCAGTACCCTATCCTAAAGCTTGCTGTTAGGAGGGAATCTGCAGCTTGCAGTGAAAGCGCTTCCAGAGGGGTGTCTAATGAGGGCAAACATTTGATGGTAGCAGCTTCCCTGCGGGAGATACTCTCTTTGCCAAAATCGCATTATTAGGCGAAAGTAAGTTACAATTCAGGACCCTATCCTAAAGCTTGCTGTTAGGAGGGAATCTGCAGATTGCAGTGAAAGTGCTTCCAGAGGGGAGTCTAATGAGGGCAAACGTTTGATGGTAACAGCTTCGCTGCGGGAGATATTCTCTTTGCCAAAATCGCCTTATTAGCCGCAGTTAAGTTACAATTCAGTACACTGTCCTACAGCTTGCTGTTAGGAGGGAATCTGCAGCTTGCAGTCAAAGCGCTTCCAGAGGGGAGTCTAATGAGGGCAAACATTTGATGTTAGCAGCTTCCCTGCGGGTGATACTCTCTTTGCCAAAATCGCCTTATTAGCCGCAGTTAAGTTACAATTCAGTACCCTATCCTAAAGCTTGCTGTTAGGAGGGAATCTGCAGCTTGCAGTGAAAGCGCTTCCAGAGGGGAGTCTAATGAGGGCAAACATTTGATGGTAGCAGCTTCCCTGCGGGAGATAGTCTCTTTGCCAAAATCGCATTATTAGGCGAAAGTAAGTTACAATTCAGTACCCTATCCTAAAGCTTGCTGTTAGGAGGGAATCTGCAGCTTGCAGTGAAAGCGCTTCCAGAGGGGAGTCTAATGAGGGCAAAGATTTGAAGGTAGCAGCTTCCCTGCGGGAGATACTCTCTTTGCCAAAATCGCATTATTAGGCGAAAGTAAGTTACAATTCAGTACCCTATCCTAAAGCTTGCTGTTAGGAGGGAATCTGCAGCTTGCAGTGAAAGCGCTTCCAGAGGGGAGTCTAATGAGGGCAAAGATTTGATGGTAGCAGCTTCCCTGCGGGAGATACTCTCTTTGCCAAAATCGCATTATTAGGCGAAAGTAAGTTACAATTCAGTACCCTATCCTAAAGCTTGCTGTTAGGAGGGAATCTGCAGCTTGCAGTGAAAGCGCTTCCAGAGGGGAGTCTATTGAGGGCAAACATTTGATGGTAGCAGCTTCCCTGCGGGAGACACTCTCTTTGCCAAAATCGCATTATTATCCGCAGTTAAGTTACAATTCAGTACCCTATCCTAAAGCTTGCTGTTAGGAGGGAATCTGCAGCTTGCAGTGAAAGCGCTTCCAGAGGGGAGTCTAATGAGGGCAAACATTTGATGGTAGCAGCTTCCCTGCGGGAGATACTCTCTTTGCCAAAATCGCATTATTAGGCGAAAGTAAGTTACAATTCAGGACCCTATCCTAAAGCTTGCTGTTAGGAGGGAATCTGCAGCTTGCAGTGAAAGCGCTTCCAGAGGGGAGTCTAATGAGGGCAAACATTTGATGGTAGCAGCTTCCCTGCGCGAGATACTCTCTTTGCCAAAATCGCATTATTAGGCGAAAGTAAGTTACAATTCAGGACCCTATCCTAAAGCTTGCTGTTAGGAGGGAATCTGCAGCTTGCAGTGAAAGCGCTTCCAGAGGGGAGTCTAATGAGGGCAAGCATTTGATGGTAGCAGCTTCCCTGCGAGAGATATTCTCTTTGCCAAAATCGCCTTATTAGCCGCAGTTAAGTTACAATTCAGTACACTGTCCTACAGCTTGCTGTTAGGAGGGAATCTGCAGCTTGCAGTCAAAGCGCTTCCAGAGGGGAGTCTAATGAGGGCAAACATTTGATGTTAGCAGCTTCCCTGCGGGTGATACTCTCTTTGCCAAAATCGCATTATTAGGCGAAAGTAAGTTTCAATTCAGTACCCTATCCTAAAGCTTGCTGTTAGGAGGGAATCTGCAGCTTGCAGTGAAAGCGCTTCCAGAGGGGAGTCTAACGAGGGCAAACATTTGATGGTAGCAGCTTCCCTGCGGGAGATACTCTCTTTGCCAAAATCGCCTTATTAGCCGCAGTTAAGTTACAATTCAGTACCCTATCCTAAAGCTTGCTGTTAGGAGGGAATCTGCAGCTTGCAGTGAAAGCGCTTCCAGAGGGGAGTCTAATGAGGGCAAAGATTTGATGGTAGCAGCTTCCCTGCGGGAGATATTCTCTTTGCCATAATCGCCTTATTAGCCGCAGTTAAGTTACAATTCAGTACCCTATCCTAAAGCTTGCTGTTAGGAGGGAATCTGCAGCTTGCAGTGAAAGCGCTTCCAGAGGGGAGTCTAATGAGGGCAAAGATTTGAAGGTAGCAGCTTCCCTGCGGGAGATACTCTCTTTGCCAAAATCGCATTATTAGGCGAAAGTAAGTTACAATTCAGTACCCTATCCTAAAGCTTGCTGTTAGGAGGGAATCTGCAGCTTGCAGTGAAAGCGCTTCCAGAGGGGAGTCTAATGAGGGCAAAGATTTGAAGGTAGCAGCTTCCCTGCGGGAGATACTCTCTTTGCCAAAATCGCATTATTAGGCGAAAGTAAGTTACAATTCAGTACCCTATCCTAAAGCTTGCTGTTAGGAGGGAATCTGCAGCTTGCAGTGAAAGCGCTTCCAGAGGGGAGTCTAATGAGGGCAAAGATTTGATGGTAGCAGCTTCCCTGCGGGAGATACTCTCTTTGCCAAAATCGCATTATTAGGCGAAAGTAAGTTACAATTCAGTACCCTATCCTAAAGCTTGCTGTTAGGAGGGAATCTGCAGCTTGCAGTGAAAGCGCTTCCAGAGGGGAGTCTAATGAGGGCAAACATTTGATGGTAGCAGCTTCCCTGCGGGAGAAAGTCTCTTTGCTAAAATCGCATTATTATGCGAAAGTACGTTACAATTCAGTACCCTTCCCTAAATATTTCTGTTAGGAGGGAATCTGCAGCTTGCAGTGAAAGCGCTTCCAGAGGGGAGTCTAATGAGGGCAAACATTTGATGGTAGCAGCTTCCCTGCGGGAGATACTCTCTTTGCCAAAATCGCATTATTAGGCGAAAGTAAGTTACAATTCAGTACCCTATCCTAAAGCTTGCTGTTAGGAGGGAATCTGCAGCTTGCAGTGAAAGCGCTTCCAGAGGGGAGTCTAATGAGGGCAAACATTTGATGGTAGCAGCTTCCCTGCGGGAGATACTCTCTTTGCCAAAATCGCATTATTAGGCGAAAGTAAGTTACAATTCAGGACCCTATCCTAAAGCTTGCAGTTAGGAGGGAATCTGCAGCTTGCAGTGAAAGCGCTTCCAGAGGGGAGTCTAATGAGGGCAAACATTTGATGGTCACAGCTTCCCTGCGGGAGATATTCTCTTTGCCAAAATCGCCTTATTAGCCGCAGTTAAGTTACAATTCAGTACCCTATCCTAAAGCTTGCTGTTAGGAGGGAATCTGCAGCTTGCAGTGAAAGCGCTTCCAGAGGGGAGTCTAATGAGGGCAAACATTTGATGGTAGCAGCTTCCCTGCGGGAGATACTCTCTTTGCCAAAATCGCATTATTAGGCGAAAGTAAGTTACAATTCAGTACCCTATCCTATAGCTTGCTGTTAGGAGGGAATCTGCAGCTTGCAGTGAAAGCGCTTCCAGAGGGGAGTCTATTGAGGGCAAACATTTGATGGTAGCAGCTTCCCTGCGGGAGATACTCTCTTTGCCAAAATCGCATTATTATCCGCAGTTAAGTTACAATTCAGTACCCTATCCTAAAGCTTGCTGTTAGGAGGGAATCTGCAGCTTGCAGTGAAAGCGCTTCCAGAGGGGAGTCTAATGAGGGCAAACATTTGATGGTAGCAGCTTCCCTGCGGGAGATACTCTCTTTGCCAAAATCGCCTTATTAGCCGCAGTTAAGTTACAATTCAGTACCCTATCCTAAAGCTTGCTGTTAGGAGGGAATCTGCAGCTTGCAGTGAAAGCGCTTCCAGAGGGGAGTCTAATGAGGGCAAGCATTTGATGGTAGCAGCTTCCCTGCGGGAGATATTCTCTTTGCCAAAATCGCATTATTATCCGCAGTTAAGATACAATTCAGTACACTGTCCTACAGCTTGCTGTTAGGAGGGAATCTGCAGCTTGCAGTGAAAGCGCTTCCAGAGGGGAGTCTAATGAGGGCAAATATTTGATGTTAGCAGCTTCCCTGCGGGTGATATTCTCTTTGCCAAAATCGCATTATTAGGCGAAAGTAAGATACAATTCAGTACCCTATCCTAAAGCTTGCTGTTAGGAGGGAATCTGCAGCTTGCAGTGAAAGCGCTTCCAGAGGGGAGTCTAATGAGGGCAAACATTTGATGGTAGCAGCTTCCCTGCGGGAGATACTCTCTTTGCCAAAATCGCATTATTAGGCGAAAGTAAGTTACAATTCAGTACCCTATCCTAAAGCTTGCTGTTAGGAGGGAATCTGCAGCTTGCAGTGAAAGCGCTTCCAGAGGGGAGTCTAATGAGGGCAAAGATTTGATGGTAGCAGCTTCCCTGCGGGAGATACTCTCTTTGCCAAAATCGCATTATTAGGCGAAAGTAAGTTACAATTCAGTAACCTATCCTAAAGCTTGCTGTTAGGAGGGAATCTGCAGCTTGCAGTGAAAGCGCTTCCAGAGGGGAGTCTAATGAGGGCAAAGATTTGATGGTAGCAGCTTCCCTGCGGGAGATACTCTCTTTGCCAAAATCGCATTATTAGGCGAAAGTAAGTTACAATTCAGTAACCTATCCTAAAGCTTGCTGTTAGGAGGGAATCTGCAGCTTGCAGTGAAAGCGCTTCCAGAGGGGAGTCTAATGAGGGCAAACATTTGATGGTAGCAGCTTCCCTGCGGGAGAAAGTCTCTTTGCTAAAATCGCATTATTAGGCGAAAGTACGTTACAATTCAGTACCTTTCCCTAAAGATTTCTGTTAGGAGGGAATCTGCAGCTTGCAGTGAAAGCGCTTCCAGAGGGGAGTCTAATGAGGGCAAACATTTGATGGTAGCAGCTTCCCTGCGGGAGATACTCTCTTTGCCAAAATCGCATTATTAGGCGAAAGTAAGTTACAATTCAGTACCCTATCCTAAAGCTTGCTGTTAGGAGGGAATCTGCAGCTTGCAGTGAAAGCGCTTCCAGAGGGGAGTCTAATGAGGGCAAAGATTTGATGGTAGCAGCTTCCCTGCGGGAGATACTCTCTTTGCAAAAATCGCATTATTAGGCGAAAGAAAGTTACAATTCAGGACCCTATCCTAAAGCTTGCTGTTAGGAGGGAATCTGCAGCTTGAAGTGAATGCGCTTCCAGAGGCCAGTCTAACGAGGGCAAACATTTGATGGTAGCAGCTTCCCAGCGGGAGATACTCTTTTTGCCAAAATCGCATTATTAGGCGAAAGTAAGTTTCAATTCAGTACCCTATCCTAAAGCTTGCTGTTAGGAGGGAATCTGCAGCTTGCAGTGAAAGCGCTTCCAGAGGGGAGTCTAATGAGGGCAAACATTTGATGGTAACAGCTTCCCTGCGGGAGATAGTCTCTTTGCCAAAATCGCATTATTAGGCGAAAGTAAGTTACAATTCAGTACCCTATCCTAAAGCTTGCTGTTAGGAGGGAATCTGCAGCTTGCAGTGAAAGCGCTTCCAGAGGGGAGTCTAATGAGGGCAAGCATTTGATGGTAGCAGCTTCCCTGCGGGAGATACTCTCTTCGCCAATATCGCATTATTAGGCGAAAGTAAGTTACGATTCAGTACCCTATCCTAAAGCTTGCTGTTAGGAGGGAATCTGCAGCTTGCAGTGAAAGCGCTTCCAGAGGGGAGTCTAATGAGGGCAAACATTTGATGGTAGCATCTTCCCTGCGGGAGATATTCTCTTTGCCAAATTCTCCTTATTAGCCGCAGTTAAGTTATAATTCAGTACCCTATCCTAAAGCTTGCTGTTAGGAGGGAATCTGCAGCTTGCAGTGAAAGCGCTTCCAGAGGGGAGTCTAATGAGGGCAAACATTTGATGGTAGCAGCTTCCCTGCGGGAGATACTCTCTTTGCCAAAATCGCATTATTATCCGCAGTTAAGTTACAATTCAGTAGCCTATCCTTAAGCTTGCTGTTAGGAGGGAATCTGCAGCTTGCAGTGAAAGCGCTTCCAGAGGGGAGTCTAATGAGGGCAAACATTTGATGGTAGCAGCTTCCCTGCGGGAGATACTCTCTTTGCCAAAATCGCATTATTAGGCGAAAGTAAGTTACAATTCAGTACCCTATCCTAAAGCTTGCTGTTAGGAGGGAATCTGCAGCTTGCAGTGAAAGCGCTTCCAGAGGGGAGTCTAATGAGGGCAAGCATTTGATGGTAGCAGCTTCCCTGCGGGAGATATTCTCTTTGCCAAAATCGCCTTATTAGCCGCAGTTAAGATACAATTCAGTACCCTATCCTACAGCTTGCTGTTAGGAGGGAATCTGCAGCTTGCAGTGAAAGCGCTTCCAGAGGGGAGTCTAATGAGGGCAAACATTTGATGTTAGCAGCTTCCCTGCGGGTGATACTCTCTTTGCCAAAATCGCATTATTAGGCGAAAGTAAGTTTCAATTCAGTACCCTATCCTAAAGCTTGCTGTTAGGAGGGAATCTGCAGCTTGCAGTGAAAGCGCTTCCAGAGGGGAGTCTAATGAGGGCAAACATTTGATGGTAGCAGCTTCCCTGCGGGAGATAGTCTCTTTGCCAAAATCGCCTTATTAGCCGCAGTTAAGTTACAATTCAGTACCCTATCCTAAAGCTTGCTGTTAGGAGGGAATCTGCAGCTTGCAGTGAAAGCGCTTCCAGAGGGGAGTCTAATGAGGGCAAACATTTGATGGTAGCAGCTTCCCTGCGGGAGATAGTCTCTTTGCCAAAATCGCATTATTAGGCGAAAGTAAGTTACAATTCAGTACCCTATCCTAAAGCTTGCTGTTAGGAGGGAATCTGCAGCTTGCAGTGAAAGCGCTTCCAGAGGGGAGTCTAATGAGGGCAAACATTTGATGGTAGCAGCTTCCCTGCGGGAGATACTCTCTTTTCCAAAATCGCATTATTAGGCGAAAGTAAGTTACAATTCAGTACCCTATCCTAAAGCTTGCTGTTAGGAGGGAATCTGCAGCTTGCAGTGAAAGCGCTTCCAGAGGGGAGTCTAATGAGGGCAAAGATTTGATGGTAGCACCTTCCCTGCGGGAGATACTCTCTTTGCCAAAATCGCATTATTAGGCGAAAGTAAGTTACAATTCAGTACCCTATCCTAAAGCTTGCTGTTAGGAGGGAATCTGCAGCTTGCAGTGAAAGCGCTTCCAGAGGGGAGTCTAATGAGGGCAAACATTTGATGGTAGCAGCTTCCCTGCGGGAGAAAGTCTCTTTGCTAAAATCGCATTATTAGGCGAAAGTACGTTACAATTCAGTACCTTTCCCTAAAGATTTCTGTTAGGAGGGAATCTGCAGCTTGCAGTGAAAGCGCTTCCAGAGGGGAGTCTAATGAGGGCAAACATTTGATGGTAGCAGCTTCCCTGCGGGAGATACTCTCTTTGCCAAAATCGCATTATTAGGCGAAAGTAAGTTACAATTCAGTACCCTATCCTCAAGCTTGCTGTTAGGAGGGAATCTGCAGCTTGAAGTGAATGCGCTTCCAGAGGGTAGTCTAACGAGGGCAAACATTTGATGGTAGCAGCTTCCCAGCGGGAGATACTCTTTTTGCCAAAATCGCATTATTAGGCGAAAGTAAGTTACAATTCAGTACCCTATCCTAAAGCTTGCTGTTAGGAGGGAATCTGCAGCTTGCAGTGAAAGCGCTTCCAGAGGGGAGTCTAATGAGGGCAAACATTTGATGGTAACAGCTTCCCTGCGGGAGATATGCTCTTTGACAAAATCGCCTTATTAGCCGCAGTTAAGTTACAATTCAGTACCCTATCCTAAAGCTTGCTGTTAGGAGGGAATCTGCAGCTTGCAGTGAAAGCGCTTCCAGAGGGGAGTCTAATGAGGGCAAGCATTTGATGGTAGCAGCTTCCCAGCGGGAGATACTCTCTTCGCCAATATCGCATTATTAGGCGAAAGTAAGTTACGATTCAGTACCCTATCCTAAAGCTTGCTGTTAGGAGGGAATCTGCAGCTTGCAGTGAAAGCGCTTCCAGAGGGGAGTCTAATGAGGGCAAACATTTGATGGTAGCAGCTTCCCTGCGGGAGATATTCTCTTTGCCAAATTCTCCTTATTAGCCGCAGTTAAGTTATAATTCAGTACCCTATCCTAAAGCTTGCTGTTAGGAGGGAATCTGCAGCTTGCAGTGAAAGCGCTTCCAGAGGGGAGTCTAATGAGGGCAAACATTTGATGGTAGCTGCTTCCCTGCCGGAGATACTCTCTTTGCCAAAATCGCATTATTAGGCGAAAGTAAGTTACAATTCAGTACCCTATCCTAAAGCTTGCTGTTAGGAGGGAATCTGCAGCTTGCAGTGAAAGTGCTTCCAGAGGGGAGTCTAATGAGGGCAAACGTTTGATGGTAACAGCTTCCCTGCGGGAGATATTCTCTTTGCCAAAATCGCCTTATTAGGCGAAAGTAAGTTACAATTCAGTACCCTATCCTAAAGCTTGCTGTTAGGTGGGAATCTGCCGCTTGCAGTGAAAGCGCTTCCAGAGGGGAGTGTAATGAGGGCAAACATTTGATGGTAACAGCTTCCCTGCGGGAGATATTCTCTTTTCCAAAATCGCCTTATTAGGCGAAAGTAAGTTACAATTCAGTACCCTATCCTAAAGCTTGCTGTTAGGAGGGAATCTGCAGCTTGCAGTGAAAGCGCTTCCAGAGGGGAGTCTAATGAGGGCAAATATTTGATGGAAGCAGCTTCCCTGCGGGAGATACTCTCTTTGCCAAAATCGCATTATTAGGCGAAAGTAAGTTACAATTCAGTACCCTATCCTAAAGCTTGCTGTTAGGAGGGAATCTGCAGCTTGCAGTGAAAGCGCTTCCAGAGGGGAGTCTAATGAGGGCAAAGATTTGATGGTAGCAGCTTCCCTGCGGGAGATACTCTCTTTGCCAAAATCGCATTATTAGGCGAAAGTAAGTTACAATTCAGTACCCTATCCTAAAGCTTGCTGTTAGGAGGGAATCTGCAGCTTGCAGTGAAAGCGCTTCCAGAGGGGAGTCTAATGAGGGCAAACATTTGATGGTAGCAGCTTCCCTGCGGGAGAAAGTCTCTTTGCTAAAATCGCATTATTATGCGAAAGTACGTTACAATTCAGTACCCTTCCCTAAATATTTCTGTTAGGAGGGAATCTGCAGCTTGCAGTGAAAGCGCTTCCAGAGGGGAGTCTAATGAGGGCAAACATTTGATGGTAGCAGCTTCCCTGCGGGAGATACTCTCTTTGCCAAAATCGCATTATTAGGCGAAAGTAAGTTACAATTCAGTACCCTATCCTAAAGCTTGCTGTTAGGAGGGAATCTGCAGCTTGCAGTGAAAGCGCTTCCAGAGGGGAGTCTAATGAGGGCAAACATTTGATGGTAGCAGCTTCCCTGCGGGAGATACTCTCTTTGCCAAAATCGCATTATTAGGCGAAAGTAAGTTACAATTCAGGACCCTATCCTAAAGCTTGCAGTTAGGAGGGAATCTGCAGCTTGCAGTGAAAGCGCTTCCAGAGGGGAGTCTAATGAGGGCAAACATTTGATGGTCACAGCTTCCCTGCGGGAGATATTCTCTTTGCCAAAATCGCCTTATTAGCCGCAGTTAAGTTACAATTCAGTACCCTATCCTAAAGCTTGCTGTTAGGAGGGAATCTGCAGCTTGCAGTGAAAGCGCTTCCAGAGGGGAGTCTAATGAGGGCAAACATTTGATGGTAGCAGCTTCCCTGCGGGAGATACTCTCTTTGCCAAAATCGCATTATTAGGCGAAAGTAAGTTACAATTCAGTACCCTATCCTAAAGCTTGCTGTTAGGAGGGAATCTGCAGCTTGCAGTGAAAGCGCTTCCAGAGGGGAGTCTATTGAGGGCAAACATTTGATGGTAGCAGCTTCCCTGCGGGAGATACTCTCTTTGCCAAAATCGCATTATTATCCGCAGTTAAGTTACAATTCAGTACCCTATCCTAAAGCTTGCTGTTAGGAGGGAATCTGCAGCTTGCAGTGAAAGCGCTTCCAGAGGGGAGTCTAATGAGGGCAAACATTTGATGGTAGCAGCTTCCCTGCGGGAGATACTCTCTTTGCCAAAATCGCCTTATTAGCCGCAGTTAAGTTACAATTCAGTACCCTATCCTAAAGCTTGCTGTTAGGAGGGAATCTGCAGCTTGCAGTGAAAGCACTTCCAGAGGGGAGTCTAATGAGGGCAAGCATTTGATGGTAGCAGCTTCCCTGCGGGAGATATTCTCTTTGCCAAAATCGCATTATTATCCGCAGTTAAGATACAATTCAGTACACTGTCCTACAGCTTGCTGTTAGGAGGGAATCTGCAGCTTGCAGTGAAAGCGCTTCCAGAGGGGAGTCTAATGAGGGCAAATATTTGATGTTAGCAGCTTCCCTGCGGGTGATATTCTCTTTGCCAAAATCGCATTATTAGGCGAAAGTAAGTTACAATTCAGTACCCTATCCTAAAGCTTGCTGTTAGGAGGGAATCTGCAGATTGCAGTGAAAGCGCTTCCAGAGGGGAGTCTAATGAGGGCAAACATTTGATGGTAGCAGCTTCCCTGCGGGAGATACTCTCTTTGCCAAAATCGCATTATTAGGCGAAAGTAAGTTACAATTCAGTACCCTATCCTAAAGCTTGCTGTTAGGAGGGAATCTGCAGCTTGCAGTGAAAGCGCTTCCAGAGGGGAGTCTAATGAGGGCAAAGATTTGATGGTAGCAGCTTCCCTGCGGGAGATACTCTCTTTGCCAAAATCGCATTATTAGGCGAAAGTAAGTTACAATTCAGTAACCTATCCTAAAGCTTGCTGTTAGGAGGGAATCTGCAGCTTGCAGTGAAAGCGCTTCCAGAGGGGAGTCTAATGAGGGCAAAGATTTGATGGTAGCAGCTTCCCTGCGGGAGATACTCTCTTTGCCAAAATCGCATTATTAGGCGAAAGTAAGTTACAATTCAGTACCCTATCCTAAAGCTTGCTGTTAGGAGGGAATCTGCAGCTTGCAGTGAAAGCGCTTCCAGAGGGGAGTCTAATGAGGGCAAACATTTGATGGTAGCAGCTTCCCTGCGGGAGAAAGTCTCTTTTCCAAAATCGCATTATTAGGCGAAAGTAAGTTACAATTCAGTACCCTATCCTAAAGCTTGCTGTTAGGAGGGAATCTGCAGCTTGCAGTGAAAGCGCTTCCAGAGGGGAGTCTAATGAGGGCAAACATTTGATGGTAGCAGCTTCCCTGCGGGAGATACTCTCTTTGCCAAAATCGCCTTATTAGCCGCAGTTAAGTTACAATTCAGGACCCTATCCTAAAGCTTGCTGTTAGGAGGGAATCTGCAGCTTGCAGTGAAAGCGCTTCCAGAGGGGAGTCTAATGAGGGCAAACGTTTGATGGTAACAGCTTCCCTGCGGGAGATATTCTCTTTGCCAAAATCGCCTTATTAGGCGAAAGTAAGTTACAATTCAGTACCCTATCCTAAAGCTTGCTGTTAGGTGGGAATCTGCAGCTTGCAGTGAAAGCGCTTCCAGAGGGGAGTGTAATGAGGGCAAACATTTGATGGTAACAGCTTCCCTGCGGGAGATATTCTCTTTTCCAAAATCGCCTTATTATGCGAAAGTAAGTTACAATTCAGTACCCTATGCTAAAGCTTGCTGTTAGGAGGGAATCTGCAGCTTGCAGTGAAAGCGCTTCCAGAGGGGAGTCTAATGAGGGCAAATATTTGATGGAAGCAGCTTCCCTGCGGGAGATACTCTCTTTGCCAAAATCGCCTTATTAGACGCAGTTAAGTTACAATTCAGTACCCTATCCTAAAGCTTGCTGTTAGGAGGGAATCTGCAGCTTGCAGTGAAAGCGCTTCCAGAGGGGAGTCTAATGAGGGCAAACATTTGATGGTAGCAGCTTCCCTGCGGGAGATATTCTGTTTGCCATAATCGCCTTATTAGCCGCAGTTAAGTTACAATTCAGTACCATATCCTAAAGCTTGCTGTTAGGAGGGAATCTGCAGCTTGCAGTGAAAGCGCTTCCAGAGGGGAGTCTAATGAGGGCAAATATTTGATGGAAGCAGCTTCCCTGCGGGAGATACTCTCTTTGCCAAAATCGCCTTATTAGCCGCAGTTAAGTTACAATTCAGTACCCTATCCTAAAGCTTGCTGTTAGGAGGGAATCTGCAGCTTGCAGTGAAAGCGCTTCCAGAGGGGAGTCTAATGAGGGCAAACATTTGATGTTAGCAGCTTCCCTGCGGGTGATACTCTCTTTGCCAAAATCGCATTATTAGGCGAAAGTAAGTTTCAATTCAGTACCCTATCCTAAAGTTGCTGTTAGGAGGGAATCTGCAGCTTGAAGTGAATGCGCTTCCAGAGGGGAGTCTAGCGAGGGCAAAAATTTGATGGTAGCAGCTTCCCTGCGGGAGATACTCTCTTTGCCAAAATCGCCTTGTTATCCGCAGTTAAGTTACAATTCAGTACCCTATCCTAAAGCTTGCTGTTAGGAAGGAATCTGCAGCTTGCAGTGAAAGCGCTTCCAGAGGGGAGTGTAATGAGGGCAAACCTTTGATGGTAGCAGCTTCCCTGCGGGAGATACTCTCTTTGCTAAAATAGCATTATTAGGCGAAACTAAGATACAATGCAGTACCCTATCCTAAAGCTTGCTGTTAGGAGGGAATCTGCAGCTTGCAGTGAAAGCGCTTCCAGAGGGGAGTGTAATGAGGGCAAACCTTTGATGGTAGCAGCTTCCCTGCGGGAGATACTCTCTTTGCTAAAATAGCATTATTAGGCGAAACTAAGATACAATGCAGTACCCTATCCTAAAGCTTGCTGTTAGGAGGGAATCTGCAGATTGCAGTGAAAGTGCTTCCAGAGGGGAGTCTAATGAGGGCAAACGTTTGATGGTAACAGCTTCCCTGCGGGAGATATTCTCTTTGCCAAAATCGCCTTATTAGGCGAAAGTAAGATACAATTCAGTACCCTATCCTAAAGCTTGCTGTTAGGAGGGAATCTGCAGCTTGCAGTGAAAGCGCTTCCAGAGGGGAGTGTAATGAGGGCAAATATTTGATGGTAGCAGCTTCCCTGCGGGAGATACTCTCTTTGCCAAAATCGCCTTATTAGCCGCAGTTAAGTTACAATTCAGTACCCTATCCTAAAGCTTGCTGTTAGGAGGGAATCTGCAGCTTGCAGTGAAAGCGCTTCCAGAGGGGAGTCTAATGAGGGCAAACATTTGATGGTAGCAGCTTCCCTGCGGGAGATATTCTGTTTGCCATAATCGCCTTATTAGCCGCTTTTAAGTTACAATTCAGTACCATATCCTAAAGCTTGCTGTTAGGAGGGAATCTGCAGCTTGCAGTGAAAGCGCTTCCAGAGGGGAGTCTAATGAGGGCAAACATTTGATGGTAGCAGCTTCCCTGCGGGAGATACTCTCTTTGCCAAAATCGCATTATTAGGCGTAAGTAAGTTACAATTCAGTACCCTAACCTAAAGTTGCTGTTAGGAGGGAATCTGCAGCTTGCAGTGAAAGCCCTTCCAGAGGGGAGTCTAACGAGGGCAAAAATTTGATGGTAGCAGCTTCCCTGCGGGAGATACTCTCTTTGCCACAATCGCCTTATTAGCCGCAGTTAAGTTACAATTCAGTACCCTATCCTAAAGCTTGCTGTTAGGAAGGAATCTGCAGCTTGCAGTGAAAGCGCTTCCAGAGTGGAGTCTAATGAGGGCAAACATTTGATGTTAGCAGCTTCCCTGCGGGAGATACTCTCTTTGCCAAAATCGCATTATTAGGCAAAAGTAAGTTACAATTCAGTACCCTATCCTAAAGCTTGCTGTTAGGAGGGAATCTGCAGCTTGCAGTGAAAGCGCTTCCAGAGGGGAGTCTATTGAGGGCAAACATTTGATGGTAGCAGCTTCCCTGCGGGAGATACTCTCTTTGCCAAAATCGCATTATTATCCGCAGTTAAGTTACAATTCAGTACCCTATCCTAAAGCTTGCTGTTAGGAGGATCTGCAGCTTGCAGTGAAAGCGCTTCCAGAGGGGAGTCTAATGAGGGCAAACATTTGATGGTAGCAGCTTCCTGCGGGAGATACTCTCTTTGCCAAAATCGCATTATTAGGCGAAAGTAAGTTACAATTCAGTACCCTATCCTAAAGCTTGCTGTTAGGAGGGAATCTGCAGCTTGCAGTGAAAGCGCTTCCAGAGGGGAGTCTAATGAGGGCAAACATTTGATGGTAGCAGCTTCCCTGCGCGAGATACTCTCTTTGCCCAAAATCGCATTATTAGGCGAAAGTAAGTTACAATTCAGTACCCTATCCTAAAGCTTGCTGTTAGGAGGGAATCTGCAGCTTGCAGTGAAAGCGCTTCCAGAGGGGAGTCTAATGAGGGCAAGCATTTGATGGTAGCAGCTTCCCTGCGGGAGATATTCTCTTTGCCAAAATCGCCTTATTAGCCGCAGTTAAGTTACAATTCAGTACACTGTCCTACAGCTTGCTGTTAGGAGGGAATCTGCAGCTTGCAGTCAAAGCGCTTCCAGAGGGGAGTCTAATGAGGGCAAACATTTGATGTTAGCAGCTTCCCTGCGGGTGATACTCTCTTTGCCATAATCGCATTATTAGGCGAAAGTAAGTTCAATTCAGTACCCTATCCTAAAGCTTGCTGTTAGGAGGGAATCTGCAGCTTGCAGTGAAAGCGCTTCCAGAGGGGAGTCTAACGAGGGCAAACATTTGATGGTAGCAGCTTCCCTGCGGGAGATAGTCTCTTTGCCAAAATCGCCTTATTAGCCGCAGTTAAGTTACAATTCAGTACCCTATCCTAAAGCTTGCTGTTAGGAGGGAATCTGCAGCTTGCAGTGAAAGCGCTTCCAGAGGGGAGTCTAATGAGGGCAAACATTTGAAGGTAGCAGCTTCCCTGCGGGAGATACTCTCTTTGCCAAAATCGCATTATTAGGCGAAAGAAAGTTACAATTCAGTACCCTATCCTAAAGCTTGCTGTTAGGAGGGAATCTGCAGCTTGCAGTGAAAGCGCTTCCAGAGGGGAGTCTAATGAGGGCAAAGATTTGATGGTAGCAGCTTCCCTGCGGGAGATACTCTCTTTGCCAAAATCGCATTATTAGGCGAAAGTAAGTTACAATTCAGTACCCTATCCTAAAGCTTGCTGTTAGGAGGGAATCTGCAGCTTGCAGTGAAAGCGCTTCCAGAGGGGAGTCTAATGAGGGCAAACATTTGATGGTAGCAGCTTCCCTGCGGGAGATACTCTCTTTGCCAAAATCGCATTATTAGGCGAAAGTAAGTTACAATTCAGTACCCTATCCTAAAGCTTGCTGTTAGGAGGGAATCTGCAGCTTGCAGTGAAAGCGCTTCCAGAGGGGAGTCTAATGAGGGCAAAGATTTGATGGTAGCAGCTTCCCTGCGGGAGATAATCTCTTTGCCAAAATCGCATTATTAGGCGAAAGTCAGTTACAATTCAGGACCCTATCCTAAAGCTTGCAGTTAGGAGGGAATCTGCAGCTTGCAGTGAAAGCGCTTCCAGAGGGGAGTCTAATGAGGGCAAACATTTGATCGTAACAGCTTCCCTGCGGGAGATATTCTCTTTGCCAAAATCGCCTTATTAGCCGCAGTTAAGTTACAATTCAGTACCCTATCCTAAAGCTTGCTGTTAGGAGGGAATCTGCAGCTTGCAGTGAAAGCGCTTCCAGAGGGGAGTCTAATGAGGGCAAGCATTTGATGGTAGCAGCTTCCCTGCGGGAGATACTCTCTTTGCCAAAATCGCATTATTAGGAGAAAGTAAGTTACGATTCAGTACCCTATCCTAAAGCTTGCTGTTAGGAGGGAATCTGCAGCTTGCAGTGAAAGCGCTTCCAGAGGGGAGTCTAATGAGGGCAAACATTTGATGGTAGCATCTTCCCTGCGGGAGATATTCTCTTTGCCAAATTCTCCTTATTAGCCGCAGTTAAGTTATAATTCAGTACCCTATCCTAAAGCTTGCTGTTAGGAGGGAATCTGCAGCTTGCAGTGAAAGCGCTTCCAGAGGGGAGTCTAATGAGGGCAAACATTTGATGGTAGCAGCTTCCCTGCGGGAGATACTCTCTTTGCCAAAATCGCATTATTAGGCGAAAGTAAGTTACAATTCAGTACCCTATCCTAAAGCTTGCTGTTAGGAGGGAATCTGCAGCTTGCAGTGAAAGCGCTTCCAGAGGGGAGTCTATTGAGGGCAAACATTTGATGGTAGCAGCTTCCCTGCGGGAGATACTCTCTTTGCCAAAATCGCATTATTATCCGCAGTTAAGTTACAATTCAGTACCCTATCCTAAAGCTTGCTGTTAGGAGGGAATCTGCAGCTTGCAGTGAAAGCGCTTCCAGAGGGGAGTCTAATGAGGGCAAGCATTTGATGGTAGCAGCTTCCCTGCGGGAGATATTCTCTTTGCCAAAATCACCTTATTAGCCGCAGTTAAGTTACAATTCAGTACACTGTCCTACAGCTTGCTGTTAGGAGGGAATCTGCAGCTTGCAGTCAAAGCGCTTCCAGAGGGGAGTCTAATGAGGGCAAACATTTGATGTTAGCAGCTTCCCTGCGGGTGATACTCTCTTTGCCATAATCGCATTATTAGGCGAAAGTAAGTTTCAATTCAGTACCCTATCCTAAAGCTTGCTGTTAGGAGGGAATCTGCAGCTTGCAGTGAAAGCGCTTCCAGAGGGGAGTCTAACGAGGGCAAACATTTGATGGTAGCAGCTTCCCTGCGGGAGATAGTCTCTTTGCCAAAATCGCCTTATTAGCCGCAGTTAAGTTACAATTCAGTACCCTATCCTAAAGCTTGCTGTTAGGAGGGAATCTGCAGCTTGCAGTGAAAGCGCTTCCAGAGGGGAGTCTAATGAGGGCAAACATTTGAAGGTAGCAGCTTCCCTGCGGGAGATACTCTCTTTGCCAAAATCGCATTATTAGGCGAAAGTAAGTTACAATTCAGTACCCTATCCTAAAGCTTGCTGTTAGGAGGGAATCTGCAGCTTGCAGTGAAAGCGCTTCCAGAGGGGAGTCTAATGAGGGCAAACATTTGATGGTAGCAGCTTCCCTGCGGGAGATACTCTCTTTGCCAAAATCGCATTATTAGGCGAAAGTAAGTTACAATTCAGTACCCTATCCTAAAGCTTGCTGTTAGGAGGGAATCTGCAGCTTGCAGTGAAAGCGCTTCCAGAGGGGAGTCTAATGAGGGCAAAGATTTGATGGTAGCAGCTTCCCTGCGGGAGATAATCTCTTTGCCAAAATCGCATTATTAGGCGAAAGTAAGTTACAATTCAGGACCCTATCCTAAAGCTTGCAGTTAGGAGGGAATCTGCAGCTTGCAGTGAAAGCGCTTCCAGAGGGGAGTCTAATGAGGGCAAACATTTGATGGTAGCAGCTTCCCTGCGGGAGATACTCTCTTTGCCAAAATCGCATTATTAGGCGAAAGTAAGTTACAATTCAGTACCCTATCCTAAAGCTTGCTGTTAGGAGGGAATCTGCAGCTTGCAGTGAAAGCGCTTCCAGAGGGGAGTCTAATGAGGGCAAACATTTGATGGTAGCAGCTTCCCTGCGCGAGATACTCTCTTTGCCAAAATCGCATTATTAGGCGAAAGTAAGTTACGATTCAGTACCCTATCCTAAAGCTTGCTGTTAGGAGGGAATCTGCAGCTTGCAGTGAAAGCGCTTCCAGAGGGGAGTCTAATGAGGGCAAGCATTTGATGGTAGCAGCTTCCCTGCGGGAGATATTCTCTTTGCCAAAATCGCCTTATTAGCCGCAGTTAAGTTACAATTCAGTACACTGTCCTACAGCTTGCTGTTAGGAGGGAATCTGCAGCTTGCAGTCAAAGCGCTTCCAGAGGGGAGTCTAATGTGGGCAAACATTTGATGTTAGCAGCTTCCCTGCGGGTGATACTCTCTTTGCCATAATCGCATTATTAGGCGAAAGTAAGTTTCAATTCAGTACCCTATCCTAAAGCTTGCTGTTAGGAGGGAATCTGCAGCTTGCAGTGAAAGCGCTTCCAGAGGGGAGTCTAATGAGGGCAAGCATTTGATGGTAGCAGCTTCCCTGCGGGAGATATTCTCTTTGCCAAAATCGCCTTATTAGCCGCAGTTAAGATACAATTCAGTACACTGTCCTACAGCTTGCTGTTAGGAGGGAATCTGCAGCTTGCAGTGAAAGCGCTTCCAGAGGGGAGTCTAATGAGGGCAAACATTTGATGTTAGCAGCTTCCCTGCGGGTGATATTCTCTTTGCCAAAATCGCATTATTAGGCGAAAGTAAGTTACAATTCAGTACCCTATCCTAAAGCTTGCTGTTAGGAGGGAATCTGCAGCTTGCAGTGAAAGCGCTTCCAGAGGGGAGTCTATTGAGGGCAAACATTTGATGGTAGCAGCTTCCCTGCGGGAGACACTCTCTTTGCCAAAATCGCATTATTATCCGCAGTTAAGTTACAATTCAGTACCCTATCCTAAAGCTTGCTGTTAGGAGGGAATCTGCAGCTTGCAGTGAAAGCGCTTCCAGAGGGGAGTCTAATGAGGGCAAACATTTGATGGTAGCAGCTTCCCTGCGGGAGATACTCTCTTTGCCAAAATCGCATTATTAGGCGAAAGTAAGTTACAATTCAGGACCCTATCCTAAAGCTTGCTGTTAGGAGGGAATCTGCAGCTTGCAGTGAAAGCGCTTCCAGAGGGGAGTCTAATGAGGGCAAACATTTGATGGTAGCAGCTTCCCTGCGGGAGATACTCTCTTTGCCAAAATCGCATTATTAGGCGAAAGTAAGTTACAATTCAGTACCCTATCCTAAAGCTTGCTGTTAGGAGGGAATCTGCAGCTTGCAGTGAAAGCGCTTCCAGAGGGGAGTCTAATGAGGGCAAACATTTGATGGTAGCAGCTTCCCTGCGCGAGATACTCTCTTTGCCAAAATCGCATTATTAGGCGAAAGTAAGTTACAATTCAGTACCCTATCCTAAAGCTTGCTGTTAGGAGGGAATCTGCAGCTTGCAGTGAAAGCGCTTCCAGAGGGGAGTCTAATGAGGGCAAGCATTTGATGGTAGCAGCTTCCCTGCGGGAGATATTCTCTTTGCCAAAATCGCCTTATTAGCCGCAGTTAAGTTACAATTCAGTACACTGTCCTACAGCTTGCTGTTAGGAGGGAATCTGCAGCTTGCAGTCAAAGCGCTTCCAGAGGGGAGTCTAATGAGGGCAAACATTTGATGTTAGCAGCTTCCCTGCGGGTGATACTCTCTTTGCCATAATCGCATTATTAGGCGAAAGTAAGTTTCAATTCAGTACCCTATCCTAAAGCTTGCTGTTAGGAGGGAATCTGCAGCTTGCAGTGAAAGCGCTTCCAGAGGGGAGTCTAACGAGGGCAAACATTTGATGGTAGCAGCTTCCCTGCGGGAGATACTCTCTTTGCCAAAATCGCCTTATTAGCCGCAGTTAAGTTACAATTCAGTACCCTATCCTAAAGCTTGCTGTTAGGAGGGAATCTGCAGCTTGCAGTGAAAGCGCTTCCAGAGGGGAGTCTAATGAGGGCAAAGATTTGAAGGTAGCAGCTTCCCTGCGGGAGATACTCTCTTTGCCAAAATCGCATTATTAGGCGAAAGAAAGTTACAATTCAGTACCCTATCCTAAAGCTTGCTGTTAGGAGGGAATCTGCAGCTTGCAGTGAAAGCGCTTCCAGAGGGGAGTCTAATGAGGGCAAAGATTTGATGGTAGCAGCTTCCCTGCGGGAGATACTCTCTTTGCCAAAATCGCATTATTAGGCGAAAGTAAGTTACAATTCAGTACCCTATCCTAAAGCTTGCTGTTAGGAGGGAATCTGAAGCTTGCAGTGAAAGCGCTTCCAGAGGGGAGTCTAATGAGGGCAAACATTTGATGGTAGCAGCTTCCCTGCGGGAGAAAGTCTCTTTGCTAAAATCGCACTATTAGGCGAAAGTACGTTACAATTCAGTACCCTTCCCTAAAGATTTCTGTTAGGAGGGAATCTGCAGCTTGCAGTGAAAGCGCTTCCAGAGGGGAGTCTAATGAGGGCAAACATTTGATGGTAGCAGCTTCCCTGCGGGAGATACTCTCTTTGCCAAAATCGCATTATTAGGCGAAAGTAAGTTACAATTCAGTACCCTATCCTAAAGCTTGCTGTTAGGAGGGAATCTGCAGCTTGCAGTGAAAGCACTTCCAGAGGGGAGTCTAATGAGGGCAAAGATTTGATGGTAGCAGCTTCCCTGCGGGAGATAATCTCTTTGCCAAAATCGCACTATTAGGCGAAAGTAAGTTACAATTCAGGACCCTATCCTAAAGCTTGCAGTTAGGAGGGAATCTGCAGCTTGCAGTGAAAGCGCTTCCAGAGGGGAGTCTAATGAGGGCAAACATTTGATCGTAACAGCTTCCCTGCGGGAGATATTCTCTTTGCCAAAATCGCCTTATTAGCCGCAGTTAAGTTACAATTCAGTACCCTATCCTAAAGCTTGCTGTTAGGAGGGAATCTGCAGCTTGCAGTGAAAGCGCTTCCAGAGGGGAGTCTAATGAGGGCAAGCATTTGATGGTAGCAGCTTCCCTGCGGGAGATACTCTCTTTGCCAAAATCGCATTATTAGGAGAAAGTAAGTTACGATTCAGTACCCTATCCTAAAGCTTGCTGTTAGGAGGGAATCTGCAGCTTGCAGTGAAAGCGCTTCCAGAGGGGAGTCTAATGAGGGCAAACATTTGATGGTAGCATCTTCCCTGCGGGAGATATTCTCTTTGCCAAATTCTCCTTATTAGCCGCAGTTAAGTTATAATTCAGTACCCTATCCTAAAGCTTGCTGTTAGGAGGGAATCTGCAGCTTGCAGTGAAAGCGCTTCCAGAGGGGAGTCTAATGAGGGCAAACATTTGATGGTAGCAGCTTCCCTGCGGGAGATACTCTCTTTGCCAAAATCGCATTATTAGGCGAAAGTAAGATACAATTCAGTACCCTATCCTAAAGCTTGCTGTTAGGAGGGAATCTGCAGCTTGCAGTGAAAGCGCTTCCAGAGGGGAGTCTATTGAGGGCAAACATTTGATGGTAGCAGCTTCCCTGCGGGAGATACTCTCTTTGCCAAAATCGCATTATTATCCGCAGTTAAGTTACAATTCAGTACCCTATCCTAAAGCTTGCTGTTAGGAGGGAATCTGCAGCTTGCAGTGAAAGCGCTTCCAGAGGGGAGTCTAATGAGGGCAAGCATTTGATGGTAGCAGCTTCCCTGCGGGAGATATTCTCTTTGCCAAAATCGCCTTATTAGCCGCAGTTAAGATACAATTCAGTACACTGTCCTACAGCTTGCTGTTAGGAGGGAATCTGCAGCTTGCAGTGAAAGCGCTTCCAGAGGGGAGTCTAATGAGGGCAAACATTTGATGTTAGCAGCTTCCCTGCGGGTGATATTCTCTTTGCCAAAATCGCATTATTAGGCGAAAGTAAGTTTCAATTCAGTACCCTATCCTAAAGCTTGCTGTTAGGAGGGAATCTGCAGCTTGCAGTGAAAGCGCTTCCAGAGGGGAGTCTAATGAAGGCAAACATTTGATGGTAGCAGCTTCCCTGCGGGAGATACTCTCTTTGCCAAAATCGCATTATTAGGCGAAAGTAAGTTACAATTCAGTACCCTATCCTAAAGCTTGCTGTTAGGAGGGAATCTGCAGCTTGCAGTGAAAGCGCTTCCAGAGGGGAGTCTAATGAGGGCAAAGATTTGATGGTAGCAGCTTCCCTGCGGGAGATAATCTCTTTGCCAAAATCGCATTATTAGGCGAAAGTAAGTTACAATTCAGGACCCTATCCTAAAGCTTGCAGTTAGGAGGGAATCTGCAGCTTGCAGTGAAAGCGCTTCCAGAGGGGAGTCTAATGAGGGCAAACATTTGATCGTAACAGCTTCCCTGCGGGAGATATTCTCTTTGCCAAAATCGCCTTATTAGCCGCAGTTAAGTTACAATTCAGTACCCTATCCTAAAGCTTGCTGTTAGGAGGGAATCTGCAGCTTGCAGTGAAAGCGCTTCCAGAGGGGAGTCTAATGAGGGCAAGCATTTGATGGTAGCAGCTTCCCTGCGGGAGATACTCTCTTTGCCAAAATCGCATTATTAGGAGAAAGTAAGTTACAATTCAGTACCCTATCCTAAAGCTTGCTGTTAGGAGGGAATCTGCAGCTTGCAGTGAAAGCGCTTCCAGAGGGGAGTCTAATGAGGGCAAACATTTGATGGTAGCAGCTTCCCTGCGCGAGATACTCTCTTTGCCAAAATCGCATTATTAGGCGAAAGTAAGTTACAATTCAGTACCCTATCCTAAAGCTTGCTGTTAGGAGGGAATCTGCAGCTTGCAGTGAAAGCGCTTCCAGAGGGGAGTCTAATGAGGGCAAGCATTTGATGGTAGCAGCTTCCCTGCGGGAGATATTCTCTTTGCCAAAATCGCCTTATTAGCCGCAGTTAAGTTACAATTCAGTACACTGTCCTACAGCTTGCTGTTAGGAGGGAATCTGCAGCTTGCAGTCAAAGCGCTTCCAGAGGGGAGTCTAATGAGGGCAAACATTTGATGTTAGCAGCTTCCCTGCGGGTGATACTCTCTTTGCCATAATCGCATTATTAGGCGAAAGTAAGTTTCAATTCAGTACCCTATCCTAAAGCTTGCTGTTAGGAGGGAATCTGCAGCTTGCAGTGAAAGCGCTTCCAGAGGGGAGTCTAACGAGGGCAAACATTTGATGGTAGCAGCTTCCCTGCGGGAGATACTCTCTTTGCCAAAATCGCCTTATTAGCCGCAGTTAAGTTACAATTCAGTACCCTATCCTAAAGCTTGCTGTTAGGAGGGAATCTGCAGCTTGCAGTGAAAGCGCTTCCAGAGGGGAGTCTAATGAGGGCAAAGATTTGAAGGTAGCAGCTTCCCTGCGGGAGATACTCTCTTTGCCAAAATCGCATTATTAGGCGAAAGAAAGTTACAATTCAGTACCCTATCCTAAAGCTTGCTGTTAGGAGGGAATCTGCAGCTTGCAGTGAAAGCGCTTCCAGAGGGGAGTCTAATGAGGGCAAAGATTTGATGGTAGCAGCTTCCCTGCGGGAGATACTCTCTTTGCCAAAATCGCATTATTAGGCGAAAGTAAGTTACAATTCAGTACCCTATCCTAAAGCTTGCTGTTAGGAGGGAATCTGAAGCTTGCAGTGAAAGCGCTTCCAGAGGGGAGTCTAATGAGGGCAAACATTTGATGGTAGCAGCTTCCCTGCGGGAGAAAGTCTCTTTGCTAAAATCGCACTATTAGGCGAAAGTACGTTACAATTCAGTACCCTTCCCTAAAGATTTCTGTTAGGAGGGAATCTGCAGCTTGCAGTGAAAGCGCTTCCAGAGGGGAGTCTAATGAGGGCAAACATTTGATGGTAGCAGCTTCCCTGCGGGAGATACTCTCTTTGCCAAAATCGCATTATTAGGCGAAAGTAAGTTACAATTCAGTACCCTATCCTAAAGCTTGCTGTTAGGAGGGAATCTGCAGCTTGCAGTGAAAGCACTTCCAGAGGGGAGTCTAATGAGGGCAAAGATTTGATGGTAGCAGCTTCCCTGCGGGAGATAATCTCTTTGCCAAAATCGCACTATTAGGCGAAAGTAAGTTACAATTCAGGACCCTATCCTAAAGCTTGCAGTTAGGAGGGAATCTGCAGCTTGCAGTGAAAGCGCTTCCAGAGGGGAGTCTAATGAGGGCAAACATTTGATCGTAACAGCTTCCCTGCGGGAGATATTCTCTTTGCCAAAATCGCCTTATTAGCCGCAGTTAAGTTACAATTCAGTACCCTATCCTAAAGCTTGCTGTTAGGAGGGAATCTGCAGCTTGCAGTGAAAGCGCTTCCAGAGGGGAGTCTAATGAGGGCAAGCATTTGATGGTAGCAGCTTCCCTGCGGGAGATACTCTCTTTGCCAAAATCGCATTATTAGGAGAAAGTAAGTTACGATTCAGTACCCTATCCTAAAGCTTGCTGTTAGGAGGGAATCTGCAGCTTGCAGTGAAAGCGCTTCCAGAGGGGAGTCTAATGAGGGCAAACATTTGATGGTAGCATCTTCCCTGCGGGAGATATTCTCTTTGCCAAATTCTCCTTATTAGCCGCAGTTAAGTTATAATTCAGTACCCTATCCTAAAGCTTGCTGTTAGGAGGGAATCTGCAGCTTGCAGTGAAAGCGCTTCCAGAGGGGAGTCTAATGAGGGCAAACATTTGATGGTAGCAGCTTCCCTGCGGGAGATACTCTCTTTGCCAAAATCGCATTATTAGGCGAAAGTAAGATACAATTCAGTACCCTATCCTAAAGCTTGCTGTTAGGAGGGAATCTGCAGCTTGCAGTGAAAGCGCTTCCAGAGGGGAGTCTATTGAGGGCAAACATTTGATGGTAGCAGCTTCCCTGCGGGAGATACTCTCTTTGCCAAAATCGCATTATTATCCGCAGTTAAGTTACAATTCAGTACCCTATCCTAAAGCTTGCTGTTAGGAGGGAATCTGCAGCTTGCAGTGAAAGCGCTTCCAGAGGGGAGTCTAATGAGGGCAAGCATTTGATGGTAGCAGCTTCCCTGCGGGAGATATTCTCTTTGCCAAAATCGCCTTATTAGCCGCAGTTAAGATACAATTCAGTACACTGTCCTACAGCTTGCTGTTAGGAGGGAATCTGCAGCTTGCAGTGAAAGCGCTTCCAGAGGGGAGTCTAATGAGGGCAAACATTTGATGTTAGCAGCTTCCCTGCGGGTGATATTCTCTTTGCCAAAATCGCATTATTAGGCGAAAGTAAGTTTCAATTCAGTACCCTATCCTAAAGCTTGCTGTTAGGAGGGAATCTGCAGCTTGCAGTGAAAGCGCTTCCAGAGGGGAGTCTAATGAAGGCAAACATTTGATGGTAGCAGCTTCCCTGCGGGAGATACTCTCTTTGCCAAAATCGCATTATTAGGCGAAAGTAAGTTACAATTCAGTACCCTATCCTAAAGCTTGCTGTTAGGAGGGAATCTGCAGCTTGCAGTGAAAGCGCTTCCAGAGGGGAGTCTAATGAGGGCAAAGATTTGATGGTAGCAGCTTCCCTGCGGGAGATAATCTCTTTGCCAAAATCGCATTATTAGGCGAAAGTAAGTTACAATTCAGGACCCTATCCTAAAGCTTGCAGTTAGGAGGGAATCTGCAGCTTGCAGTGAAAGCGCTTCCAGAGGGGAGTCTAATGAGGGCAAACATTTGATCGTAACAGCTTCCCTGCGGGAGATATTCTCTTTGCCAAAATCGCCTTATTAGCCGCAGTTAAGTTACAATTCAGTACCCTATCCTAAAGCTTGCTGTTAGGAGGGAATCTGCAGCTTGCAGTGAAAGCGCTTCCAGAGGGGAGTCTAATGAGGGCAAGCATTTGATGGTAGCAGCTTCCCTGCGGGAGATACTCTCTTTGCCAAAATCGCATTATTAGGAGAAAGTAAGTTACGATTCAGTACCCTATCCTAAAGCTTGCTGTTAGGAGGGAATCTGCAGCTTGCAGTGAAAGCGCTTCCAGAGGGGAGTCTAATGAGGGCAAACATTTGATGGTAGCATCTTCCCTGCGGGAGATATTCTCTTTGCCAAATTCTCCTTATTAGCCGCAGTTAAGTTATAATTCAGTACCCTATCCTAAAGCTTGCTGTTAGGAGGGAATCTGCAGCTTGCAGTGAAAGCGCTTCCAGAGGGGAGTCTAATGAGGGCAAACATTTGATGGTAGCAGCTTCCCTGCGGGAGATACTCTCTTTGCCAAAATCGCATTATTAGGCGAAAGTAAGTTACAATTCAGTACCCTATCCTAAAGCTTGCTGTTAGGAGGGAATCTGCAGCTTGCAGTGAAAGCGCTTCCAGAGGGGAGTCTATTGAGGGCAAACATTTGATGGTAGCAGCTTCCCTGCGGGAGATACTCTCTTTGCCAAAATCGCATTATTATCCGCAGTTAAGTTACAATTCAGTACCCTATCCTAAAGCTTGCTGTTAGGAGGGAATCTGCAGCTTGCAGTGAAAGCGCTTCCAGAGGGGAGTCTAATGAGGGCAAGCATTTGATGGTAGCAGCTTCCCTGCGGGAGATATTCTCTTTGCCAAAATCGCCTTATTAGCCACAGTTAAGATACAATTCAGTACACTGTCCTACAGCTTGCTGTTAGCAGGGAATCTGCAGCTTGCAGTGAAAGCGCTTCCAGAGGGGAGTCTAATGAGGGCAAACATTTGATGGTAGCAGCTTCCCTGCGGGTGATATTCTCTTTGCCAAAATCGCATTATTAGGCGAAAGTAAGTTACAATTCAGTACCCTATCCTAAAGCTTGCTGTTAGGAGGGAATCTGCAGCTTGCAGTGAAAGCGCTTCCAGAGGGGAGTCTAATGAGGGCAAACATTTGATGGTAGCAGCTTCCCTGCGGGAGATACTCTCTTTGCCAAAATCGCATTATTAGGCGAAAGTAAGTTACAATTCAGTACCCTATCCTAAAGCTTGCTGTTAGGAGGGAATCTGCAGCTTGCAGTGAAAGCGCTTCCAGAGGGGAGTCTAATGAGGGCAAACATTTGATGGTAGCAGCTTCCCTGCGCGAGATACTCTCTTTGCCAAAATCGCATTATTAGGCGAAAGTAAGTTACAATTCAGTACCCTATCCTAAAGCTTGCTGTTAGGAGGGAATCTGCAGCTTGCAGTGAAAGCGCTTCCAGAGGGGAGTCTAATGAGGGCAAGCATTTGATGGTAGCAGCTTCCCTGCGGGAGATATTCTCTTTGCCAAAATTGCCTTATTAACCGCAGTTAAGTTACAATTCAGTACCCTATCCTAAAGCTTGCTGTTAGGAGGGAATCTGCAGCTTGCAGTGAAAGCGCTTCCAGAGGGGAGTCTAATGAGGGCAAAGATTTGAAGGTAGCAGCTTCCCTGCGGGAGATACTCTCTTTGCCAAAATCGCATTATTAGGCGAAAGAAAGTTACAATTCAGTACCCTATCCTAAAGCTTGCTGTTAGGAGGGAATCTGCAGCTTGCAGTGAAAGCGCTTCCAGAGGGGAGTCTAATGAGGGCAAAGATTTGATGGTAGCAGCTTCCCTGCGGGAGATACTCTCTTTGCCAAAATCGCATTATTAGGCGAAAGTAAGTTACAATTCAGTACCCTATCCTAAAGCTTGCTGTTAGGAGGGAATCTGCAGCTTGCAGTGAAAGCGCTTCCAGAGGGGAGTCTAATGAGGGCAAACATTTGATGGTAGCAGCTTCCCTGCGGGAGAAAGTCTCTTTGCTAAAATCGCATTATTAGGCGAAAGTACGTTACAATTCAGTACCCTTCCCTAAAGATTTCTGTTAGGAGGGAATCTGCAGCTTGCAGTGAAAGCGCTTCCAGAGGGGAGTCTAATGAGGGCAAACATTTGATGGTAGCAGCTTCCCTGCGGGAGATACTCTCTTTGCCAAAATCGCATTATTAGGCGAAAGTAAGTTACAATTCAGTACCCTATCCTAAAGCTTGCTGTTAGGAGGGAATCTGCAGCTTGCAGTGAAAGCGCTTCCAGAGGGGAGTCTAATGAGGGCAAAGATTTGATGGTAGCAGCTTCCCTGCGGGAGATAATCTCTTTGCCAAAATCGCATTATTAGGCGAAAGTAAGTTACAATTCAGGACCCTATCCTAAAGCTTGCAGTTAGGAGGGAATCTGCAGCTTGCAGTGAAGCGCTTCCAGAGGGGAGTCTAATGAGGGCAAACATTTGATCGTAACAGCTTCCCTGCGGGGAGATATTCTCTTTGCCAAAATCGCCTTATTAGCCGCAGTTAAGTTACAATTCAGTACCCTATCCTAAAGCTTGCTGTTAGGAGGGAATCTGCAGCTTGCAGTGAAAGCGCTTCCAGAGGGGAGTCTAATGAGGGCAAGCATTTGATGGTAGCAGCTTCCCTGCGGGAGATACTCTCTTTGCCAAAATCGCATTATTAGGAGAAAGTAAGTTACGATTCAGTACCCTATCCTAAAGCTTGCTGTTAGGAGGGAATCTGCAGCTTGCAGTGAAAGCGCTTCCAGAGGGGAGTCTAATGAGGGCAAACATTTGATGGTAGCATCTTCCCTGCGGGAGATATTCTCTTTGCCAAATTCTCCTTATTAGCCGCAGTTAAGTTATAATTCAGTACCCTATCCTAAAGCTTGCTGTTAGGAGGGAATCTGCAGCTTGCAGTGAAAGCGCTTCCAGAGGGGAGTCTAATGAGGGCAAAGATTTGATGGTAGCAGCTTCCCTGCGGGAGATAGTCTCTTTGCAAAATCGCATTATTAGGCGAAAGTAAGTTACAATTCAGTACCCTATCCTAAAGCTTGCTGTTAGGAGGGAATCTGCAGCTTGCAGTGAAAGCGCTTCCAGAGGGGAGTCTATTGAGGGCAAACATTTGATGGTAGCAGCTTCCCTGCGGGAGATACTCTCTTTGCCAAAATCGCATTATTATCCGCAGTTAAGTTTACAATTCAGTACCCTATCCTAAAGCTTGCTGTTAGGAGGGAATCTGCAGCTTGCAGTGAAAGCGCTTCCAGAGGGGGAGTCTAATGAGGGCAAGCATTTGATGGTAGCAGCTTCCCTGCGGGAGATATTCTCTTTGCCAAAATCGCCTTATTAGCCGCAGTTAAGATACAATTCAGTACACTGTCCTACAGCTTGCTGTTAGGAGGGAATCTGCAGCTTGCAGTGAAAGCGCTTCCAGAGGGGAGTCTAATGAGGGCAAACATTTGATGTTAGCAGCTTCCCTGCGGGTGATATTCTCTTTGCCAAAATCGCATTATTAGGCGAAAGTAAGTTACAATTCAGTACCCTATCCTAAAGCTTGCTGTTAGGAGGGAATCTGCAGCTTGCAGTGAAAGCGCTTCCAGAGGGGAGTCTAATGAGGGCAAACATTTGATGGTAGCAGCTTCCCTGCGGAGATAGTCTCTTTGCTATAATCGCCTTATTAGCCGCAGTTAAGTTACAATTCAGTACCCTATCCTAAAGCTTGCTGTTAGGAGGGAATCTGCAGCTTGCAGTGAAAGCGCTTCCAGAGGGGAGTCTAATGAGGGCAAACATTTGATGTAGCAGCTTCCCTGCGGGAGATAGTCTCTTGCCAAAATCGCATTATTAGGCGAAAGTAAGTTACAATTCAGTACCCTATCCTAAAGCTTGCTGTTAGGAGGGAATCTGCAGCTTGCAGTGAAAGCGCTTCCAGAGGGGGAGTCTAATGAGGGCAAACATTTGATGGTAGCAGCTTCCCTGCGGGAGATACTCTCTTTTCCAAAATCGCATTATTAGGCGAAAGTAAGTTACAATTCAGTACCCTATCCTAAAGCTTGCTGTTAGGAGGGAATCTGCAGCTTGCAGTGAAAGCGCTTCCAGAGGGGAGTCTAATGAAGGCAAACATTTGATGGTAGCAGCTTCCCTGCGGGAGATACTCTCTTTGCCAAAATCGCATTATTAGGCGAAAGTAAGTTACAATTCAGTACCCTATCCTAAAGCTTGCTGTTAGGAGGGAATCTGCAGCTTGCAGTGAAAGCGCTTCCAGAGGGGAGTCTAATGAGGGCAAAGATTTGATGGTAGCAGCTTCCTGCGGGAGATACTCTCTTTGCCAAAATCGCATTATTAGGCGAAAGTAAGTTACAATTCAGGACCCTATCCTAAAGCTTGCTGTTAGGAGGGAATCTGCAGCTTGAAGTGAATGCGCTTCCAGAGGTCAGTCTAACGAGGACAAACATTTGATGGTAGCAGCTTCCCAGCGGGAGATACTCTTTTTGCCAAAATCGCATTATTAGGCGAAGTAGGTTACAATTCAGTACCTATCCTAAAGCTTGCTGTTAGGAGGGGAATCTGCAGCTTGCAGTGAAAGCGCTTCCAGAGGGGAGTCCTATTGAGGGCAAACATTTGATGGTAGCAGCTTCCCTGCGGGAGATACTCTCTTTGCCAAAATCGCATTATTATCCGCAGTTAAGTTACAATTCAGTACCCTATCCTAAAGCTTGCTGTTAGGAGGGAATCTGCAGCTTGCAGTGAAAGCGCTTCCAGAGGGGAGTCTAATGAGGGCAAACATTTGATGGTAGCAGCTTCCCTGCGGGAGATACTCTCTTTGCCAAAATCGCATTATTAGGCGAAAGTAAGTTACAATTCAGTACCCTATCCTAAAGCTTGCTGTTAGGAGGGAATCTGCAGCTTGCACTGAAAGCGCTTCCAGAGGGGAGTCTAATGAGGGCAAACATTTGATGGTAGCAGCTTCCCTGCGCGAGATACTCTCTTTGCCAAAATCGCATTATTAGGCGAAAGTAAGTTACAATTCAGTACCCTATCCTAAAGCTTGCTGTTAGGAGGGAATCTGCAGCTTGCAGTGAAAGCGCTTCCAGAGGGGAGTCTAATGAGGGCAAGCATTTGATGGTAGCAGCTTCCCTGCGGGAGATATTCTCTTTGCCATAATCGCCTTATTAGCCGCAGTTAAGATACAATTCAGTACACTGTCCTACAGCTTGCTGTTAGGAGGGAATCTGCAGCTTGCAGTGAAAGCGCTTCCAGAGGGGAGTCTAATGAGGGCAAACATTTGATGTTAGCAGCTTCCCTGCGGGTGATACTCTCTTTGCCAAAATCGCATTATTAGGCGAAAGTAAGTTTCAATTCAGTACCCTATCCTAAAGCTTGCTGTTAGGAGGGAATCTGCAGCTTGCAGTGAAAGCGCTTCCAGAGCGGAGTCTAATGAGGGCAAACATTTGATGGTAGCAGCTTCCCTGCGGGAGATAGTCTCTTTGCCAAATTCTCCTTATTAGCCGCAGTTAAGTTACAATTCAGTACCCTATCCTAAAGCTTGCTGTTAGGAGGGAATCTGCAGCTTGCAGTGAAAGCGCTTCCAGAGGGGAGTCTAATGAGGGCAAACATTTGATGGTAGCAGCTTCCCTGCGGGAGATACTCTCTTTTCCAAAATCGCATTATTAGGCGAAAGTAAGTTACAATTCAGGACCCTATCCTAAAGCTTGCTGTTAGGAGGGAATCTGCAGCTTGCAGTGAAAGCGCTTCCAGAGGGGAGTCTAATGAGGGCAAAGATTTGATGGTAGCACCTTCCCTGCGGGAGAAAGTCTCTTTGCTAAAATCGCATTATTAGGCGAAAGTACGTTACAATTCAGTACTTTCCCTAAAGATTTCTGTTAGGAGGGAATCTGCAGCTTGCAGTGAAAGCGCTTCCAGAGGGGAGTCTAATGAGGGCAAACATTTGATGGTAGCAGCTTCCCTGCGGGAGATACTCTCTTTGCCAAAATCGCATTATTAGGCGAAAGTAAGTTACAATTCAGTACCCTATCCTAAAGCTTGCTGTTAGGAGGGAATCTGCAGCTTGAAGTGAATGCGCTTCCAGAGGCCAGTCTAACGAGGGCAAACATTTGATGGTAGCAGCTTCCAGCGGGAGATACTCTTTTTGCCAAAATCGCATTATTAGGCGAAAGTAAGTTACAATTCAGTACCCTATCCTAAAGCTTGCTGTTAGGAGGGAATCTGCAGCTTGCAGTGAAAGCGCTTCCAGAGGGGAGTCTAATGAGGGCAAGCATTTGATGGTAGCAGCTTCCCTGCGGGAGATACTCTCTTCGCCAATATCGCATTATTAGGCGAAAGTAAGTTACGATTCAGTACACTATCCTAAAGCTTGCTGTTAGGAGGGAATCTGCAGCTTGCAGTGAAAGCGCTTCCAGAGGGGAGTCTAATGAGGGCAAACATTTGATGGTAGCATCTTCCCTGCGGGAGATATTCTCTTTGCCAAATTCTCCTTATTAGCCGCAGTTAAGTTATAATTCAGTACCCTATCCTAAAGCTTGCTGTTAGGAGGGAATCTGCAGCTTGCAGTGAAAGCGCTTCCAGAGGGGAGTCTAATGAGGGCAAACATTTGATGGTAGCAGCTTCCCTGCGGGAGATACTCTCTTTGCCAAAATCGCATTATTAGGCGAAAGTAAGTTACAATTCAGTACCCTATCCTAAAGCTTGCTGTTAGGAGGGAATCTGCAGCTTGCAGTGAAAGCGCTTCCAGAGGGGAGTCTATTGAGGGCAAACATTTGATGGTAGCAGCTTCCCTGCGGGAGATACTCTCTTTGCCAAAATCGCATTATTATCCGCAGTTAAGTTACAATTCAGTACCCTATCCTAAAGCTTGCTGTTAGGAGGGAATCTGCAGCTTGCAGTGAAAGCGCTTCCAGAGGGGAGTCTAATGAGGGCAAACATTTGATGGTAGCAGCTTCCCTGCGGGAGATACTCTCTTTGCCAAAATCGCATTATTAGGCGAAAGTAAGTTACAATTCAGTACCCTATCCTAAAGCTTGCTGTTAGGAGGGAATCTGCAGCTTGCACTGAAAGCGCTTCCAGAGGGGAGCCTAATGAGGGCAAACATTTGATGGTAGCAGCTTCCCTGCGGGAGATACTCTCTTTTCCAAAATCGCATTATTAGGCGAAAGTAAGTTACAATTCAGTACCCTATCCTAAAGCTTGCTGTTAGGAGGGAATCTGCAGCTTGCAGTGAAAGCGCTTCCAGAGGGGAGTCTAATGAGGGCAAGCATTTGATGGTAGCAGCTTCCCTGCGGGAGATATTCTCTTTGCCAAAATCGCCTTATTAGCCGCAGTTAAGATACAATTCAGTACACTGTCCTACAGCTTGCTGTTAGGAGGGAATCTGCAGCTTGCAGTGAAAGCGCTTCCAGAGGGGAGTCTAATGAGGGCAAACATTTGATGTTAGCAGCTTCCCTGCGGGTGATACTCTCTTTGCCAAAATCGCATTATTAGGCGAAAATAAGTTTCAATTCAGTACCCTATCCTAAAGCTTGCTGTTAGGAGGGAATCTGCAGCTTGCAGTGAAAGCGCTTCCAGAGGGGAGTCTAATGAGGGCAAACATTTGATGGTAGCAGCTTCCCTGCGGGAGATAGTCTCTTTGCCAAAATCGCATTTTTAGGCGAAAGTAAGTTACAATTCAGTACCCTATCCTAAAGCTTGCTGTTAGGAGGGAATCTGCAGCTTGCAGTGAAAGCGCTTCCAGAGGGGAGTCTAATGAGGGCAAACATTTGATGGTAGCAGCTTCCCTGCGGGAGATACTCTCTTTTCCAAAATCGCATTATTAGGCGAAAGTAAGTTACAATTCAGTACCCTATCCTAAAGCTTGCTGTTAGGAGGGAATCTGCAGCTTGCAGTGAAAGCGCTTCCAGAGGGGAGTCTAATGAGGGCAAAGATTTGATGGTAGCACCTTCCCTGCGGGAGATACTCTCTTTGCCAAAATCGCATTATTAGGCGAAAGTAAGTTACAATTCAGTACCCTATCCTAAAGCTTGCTGTTAGGAGGGAATCTGCAGCTTGCAGTGAAAGCGCTTCCAGAGGGGAGTCTAATGAGGGCAAACATTTGATGGTAGCAGCTTCCCTGCGGGAGAAAGTCTCTTTGCTAAAATCGCATTATTAGGCGAAAGTACGTTACAATTCAGTACCTTTCCCTAAAGATTTCTGTTAGGAGGGAATCTGCAGCTTGCAGTGAAAGCGCTTCCAGAGGGGAGTCTAATGAGGGCAAACATTTGATGGTAACAGCTTCCCTGCGGGAGATACTCTCTTTGCCAAAATCGCATTATTAGGCGAAAGTAAGTTACAATTCAGTACCCTATCCTTAAGCTTGCTGTTAGGAGGGAATCTGCAGCCTGAAGTGAATGCGCTTCCAGAGGCCAGTCTAACGAGGGCAAACATTTGATGGTAGCAGCTTCCCAGCGGGAGATACTCTTTTTGCCAAAATCGCATTATTAGGCGAAAGTAAGTTACAATTCAGTACCCTATCCTAAAGCTTGCTGTTAGGAGGGAATCTGCAGCTTGCAGTGAAAGCGCTTCCAGAGGGGAGTCTAATGAGGGCAAACATTTGATGGTAACAGCTTCCCTGCGGGAGATATGCTCTTTGCCAAAATCGCCTTATTAGCCGCAGTTAAGTTACAATTCAGTACCCTATCCTAAAGCTTGCTGTTAGGAGGGAATCTGCAGCTTGCAGTGAAAGCGCTTCCAGAGGGGAGTCTAATGAGGGCAAGCATTTGATGGTAGCAACTTCCCTGCGGGAGATACTCTCTTCGCCAATATCGCATTATTAGGCGAAAGTAAGCTACGATTCAGTACCCTATCCTAAAGCTTGCTGTTAGGAGGGAATCTGCAGCTTGCAGTGAAAGCGCTTCCAGAGGGGAGTCTAATGAGGGCAAACATTTGATGGTAGCATCTTCCCTGCGGGAGATATTCTCTTTGCCAAATTCTCCTTATTAGCCGCAGTTAATTTATAATTCAGTACCCTATCCTAAAGCTTGCTGTTAGGAGGGAATCTGCAGCTTGCAGTGAAAGCGCTTCCAGAGGGGAGTCTAATGAGGGCAAACATTTGATGGTAGCAGCTTCCCTGCCGGAGATACTCTCTTTGCCAAAATCGCATTATTAGGCGAAAGTAAGATACAATTCAGGACCCTATCCTAAAGCTTGCAGTTAGGAGGGAATCTGCAGCTTGCAGTGAAAGCGCTTCCACAGGGTAGTCTAATGAGGGCAAACATTTGATGGTAGCAGCTTCCCTGCGGGAGATACTCTCTTTTCCAAAATCGCATTATTAGGCGAAAGTAAGTTACAATTCAGTACCCTATCCTAAAGCTTGCTGTTAGGAGGGAATCTGCAGCTTGCAGTGAAAGCGCTTCCAGAGGGGAGTCTAATGAGGGCAAATATTTGATGGTAGCAGCTTCCCTGCGGGAGATATTCTCTTTGCCATAATCGCCTTATTAGCCGCATTTAAGTTACAATTCAGTACCCTATCCTAAAGCTTGCTGTTAGGAGGGAATCTGCAGCTTGCAGTGAAAGCGCTTCCAGAGGGGAGTCTAATGAGGGCAAACATTTGATGGTAGCAGCTTCCCTGCGGGAGATACTCTCTTTGACAAAATCGCATTATTAGGCGAAAGTAAGTTACAATTCAGTACCCTATCCTAAAGCTTGCTGTTAGGAGGGAATCTGCAGCTTGCAGTGAAAGCGCTTCCAGAGGGGAGTCTAACGAGGGCAAACATTTGATGGTAGCAGCTTCCCTGCGGGAGATACTCTCTTTGCCAAAATCGCATTATTAGGCGAAAGTAAGTTACAATTCAGTACCCTATCCTAAAGCTTGCTGTTAGGAGGGAATCTGCAGCTTGCAGTGAAAGCGATTCCACAGGGTAGTCTAATGAGGGCAAACATTTGATGGTAGCAGCTTCCCTGCGGGAGATATTCTCTTTGCAAAATCGCCTTATTAGCCGCAGTTAAGATACAATTCAGTACACTTTCCTACAGCTTGCTGTTAGGAGGGAATCTGCAGCTTGCAGTGAAAGCGCTTCCAGAGGGGAGTCTAATGAGGGCAAACATTTGATGTTAGCAGCTTCCCTGCGGGTGATACTCTCTTTGCCAAAATCGCATTATTAGGCGAAAGTAAGTTACAATTCAGTACCCTATCCTAAAGCTTGCTGTTAGGAGGGAATCTGCAGCTTGCAGTGAAAGCGCTTCAAGAGGGGAGTCTAATGAGGGCAAACATTTGATGGTAGCAGCTTCCCTGCGGGAGATAGTCTCTTTGCTATAATCGCCTTTTTAGCCGCAGTTAAGTTACAATTCTGTACCCTATCCTAAAGCTTGCTGTTAGGAGGGAATCTGCAGCTTGCAGTGAAAGCGCTTCCAGAGGGGAGTCTAATGAGGGCAAAGATTTGATGGTAGCAGCTTCCCTGCGGCAGATACTCTCTTTGCCAAAATCGCATTATTAGGCGAAAGTAAGTTACAATTCAGTACCTTATCCTAAAGCTTGCTGTTAGGAGGGAATCTGAAGCTTGCAGTGAAAGCGCTTCCAGAGGGGAGTGTAATGAGGGCAAACATTTGATGGTAGCAGCTTCCCTGCGGGAGATACTCTCTTTGCCAAAATCGCATTATTAGGCGAAAGTAAGTTACAATTCAGTACCCTATCCTAAAGCTTGCTGTTAGGAGGGAATCTGCAGCTTGAAGTGAATGCGCTTCCAGAGGGTAGTCTAACGAGGGCAAACATTTGATGGTAGCAGCTTCCCTGCGGGAGATACTCTCTTTGCCATAATCGCCTTATAAGCCGCAGTTAAGTTACAATTCAGTACCCTATCCTAAAGCTTGCTGTTAGGAGGGAATCTGCAGCTTGAAGTGAATGCGCTTCCAGAGGGTAGTATAACGAGGGCAAACATTTGATGGTAGCAGCTTCCCTGCGGGAGATACTCTCTTTGCCATAATCGCCTTATAAGCCGCAGTTAAGTTACAATTCCGAACAGTGTCCTACAGCTTACTGTTAGGAGGGAATCTGCAGCTTGCAGTGAAAGCGCTTCCAGAGGGGAGTCTAATGAGGGCAAACATTTGATGGTAGCAGCTTCCCTGCGGGAGATACTCTCTTTGCCAAAATCGCATTATTAGGCGAAAGTAAGTTACAATTCAGTACCCTATCCTAAAGCTTGCTGTTAGGAGGGAATCTGCAGCTTGCAGTGAAAGCGCTTCCAGAGGGGAGTCTAATGAGGGCAAACATTTGATGGTAGCAGATTCCCTGCGGGAGATACTCTCTTTGCCAAAATCGCACTATTAGGCGAAAGTAAGTTACAATTCAGTACCCTATCCTAAAGCTTGCTGTTAGGAGGGAATCTGCAGCTTGCAGTGAAAGCGCTTCCAGAGGGGAGTCTAATGAGGGCAAACATTTGATGGTAGCAGCTTCCCTGCGGGAGATACTCTCTTTGCCAAAATCGCATTATTAGGCGAAAGTAAGTTACAATTCAGTACCCTATCCTAAAGCTTGCTGTTAGGAGGGAATCTGCAGCTTGCAGTGAAAGCGATTCCACAGGGTAGTCTAATGAGGGCAAACATTTGATGGTAGCAGCTTCCCTGCGGGAGATACTCTCTTTGCCAAAATCGCATTATTAGGCGAAAGTAAGTTACAATTCAGTACCCTATCCTAAAGCTTGCTGTTAGGAGGGAATCTGCAGCTTGCAGTGAATGCGCTTCCAGAGGGTAGTCTAACGAGGGCAAACATTTGATGGTAACAGCTTACCTGCAGGTGTTACTCTCTTTGCCAAAATCGGATTATTATGCGAAAGTAAGTTACAATTCAGTACCTTATCCTAAAGCTTGCTGTTAGGAGGGAATATGCAGCTTGCAGTGAAAGCGCTTCCAGAGGGGAGCGTAATGAGGGCAAACATTTGATGGTAGCAGCTTCCCTGCGGGAGATACTCTCTTTGCCAAAATCGCATTATTAGGCGAAAGTAAGTTACAATTCAGTACCCTATCCTAAAGCTTGCTGTTAGGAGGGAATCTGCAGCTTGCAGTGAAAGCGCTTCCAGAGGGGAGTCTAATGAGGGCAAACATTTGATGGTAACAGCTTCCCTGCGGGAGATATGCTCTTTGCCAAAATCGCCTTATTAGCCGCAGTTAAGTTACAATTCAGTACCCTATCCTAAAGCTTGCTGTTAGGAGGGAATCTGCAGCTTGCAGTGAAAGCGCTTCCAGAGGGGAGTCTAATGAGGGCAA
Organism: Phaenicophaeus curvirostris; assembly: GCF_032191515.1. Classification (NCBI taxonomy): domain Eukaryota; kingdom Metazoa; phylum Chordata; class Aves; order Cuculiformes; family Cuculidae; genus Phaenicophaeus; species Phaenicophaeus curvirostris. Next base: position 284,657 of record NW_027206757.1, read on the forward strand.
GCATTTGATGGTAGCAGCTTCCCTGCGGGAGATACTCTCTTCGCCAATATCGCATTATTAGGCGAAAGTAAGCTACGATTCAGTACCCTATCCTAAAGCTTGCTGTTAGGAGGGAATCTGCAGCTTGCAGTGAAAGCGCTTCCAGAGGGGAGTCTAATGAGGGCAAACATTTGATGGTAGCATCTTCCCTGCGGGAGATATTCTCTTTGCCAAATTCTCCTTATTAGCCGCAGTTAATATATAATTCAGTACCCTATCCTAAAGCTTGCTGTTAGGAGGGAATCTGCAGCTTGCAGTGAAAGCGCTTCCAGAGGGGAGTCTAATGAGGGCAAACATTTGATGGTAGCAGCTTCCCTGCCGGAGATACTCTCTTTGCCAAAATCGCATTATTAGGCGAAAGTAAGTTACAATTCAGTACCCTATCCTAAAGATTGCTGTTAGGAGGGAATCTGCAGCTTGCAGTGAAAGCGCTTCCAGAGGGGAGTCTAATGAGGGCAAAGATTTGATGGTAGCAGATTCCCTGCGGGAGATACTCTCTTTGCCAAAATCGCATTATTAGGCGAAAGTAAGATACAATTCAGGACCCTATCCTAAAGCTTGCAGTTAGGAGGGAATCTGCAGCTTGCAGTGAAAGCGCTTCCACAGGGTAGTCTAATGAGGGCAAACATTTGATGGTAGCAGCTTCCCTGCGGGAGATACTCTCTTTTCCAAAATCGCATTATTAGGCGAAAGTAAGTTACAATTCAGTACCCTATCCTAAAGCTTGCTGTTAGGAGGGAATCTGCAGCTTGAAGTGAATGCCCTTCCAGAGGGGAGTCTAATGAGGGCAAATATTTGATGGTAGCAGCTTCCCTGCGGGAGATATTCTCTTTGCCATAATCGCCTTATTAGCCGCATTTAAGTTACAATTCAGTACCCTATCCTAAAGCTTGCTGTTAGGAGGGAATCTGCAGCTTGCAGTGAAAGCGCTTCCAGAGGGGAGTCTAATGAGGGCAAACATTTGATGGTAGCAGCTTCCCTGCGGGAGATACTCTCTTTGACAAAATCGCATTATTAGGCGAAAGTAAGTTACAATTCAGTACCCTATCCTAAAGCTTGCTGTTAGGAGGGAATCTGCAGCTTGCAGTGAAAGCGCTTCCAGAGGGGAGTCTAACGAGGGCAAACATTTGATGGTAGCAGCTTCCCTGCGGGAGATACTCTCTTTGCCAAAATCGCATTATTAGGCGAAAGTAAGTTACAATTCAGGACCCTATCCTAAAGCTTGCTGTTAGGAGGGAATCTGCAGCTTGCAGTGAAAGCGATTCCACAGGGTAGTCTAATGAGGGCAAACATTTGATGGTAGCAGCTTCCCTGCGGGAGATATTCTCTTTGCAAAATCGCCTTATTAGCCGCAGTTAAGATACAATTCAGTACACTTTCCTACAGCTTGCTGTTAGGAGGGAATCTGCAGCTTGCAGTGAAAGCGCTTCCAGAGGGGAGTCTAATGAGGGCAAACATTTGATGTTAGCAGCTTCCCTGCGGGTGATACTCTCTTTGCCAAAATCGCATTATTAGGCGAAAGTAAGTTACAATTCAGTACCCTATCCTAAAGCTTGCTGTTAGGAGGGAATCTGCAGCTTGCAGTGAAAGCGCTTCAAGAGGGGAGTCTAATGAGGGCAAACATTTGATGGTAGCAGCTTCCCTGCGGGAGATAGTCTCTTTGCTATAATCGCCTTTTTAGCCGCAGTTAAGTTACAATTCTGTACCCTATCCTAAAGCTTGCTGTTAGGAGGGAATCTGCAGCTTGCAGTGAAAGCGCTTCCAGAGGGGAGTCTAATGAGGGCAAAGATTTGATGGTAGCAGCTTCCCTGCGGCAGATACTCTCTTTGCCAAAATCGCATTATTAGGCGAAAGTAAGTTACAATTCAGTACCTTATCCTAAAGCTTGCTGTTAGGAGGGAATCTGAAGCTTGCAGTGAAAGCGCTTCCAGAGGGGAGTGTAATGAGGGCAAACATTTGATGGTAGCAGCTTCCCTGCGGGAGATACTCTCTTTGCCATAATCGCGTTATAAGCCGCAGTTAAGTTACAATTCCGAACAGTGTCCTACAGCTTACTGTTAGGAGGGAATCTGCAGCTTGCAGTGAAAGCGCTTCCAGAGGGGAGTCTAATGAGGGCAAACATTTGATGGTAGCAGCTTCCCTGCGGGAGATACTCTCTTTGCCAAAATCGGATTATTAGGCGAAAGTAAGTTACAATTCAGTACCCTATCCTAAAGCTTGCTGTTAGGAGGGAATCTGCAGCTTGCAGTGAAAGCGCTTCCAGAGGGGAGTCTAATGAGGGCAAAGATTTGCTGGTAGCAGATTCCCTGCGGGAGATACTCTCTTTGCCAAAATCGCACTATTAGGCGAAAGTAAGTTACAATTCAGTACCCTATCCTAAAGCTTGCTGTTAGGAGGGAATCTGCAGCTTGCAGTGAAAGCGCTTCCAGAGGGGAGTCTAATGAGGGCAAACATTTGATGGTAGCAGCTTCCCTGCGGGAGATACTCTCTTTGCCAAAATCGCATTATTAGGCGAAAGTAAGTTACAATTCAGTACCCTATCCTAAAGCTTGCTGTTAGGAGGGAATCTGCAGCTTGCAGTGAAAGCGATTCCACAGGGTAGTCTAATGAGGACAAACATTTGATGGTAGCAGCTTCCCTGCGGGAGATACTCTCTTTGCCAAAATCGCATTATTAGGCGAAAGTAAGTTACAATTCAGTACCCTATCCTAAAGCTTGCTGTTAGGAGGGAATCTGCAGCTTGCAGTGAAAGCGCTTCCAGAGGGGAGTCTAATGAGGGCAAACATTTGATGGTAGCAGCTTCCCTGCGGGAGAAAGTCTCTTTGCTAAAATCGCATTATTAGGCGAAAGTACGTTACAATTCAGTACCCTATCCTAAAGCTTGCTGTTAGGAGGGAATCTGCAGCTTGCAGTGAAAGCGCTTCCAGAGGGGAGTCTAATGAGGGCAAACATTTGATGGTAGCAGCTTCCCTGCGGGAGTTAGTCTCTTTGCCAAAATCGCATTATTAGGCGAAAGTAAGTTACAATTCAGTACCCTATCCTAAAGCTTGCTGTTAGGAGGGAATCTGCAGCTTGCAGTGAAAGCGCTTCCAGAGGGGAGTCTAATGAGGGCAAACATTTGATGGTAGCAGCTTCCCTGCGGGAGATACTCTCTTTGCCAAAATCGCCTTATTAGCCGCAGTTAAGTTACAATTCAGTACCCTATCCTAAAGCTTGCTGTTAGGAGGGAATCTGCAGCTTGCAGTGAAAGCGCTTCCAGAGGGGAGTCTAATGAGGGCAAACATTTGATGGTAGCAGCTTCCCTGCGGGAGATAGTCTCTTTTCCAAAATCGCATTATTAGACGAAAGTAAGTTACAATTCAGTACCCTATCCTAAAGCTTGCTGTTAGGAGGGAATCTGCAGCTTGAAGTGAATGCGCTTCCAGAGGGTAGTCTAACGAGGGCAAACATTTGATGGTAGCAGCTTCCCTGCGGGAGAAAGTCTCTTTGCTAAACTCGCATTATTAGGCGAAAGTAAGTTACAATTCAGTACCCTATCCTAAAGCTTGCTGTTAGGAGGGAATCTGCAGCTTGCAGTGAAAGCGCTTCCAGAGGGGAGTCTAATGAGGGCAAATATTTGATGGTAGCAGCTTCCCTGCGGGAGATACTCTCTTTGCCAAAATCGCCTTATTAGGCGAAAGTAAGTTACAATTCAGTACCCTATCCTAAAGCTTGCTGTTAGGAGGGAATCTGCAGCTTGCAGTGAAAGCGCTTCCAGAGGGGAGTCTAATGAGGGCAAACATTTGATGGTAGCAGCTTCCCTGCGGGAGATACTCTCTTTGCTAAAATCGCATTATTAGGCGAAAGTAAGTTACAATTCAGTACCATATCCTAAAGCTTGCTGTTAGGAGGGAATCTGCAGCTTGCAGTGAAAGCGATTCCAGAGGGGAGTCTAATGAGGGCAAACATTTGATGGTAGCAGCTTCCCTGCGGGAGATAATCTCTTTGCCAAAATCGCATTATTAGGCGAAAGTAAGTTACAATTCAGTACCCTATCCTAAAGCTTGCTGTTAGGAGGGAATCTGCAGCTTGAAGTGAATGCGCTTCCAGAGGGTAGTCTAACGAGGGCAAACATTTGATGGTAGCAGCTTCCCTGCGGGAGATACTCTCTTTGCCAAAATCGCATTATTAGGCGAAAGTAAGTTACAATTCTGTACCCTATACTAAAACTTGCTGTTAGGAAGGAATCTGCAGCTTGCAGTGAAAGCGCTTCCACAGGGGAGTCTAATGAGGGCAAACATTTGATGGTAGCAGCTTCCCTGCGGGAGATAGTCTCTTTGCCAAAATCGCCTTATTAGCCGCATTTAAGATACAATTCAGTACCCTATCCTAAAGCTTGCTGTTAGGAGGGAATCTGCAGCTTGCAGTGAAAGCGCTTCCAGAGGGGAGTCTAATGAGGGCAAACGTTTGATGGTAACATCTTCCCTGCGGGAGATAGTCTCTTTGACAAAATCGCATTATTAGGCGAAAGTAAGATACAATTCAGTATCCTATCCTAAAGCTTGCTGTTAGGAGGGAATCTGCAGCTTGCAGTGAAAGCGCTTCCAGAGGGGAGTCTAATGAGGGCAAACGTTTGATGGTAACAGCTTCCCTGCGGGAGATATTCTCTTTGCCAAAATCGCCTTATTAGGCGAAAGTAAGTTACAATTCAGTACCCTATCCTAAAGCTTGCTGTTAGGTGGGAATCTGCCGCTTGCAGTGAAAGCGCTTCCAGAGGGGAGTCTAATGAGGGCAAATATTTGATGGTAGCAGCTTCCCTGCGGGAGATACTCTCTTTGCCAAAATCGCATTATTAGGCGAAAGTAAGTTACAATTCAGTACACTATGCTAAAGCTTGCTGTTAGGAGGGAATCTGCAGCTTGCAGTGAAAGCGCTTCCAGAGGGGAGTCTAATGAGGGCAAATATTTGATGGTAGCAGCTTCCCTGCGGGAGATACTCTCTTTGCCAAAATCGCATTATTAGGCGAAAGTAAGTTACAATTCAGTACCCTATCCTAAAGCTTGCTGTTAGGAGGGAATCTGCAGCTTGCAGTGAAAGCGCTTCCAGAGGGGAGTCTAATGAGGGCAAATATTTGATGGTAGCAGCTTCCCTGCGGGAGATACTCTCTTTGCCAAGATCGCCTTATTAGCCGCAGTTAAGATACAATTCAGTACCCTATCCTAAAGCTTGCTGTTAGGAGGGAATCTGCAGCTTGCAGTGAAAGCGCTTCCAGAGGGGAGTCTAATGAGGGGAAACATTTGATGGTAGCAGCTTCCCTGCGGGAGATACTCTCTTTGCCATAATCGCCTTATTAGCCGCAGTTAAGTTACAATTCAGTACCCTATCCTAAAGCTTGCTGTTAGGAGGGAATCTGCAGCTTGAAGTGAATGCGCTTCCAGAGGGTAGTCTAACGAGGGCAAACATTTGATGGTAGCAGCTTCCCTGCGGGAGATACTCTCTTTGCCAAAATCGCCTTATTAGCCGCAGTTAAGTTACAATTCAGTACCCTACCCTAAAGCTTGCTGTTAGGAGGGAATCTGCAGCTTGCAGTGAAAGCGCTTCCAGAGGGGAGTCTAATGAGGGCAAACATTTGATGGTAGCAGCTTCCCTGCGGGAGATACTCTCTTTGCCAAAATCGCATTATTAGGCGAAAGTAAGTTACAATTCAGTACCCTATCCTAACGCTTGCTGTTAGGAGGGAATCTGCAGCTTGCAGTGAAAGCGCTTCCAGAGGGGAGTCTAATGAGGGCAAATATTTGATGGTAGCAGCTTCCCTGCGGGAGATACTCTCTTTGCCAAAATCGCACTATTAGGCGAAAGTAAGTTACAATTCAGGACCCTATCCTAAAGCTTGCTGTTAGGAGGGAATCTGCAGCTTGCAGTGAAAGCGCTTCCAGAGGGGAGTCTAATGAGGGCAAACATTTGATGGTAGCAGCTTCCCTGCGGGAGATACTCTCTTTGCCAAAATCGCATTATTAGGCGAAAGTAAGTTACAATTCAGTACCCTATCCTAAAGCTTGCTGTTAGGAGGGAATCTGCAGCTTGCAGTGAAAGTGCTTCCAGAGGGGAGTCTAATGAGGGCAAACATTTGATGGTAGCAGCTTCCCTGCGGGAGATACTCTCTTTGCCAAAATCGCATTATTAGGTGAAAGTAAGTTACAATTCAGTACCCTATCCTAAAGCTTGCTGTTAGGAGGGAATCTGCAGCTTGCAGTGAATGCGCTTCTAGAGGGTAGTCTAACGAGGGCAAACATTTGATGGTAACAGCTTCCCTGCGGGTGATACTCTCTTTGCCAAAATCGCCTTATTAGCCGCAGTTAAGTTACAATTCAGTACACTGCCATACAGCTTGCTGTTAGGAGGGAATCTGCAGCTTGCAGTGAAAGCGCTTCCAGAGGGGAGTCTAATGAGGGCAAACATTTGATGGTAGCAGCTTCCCTGCGGGAGATACTCTCTTTGCCAAAATCGCATTATTAGGCGAAAGTAAGTTACAATTCAGTACCCTATCCTAAAGCTTGCTGTTAGGAGGGAATCTGCAGCTTGCAGTGAAAGCGCTTCCAGAGGGGAGTCTAATGAGGGCAAATATTTGATGGTAGCAGCTTCCCTGCGGGAGATACTCTCTTTGCCATAATCGCCTTATTAGCCGCAGTTAAGTTACAATTCAGTACCCTATCCTAAAGCTTGCTGTTAGGAGGGAATCTGCAGCTTGCAGTGAAAGCGCTTCCAGAGGGGAGTCTAATGAGGGGAAACATTTGATGGTAGCAGCTTCCCTGCGGGAGATACTCTCTTTGCCATAATCGCCTTATAAGCCGCAGTTAAGTTACAATTCAGTACCCTATCCTAAAGCTTGCTGTTAGGAGGGAATCTGCAGCTTGAAGTGAATGCGCTTCCAGAGGGTAGTCTAACGAGGGCAAACATTTGATGGTAGCAGCTTCCCTGCGGGAGATACTCTCTTTGCCAAAATCGCCTTAAGAGCCGCAGTTAAGTTACAATTCAGTACCCTACCCTAAAGCTTGCTGTTAGGAGGGAATCTACAGCTTGCAGTGAAAGCGCTTCCAGAGGGGAGTCTAATGAGGGCAAACATTTGATGGTAGCAGCTTCCCTGCGGGAGATACTCTCTTTGCCAAAATCGCATTATTAGGCGAAAGTAAGTTACAATTCAGTACCCTATCCTAACGCTTGCTGTTAGGAGGGAATCTGCAGCTTGCAGTGAAAGCGCTTCCAGAGGGGAGTCTAATGAGGGCAAATATTTGATGGTAGCAGCTTCCCTGCGGGAGATACTCTCTTTGCCAAAATCGCACTATTAGGCGAAAGTAAGTTACAATTCAGGACCCTATCCTAAAGCTTGCTGTTAGGAGGGAATCTGCAGCTTGCAGTGAAAGCGCTTCCAGAGGGGAGTCTAATGAGGGCAAACATTTGATGGTAGCAGCTTCCCTGCGGGAGATACTCTCTTTGCCAAAATCGCATTATTAGGCGAAAGTAAGTTACAATTCAGTACCCTATCCTAAAGCTTGCTGTTAGGAGGGAATCTGCAGCTTGCAGTGAAAGTGCTTCCAGAGGGGAGTCTAATGAGGGCAAACATTTGATGGTAGCAGCTTCCCTGCGGGAGATACTCTCTTTGCCAAAATCGCATTATTAGGTGAAAGTAAGTTACAATTCAGTAGCCTATCCTAAAGCTTGCTGTTAGGAGGGAATCTGCAGCTTGCAGTGAATGCGCTTCCAGAGGGGAGTCTAATGAGGGCAAACATTTGATGGTAACAGCTTCCCTGCGGGTGATACTCTCTTTGCCAAAATCGCATTATTAGGCGAAAGTAAGTTACAATTCAGTACCTTATCCTAAAGCTTGCTGTTAGGAGGGAATCTGAAGCTTGCAGTGAAAGCGCTTCCAGAGGGGAGTGTAATGAGGGCAAACATTTGATGGTAGCAGCTTCCCTGCGGGAGATACTCTCTTTGCCAAAATCGCCTTATTAGCCGCAGTTAAGATACAATTCAGTACACTGCCATACAGCTTGCTGTTAGGAGGGAATCTGCAGCTTGCAGTGAAAGCGCTTCCAGAGGGGAGTCTAATGAGGGCAAACATTTGATGGTAGCAGCTTCCCTGCGGCAGATACTCTCTTTGCCAAAATCGCATTATTAGGCGAAAGTAAGTTACAATTCAGTACCCTATCCTAAAGCTTGCTGTTAGGAGGGAATCTGCAGCTTGCAGTGAAAGCGATTCCACAGGGTAGTCTAATGAGGGCAAACATTTGATGGTAGCAGCTTCCCTGCGGGAGATAATCTCTTTGCCAAAATCGCATTATTAGGCGAAAGTAAGTTACAATTCAGTACCCTATCCTAAAGCTTGCTGTTAGGAGGGAATCTGCAGCTTGCAGTGAATGCGCTTCCAGAGGGTAGTCTAACGAGGGCAAACATTTGATGGTAACAGCTTCCCTGCGGGTGATACTCTCTTTGCCAAAATCGCATTATTAGGCGAAAGTAAGTTACAATTCAGTACCTTATCCTAAAGCTTGCTGTTAGGAGGGAATCTGCAGCTTGCAGTGAAAGCGCTTCCAGAGGAGAGTATAATGAAGGCAAACATTTGATGGTAGCAGCTTCCCTGCGGGAGATAGTCTCTTTTCCAAAATAGCATTATTAGGCGAAAGTAAGTTACAATTCAGTACCCTATCCTAAAGCTTGCTGTTAGGAGGGAATCTGCAGCTTGCAGTGAAAGCGCTTCCAGAGGGGAGTCTAATGAGGGCAAACGTTTGATGGTAACAGCTTCCCTGCGGGAGATAGTCTCTTTGCCAAAATCGCATTATTAGGCGAAAGTAAGTTACAATTCAGTACCCTATCCTAAAGCTTGCTGTTAGGAGGGAATCTGCAGCTTGCAGTGAAAGCGCTTCCAGAGGGGACTCTAATGAGGACAAACACTTGGTGTCAGCAGCTTCCCTGCGAGTTATAGTCTCTTTGCCAAAATCGCATTATTAGGCGAAAGTAAGTTACAATTCAGTACCCTATGCTAAAGCTTGCTGTTAGGAGGGAATCTGCAGCTTGCAGTGAAAGCGCTTCCAGAGGGGAGTCTAATGAGGGCAAATATTTGATGGTAGCAGCTTCCCTGCGGGAGATACTCTCTTTGCCAAAATCGCATTATTAGGCGAAAGTAAGTTACAATTCAGTACCCTATCCTAAAGCTTGCTGTTAGGAGGGAATCTGCAGCTTGCAGTGAAAGCGCTTCCAGAGGGGAGTCTAATGAGGGCAAATATTTGATGGTAGCAGCTTCCCTGCGGGAGATACTCTCTTTGCCAAAATCGCCTTATTAGCCGCAGTTAAGTTACAATTCAGTACCCTATCCTAAAGCTTGCTGTTAGGAGGGAATCTGCAGCTTGAAGTGAATGCGCTTCCAGAGGGTAGTCTAACAAGGGCAAACATTTGATGGTAGCAGCTTCCCTGCGGGAGATACTCTCTTTGCCATAATCGCCTTATAAGCCGCAGTTAAGTTACAATTCAGTACCCTACCCTAAAGCTTGCTGTTAGGAGGGAATCTGCAGCTTGCAGTGAAAGCGCTTCCAGAGGGGAGTCTAATGAGGGCAAACATTTGATGGTAGCAGCTTCCCTGCGGGAGATACTCTCTTTGCCAAAATCGCCTTATTAGCTGCAGTTAAGTTACAATTCAGTACCCTATCCTAAAGCTTGCTGTTAGGAGGGAATCTGCAGCTTGCAGTGAAAGCGCTTCCAGAGGGGAGTCTAATGAGGGCAAATATTTGATGGTAGCAGCTTCCCTGCGGGAGATACTCTCTTTGCCAAAATCGCACTATTAGGCGAAAGTAAGTTACAATTCAGTACCCTATCCTAAAGCTTGCTGTTAGGAGGGAATCTGCAGCTTGCAGTGAAAGCGCTTCCAGAGGGGAGTCTAATGAGGGCAAACATTTGATGGTAGCAGCTTCCCTGCGGGAGATACTCTCTTTGCCAAAATCGCATTATTAGGCGAAAGTAAGTTACAATTCAGTACCCTATCCTAAAGCTTGCTGTTAGGAGGGAATCTGCAGCTTGCAGTGAAAGCGATTCCACAGGGTAGTCTAATGAGGGCAAACATTTGATGGTAGCAGCTTCCCTGCGGGAGATAATCTCTTTGTCAAAATCGCATTATTAGGCGAAAGTAAGTTACAATTCAGTACCCTATCCTAAAGCTTGCTGTTAGGAGGGAATCTGCAGCTTGCAGTGAATGCGCTTCCAGAGGGGAGTCTAACGAGGGCAAACATTTGATGGTAACAGCTTCCCTGCGGGTGATACTCTCTTTGCCAAAATCGCATTATTAGGCGAAAGTAAGTTACAATTCAGTACCTTATCCTAAAGCTTGCTGTTAGGAGGGAATCTGAAGCTTGCAGTGAAAGCGCTTCCAGAGGGGAGTCTAATGAGGGCAAACATTTGATGGTAGCAGCTTCCCTGCGGGAGATACTCTCTTTGCCAAAATCGCATTATTAGGCGAAAGTAAGTTACAATTCAGTACCCTATCCTAAAGCTTGCTGTTAGGAGGGAATCTGCAGCTTGCAGTGAAAGCGATTCCACAGGGTAGTCTAATGAGGGCAAACATTTGATGGTAGCAGCTTCCCTGCGGGAGATAATCTCTTCGCCAAAATCGCATTATTAGGCGAAAGTAAGTTACAATTCAGTACCCTATCCTAAAGCTTGCTGTTAGGAGGGAATCTGCAGCTTGCAGTGAATGCGCTTCCAGAGGGTAGTCTAACGAGGGCAAACATTTGATGGTAACAGCTTCCCTGCGGGTGATACTCTCTTTGCCAAAATCGCATTATTAGGCGAAAGTAAGTTACAATTCAGTACCTTATCCTAAAGCTTGCTGTTAGGAGGGAATCTGAAGCTTGCAGTGAAAGCGCTTCCAGAGGGGAGTGTAATGAGGGCAAACATTTGATGGTAGCAGCTTCCCTGCGGGAGATACTCTCTTTGCCAAAATCGCATTATTAGGCGAAAGTAAGTTACAATTCAGGACCCTATCCTAAAGCTTGCTTTTAGGAGGGAATCTGCAGCTTGCAGTGAAAGCGCTTCCAGAGTAGAGTATAATGAAGGCAAACATTTGATGGTAGCAGCTTCCCTGCGGGAGATAGTCTCTTTTCCAAAATAGCATTATTAGGCGAAAGTAAGTTACAATTCAGTACCCTATCCTAAAGCTTGCTGTAAGGAGGGAATCTGCAGCTTGCAGTGAAAGCGCTTCCAGAGGGGAGTCTAATGAGGGCAAAGATTTGATGGTAGCAGCTTCCCTGCGGGAGATAGTCTCTTTGCCAAAATCGCATTATTAGGCGAAAGTAAGTTACAATTCAGTACCTTATCCTAAAGCTTGCTGTTAGGAGGGAATCTGAAGCTTGCAGTGAAAGCGCTTCCAGAGGGGAGTGTAATGAGGGCAAACACTTGGTGGCAGCAGCTTCCCTGCGAGTTATAGTCTCTTTGCCAAAATCGCATTATTAGGCGAAAGTAAGTTACAATTCAGTACCCTAAGCTAAAGCTTGCTGTTAAAAGGGAATCTGCAGCTTGCAGTGAAAGCGCTTCCAGAGGGGAGTCTAATGAGGGCAAATATTTGATGGTAGCAGCTTCCCTGCGGGAGATACTCTCTTTGCCAAAATCGCATTATTAGGCGAAAGTAAGTTACAATTCAGTACCCTATCCTAAAGCTTGCTGTTAGGAGGGAATCTGCAGCTTGCAGTGAAAGCGCTTCCAGAGGGGAGTCTAATGAGGGCAAATATTTGATGGTAGCAGCTTCCCTGCGGGAGATACTCTCTTTGCCAAAATCGCCTTATTAGCCGCAGTTAAGATACAATTCAGTACCCTATCCTAAAGCTTGCTGTTAGGAGGGAATCTGCAGCTTGAAGTGAATGCGCTTCCAGAGGGTAGTCTAACGAGGGCAAACATTTGATGGTAGCAGCTTCCCTGCGGGAGATACTCTCTTTGCCATAATCGCCTTATAAGCCGCAGTTAAGTTACAATTCAGTACCCTACCCTAAAGCTTGCTGTTAGGAGGGAATCTGCAGCTTGCAGTGAAAGCGCTTCCAGAGGGGAGTCTAATGAGGGCAAACATTTGATGGTAGCAGCTTCCCTGCGGGAGATACTCTCTTTGCCAAAATCGCATTATTAGGCGAAAGTAAGTTACAATTCAGTACCCTATCCTAAAGCTTGCTGTTAGGAGGGAATCTGCAGCTTGCAGTGAAAGCGCTTCCAGAGGGGAGTCTAATGAGGGCAAATATTTGATGGTAGCAGCTTCCCTGCGGGAGATACTCTCTTTGCCAAAATCGCACTATTAGGCGAAAGTAAGTTACAATTCAGTACCCTATCCTAAAGCTTGCTGTTAGGAGGGAATCTGCAGCTTGCAGTGAAAGCGCTTCCAGAGGGTAGTCTAACGAGGGCAAACATTTGATGGTAACAGCTTCCCTGCGGGTGATAGTCTCTTTGCCAAAATCGCATTATTAGGCGAAAATAAGATACAATTCAGTACCTTATCCTAAAGCTTGCTGTTAGGAGGGAATCTGAAGCTTGCAGTGAAAGCGCTTCCAGAGGGGAGTGTAATGAGGGCAAACATTTGATGGTAGCAGCTTCCCTGCGGGAGATACTCTCTTTGCCAAAATCGCATTATTAGGCGAAAGTAAGTTACAATTCAGTACCCTATCCTAAAGCTTGCTGTTAGGAGGGAATCTGCAGCTTGCAGTGAAAGCGCTTCCAGAGGAGAGTATAATGAAGGCAAACATTTGATGGTAGCAGCTTCCCTGCGGGAGATAGTCTCTTTTCCAAAATATCATTATTAGGCGAAAGTAAGTTACAATTCAGTACCCTATCCTAAAGCTTGCTGTTAGGAGGGAATCTGCAGCTTGCAGTGAAAGCGCTTCCAGAGGGTAGTCTAACGAGGGCAAACATTTGATGGTAGCAGCTTCCCTGCGGGAGATACTCTCTTTGCCAAAATCGCGTTATTAGGCGAAAGTAAGTTACAATTCAGTACCCTATCCTAAAGCTTGCTGTTAGGAGGGAATCTACAGCTTGCAGTGAAAGCGCTTCCAGAGGGGAGTCTAACGAGGGCAAACATTTGATGGTAGCAGCTTCCCTGCGGGAGATACTCTCTCTGCCAAAATCGCATTATTAGGCGAAAGTAAGTTACAATTCTGTACCCTATTCTAAAACTTGCTGTTAGGAAGGAATCTGCAGCTTGCAGTGAAAGCGCTTCCACAGGGGAGTCTAATGAGGGCAAACATTTGATGGTAGCAGCTTCCCTGCGGGACATAGTCTCTTTGCAAATATCGCCTTATTAGCCGCAGTTAAGATACAATTCAGTACCCTATCCTAAAGCTTGCTGTTAGGAGGGAATCTGCAGCTTGCAGTGAAAGCGCTTCCAGAGGGGAGTCTAATGAGGGCAAATGTTTGAAGGTAACAGCTTCCCTGCGGGAGATAGTCTCTTTGCCAAAATCGCATTATTAGGCGAAAGTAAGTTACAATTCAGTACCCTATCCTAAAGCTTGCTGTTAGGAGGGAATCTGCAGCTTGCAGTGAAAGCGCTTCCAGAGGGGACTCTAATGAGGGCAAACATTTGATGGTAGCAGCTTCCCTGCGGGAGATACTCTCTTTGCCAAAATCGCATTATTAGGCGAAAGTAAGTTACAATTCAGTACCCTATCCTAAAGCTTGCTGTTAGGAGGGAATCTGCAGCTTGCAGTGAAAGCGCTTCCAGAGGGGAGTCTAACGAGGGCAAACATTTGATGGTAGCATCTTCCCTGCGGGAGATACTCTCTTTGCCAAAATCGAATTATTAGGCGAAAGTAAGTTACAATTCAGTACAATATCCTAAAGCTTGCTGTTAGGAGGGAATCTACAGCTTGCAGTGAAAGCGCTTCCAGAGGGGAGTCTAATGAGGGCAAACATTTGATGGTAGCAGCTTCCCTGCGGGAGATACTCTCTTTGCCAAAATCGCATTATTAGTCGAAAGTAAGTTACCATTCAGTACCCTATCCTAAAGCTTGCTGTTAGGAGGGAATCTGCAGCTTGCAGTGAAAGCGCTTCCAGAGGGGAGTCTAATGAGGGCAAACGTTTGATGGTAACAGCTTCCCTGCGGGAGATATTCTCTTTGCCAAAATCGCCTTATTAGGCGAAAGTAAGTTACAATTCAGTACCCTATCCTAAAGCTTGCTGTTAGGAGGGAATCTGCCGCTTGCAGTGAAAGCGCTTCCAGAGGGGAGTGTAATGAGGGCAAACATTTGATGGTAACAGCTTCCCTGCGGGAGATATTCTCTTTTCCAAAATCGCCTTATTAGGCGAAAGTAAGTTACAATTCAGTACCCTATGCTAAATCTTGCTGTTAGGAGGGAATCTGCAGCTTGCAGTGAAAGCGCTTCCAGAGGGGAGTCTAATGAGGGCAAACATTTGATGGTAGCAGCTTCCCTGCGGGAGATACTCTCTTTGCCAAAATCGCCTTATTAGCTGCAGTTAAGTTACAATTCAGTACCCTATCCTAAAGCTTGCTGTTAGGAGGGAATCTGCAGCTTGCAGTGAAAGCGCTTCCAGAGGGGAGTCTAATGAGGGCAAACATTTGATGGTAGCAGCTTCCCTGCGGGAGATAGTCTCCTTGCCATAATCGCATTATTAGGCGAAAGTAAGATACAATTCAGTACCCTATCCTAAAGCTTGCTGTTAGGAGGGAATCTGCAGCTTGCAGTGAAAGCGCTTCCAGAGGGGAGTCTAATGAGGGCAAACATTTGATGGTAGCAGCTTCCCTGCGGGAGATACTCTCTTTGCCAAAATCGCATTATTAGGCGAAAGTAAGTTACAATTCAGTACCCTAACCTAAAGCTGCTGTTAGGAGGGAATCTGCAGCTTGCAGTGAAAGCGCTTCCAGAGGGGAGTCTAACGAGGGCAAAAATTTGATGGTAGCAGCTTCCCTGCGGGAGATACTCTCTTTGCCAAAATCGCCTTATTAGCCGCAGTTAAGTTACAATTCAGTACCCTATCCTAAAGCTTGCTGTTAGGAAGGAATCTGCAGCTTGCAGTGAAAGCGCTTCCAGAGTGGAGTCTAATGAGGGCAAACATTTAATGTTAGCAGCTTCCCTGCGGGTGATACTCTCTTTGCCAAAATCGCATTATTAGGCAAAAGTAAGTTACAATTCAGGACCCTATCCTAAAGCTTGCAGTTAGGAGGGAATCTGCAGCTTGCAGTGAAAGCGCTTCCAGAGGGGAGTCTAATGAGGGCAAACATTTGATGGTAGCAGCTTCCCTGCGGGAGATACTCTCTTTGCCAAAATCGCAGTATTAGGCGAAAGTAAGTT